>NC_035447.2:91636405-91954031 GCF_002127325.2 Helianthus annuus
CTATTTATAGTCTCTTCAAGTATCTATTTTATTAGAAATGAAAAATTATGGATTGAGTCTGAATTCTCTCTAAAGTTCTTTCTGGCTTCCGTCTAATTTCTTTGGATCATTTGATTACAACTTGGTTCGTATCAATTGGTATCAGAGCCGTCGTGATCCCCCTTCGGACCTATGGCTGCTCAAACTCTATCCAAACATGAGTTATTCGATCGAATCGAGTCAAGTATTGCTCGAATGATTGTGTTGGTGCACTACATCTGCTGATTACGTCTTGTATCGAGTCATTGTCTTAGAACGTTAGATCTGGGCTCGAAATACGAGAAATAGTGAGATTGTATAGGTTTTAGATAGTTGGGTCGCTCTTAGAGTCAAATTTAGGTTCATGGATCGCTCATTGGACCATTAAGAGTTTGGACCGCTCGAGCGGACATGTTTGGACCGCTCGAACGGCAAACCAGCTTGGACCGCTAATATGGCTTGTGTGTTGGACCGCTTTAGTGTCAACAACATGGACCGCTCATTGGACCATGTCCAATAAGCGGTCCCAGCACTCTATATATAGTCCAAAAGGCGATCTCAGTTGTAACGTGTGTGTAGAAATCGTGCCGAAGCTCTGCCGGTGCGAGATTTGAGCTGTAAACGTTTGAAATCTATAAACAAGTAGTTAAAAGTGATTTGCCTGCTGTTTCTACCTTAGTTTCTTGTTATTCCGCACCTGAAACCAAGGAGAAAGCCTCTGAACGACTCGTTCGGGTCATCACACGATCCTACAATTGGTATCAGAGCACAGGAGGAGGTTCTCTACAGAAATCAGCCGGTTTTTGTCACTTTTTCTTACTTCTACATCTTCTTTTTCTGATTCGGGAAGATTTCACGGTCGGAATTCGTTCAAAATCTCAGGGATTGTGCAAAATAGTACCGTGACAAATCCTGGAAAGTTTCGGATTAAAATTTAAATTTTAACTGGGTGAAATGTGGATTTGATTATGGACCACTCGATCGGACTACTCTGAAATCGCTTATCCGGACCAAATCAAGGATCGCTCTTCTGGTCGGATCGCTTATTCGTACGTATTTGGATCGCTCATCCGGACGGTTGAACCGCTCATTCGACCGGTTCAGGCTCGCTTATTCGGACGTCTGAACCGCTTATCCGACTGGATCAGGCCCGCTTATCCGGACAACTTCTCGAACCGCTTATCTGGACCGATACTGAATCGCTTATTCGGACATTTGGTGGATCGCTTATTTGGATCGCTCATCTGGACAAACTTGGTTCGCTTATTCGTCACAGTGTTTGAAAAACGTGTTATTGAATCATGGATTTCAATCTCGTTAACAGGACTCAAGAAACACTTGATAGAATAATAATATTAAAGAATGATTTTGATTCATTTTCAGGTTTTCCAGGAGAGAGTACAAGAAGTGTCATTGAGAGATACAAACATCTTGTTCGTTCAATGTCTGATTTAAATATTACAAAAGAACCAAAAGAATGGATTGAAAAATTTATCAGTGCGTTACCGAAAGAAGAATGGGAAGATTATGTCTTGAACTTGAAAAGTTCTAGAGAATTTTCTCAACTGACAATTACTCCACTCATTAAAAGGATTGAAGAACAGATGGAGATCAAAGATAAGAAAAAGAAAGAAAAAGCAGTAAAAGTCAAAGAATCTGGGAAGAATGAATTGTCAAGGTCTGCTTCAGTATGTTCAAAGTGTCATAACTTCAAGACAGTCAATGACAAACTTGTGAAGGATGCAGAAAGTTTGACATCTGAAGTCAAAAAGTTGAAACACGAGAAGCATACTGCTGAAAAACAGATTCTTATAGTTCAGAGTATTTGTGAGAAGCTGAAAGCCGAAAATGTTAAACTGTTGGATAGTGTGAACAGTTTGACATTAGAGAACAAAGGTTTGAAAGAAAATGAAAAGGTGTTTGAAAACAAACAGAAATCATCTGAAAATGAAGATTTCTGGATAAAATTGGAAAACAAAAACCTAAAAGCGAATGAATCAAAATTTCAGGAACAGATAAAAGTTTTGATGAATGAAAAATCTGTTCTTGAAAATTTGAAGACTGAGAATGAGAAAACTATCAAGTCTCATTTTGGGAGAATATCTCAGCTTGAAAGTGAAGCTGAGAATTCGAGGAACAAAATTGATGAACTTGAGAAGAAATTGAAAGGTTTTGTGACTAAATCTGACAGTTTGAGTTTTCCCTGTCCAAAACCACTCAATTCTATGCCGATAAGTGAAAAGATTGAAGATTGTGATGAGAAAACTGATGATGAAAATGAGGAATTTTATTCAGCAGATGAATCTGAGACAAAATCTGATGCTGAAATTAAGAAAAAGGAGAAATTTTTGAAATTAAAAGAAAAATTTCAGAAAACTGTTTTACACTCGACTGAAAAGGGAGAATGCTCTAAGCAGAAACCTGTGAAGAAGATTGTAAAACAGAAACAAAAGATTAAAAATGAAGAAAAAATCTTATCAGTTCAATCATCCAATCACAATCAAAAATCAATAGATTTAAAAATTAAAAATTCAAAAATTGTTGGGTGCAGGACAGATCATAGTGCTTCAAAGTCAAATTCAGCAAAGGTAAGGAAGGAATATCACCAAGCCAAACAATGCTTTGATCTGAGCATTTGGACTAAAAATGGTGATAGGTACGATAACAGAATGTGTTATAGTTGTGGATATCACGGACACATTGCTGTTAACTGCCGATATTGGAGATATGAGACCAGGAGGTGCTATAACTGCAACATCAAAGGTCATATTGCCCGAGATTGCTCGAGAAGATCAATGGGAAGATCAAGGGTTAGGTCTCAGAAAGTGGCAGGAATTCCAGTCAAGGTCAAGCCCGAAGAACTAAAAGTTCGAGAACCAAAAGTTCAACAACCGAAAGTTCTAGAGACGAAAGTTAAACTTTCTCAGGGACAGAAAGACCGACTGAGGAAGAAGAGAAAGAAAGCGAGAGAGTATCTCGAGAAGATTTTGTCCTCAGGTTCACAGGATAAACAGAATAAAAGTTCTGATGAATCGACTCCTTCAGTTGCAAAAACAAGCAAGACGAATTCATCAGATACAAATCTGAGGACAGAACAGAGAGAGAAGAAGAAAGAAAAGGTCGGCGATGAATCTGACAGATCAAAGTCGGACAAGCCACCTGCAGGCAATGATTCTGGTATGGTAAAACCAGAGGAGCCATTGGTTGAGGTAAAAGTTGAGAATTCTAGTTTAGCAATGGATGATGCAAATTTTCCACCATTGTTGAGCAAGAATTCAAAATCACCCAAGGTCAGTCAGGCTTGGGTGAAATTGTTTAAATAGAAAAACCTGACTTGCCGGAGATCCCAAGAGGGTATCGTGGATCATGAATCGGCACATTTCTTGAGAAATTTCACTTTGGTGATTTTTCGCCTCATAAGTGGTAAATCAGGGACATTAATTTGTACTTGATTTTCTACTGATGGTTTATGATCAAACTGAAAATGTTAAATCTTTAAAAGGTTTGAAGAAAACAAGATGAAGAGATAACCCCGAATCTACAAATGGTTTGAACACAAACTAATTTTTCCGGAAAAACCATTTTGATTGAAACAAACTTAAGTGTTTTGAAATCATTATGGGAAAATAGTTTGTTGTGAGGGGGAGTTCTGATTGTTTTTGCACGAGAATGGTGAATTGAAGTAATTCACATAATGTTGTCAAGTTTCTTGTATAGTTTGTTTTCAATTTTTTCTCAAAAAATCAAAATTAAAACATATTTTGATTTTAGGGGGAGTATTAAAATTTTGAAAAATTTAAAAAAATTGAAAAATGAAAATGAGTTTTGTTGCAAAAAGAGGAGATGATAGTACATTGGTGGACTATCACAGCATGCTAGAGATTTGTAAAGACAAAATTGTTTTTAAACAAGTCTTACTAATGATGTGTCAGTAGGCTTCACACAGTTAGTAGATTGTATTCGAGATATAAACATAAAATCAAAACTTACTTATTTTGTGGGGAACACTACTTGGATATATAGGTAACCCCTGAAATCTCGTTTGAAAGGTTTCTTATTCTGGAATACTAGGTTCTTGTACTCAAATGATGTCTGGGGTATTATTCCGGGACTTCTGCTGAACGGTAGTTCTGACCTAGTCCCTGGCTAATACTTTCTTCATATGCTTGAAACATAGCATAAAGCCCTCAGCTGATTAGACAATAAAATTGATGATCAGTTGTTGTAGCTGAAAAGATCCTCTAAAGGGGACCCACTGCTAAGTCGAAGCTGATATCTCTCTGCTGAACGGAAGTTCTGACCTGAGATCCCTCAGTTCTCGCATTTTTCCCCTAATTTATATACAGATATCATTTGTAGTTATACTTACCTGTAGATCAGAATATTGGGATCTGGATACGGGAGTATATTCAAGAGGTGGGACACTCAAATAAGTTTAAGTGCTAATACATTAAATACGTATCTTGAATCAATTGAAAATTTGTGTAGAGGTTTAAGTGGACAACAATACTGACAATCAGAAGTAAATTTGTTTTTAACATTTGCTGATTAATCAAGATCAACGGTGTTGGTGATATGTCTCAAAAAACCGATATGATCCTCTTGCACAATCTCTCAAAAATAGTGTTCATTTCTGTATTGTTCAAAATTCAAAAATCCAAAAATATTGTATTTTTGTTTGATATTTGAAAACTACAAAAAGATTTTCGACAACAGAGTGTGAAGAACTGATTTTTGTCATTTCAAGTGCTAAACATGTTGAACTTGTGGTTTGGGAGAGAGTGTTAAATTGTGAAGATTTGAAATGCAAATTTGGTTCATTAACTTGATGAATAAGTTGAATGGTAACCTACAGTTTGATCTTCATAATTTTTCTTATATGATTTGTTGATTCATTAAGTTGAATTGCAAATTGTATTAGTTTGTAATAGTATGGTTGAGTTTTGCAGGTTTCTGATCCTGTTGCTACGAATAGCCAGGAGATACATCAGAACCAGAGGAGAGCTTAAACAGAGAAAGCCAGGAATTGATTTCAATGGTGATAACGATTTCCAGACAGAGATCTCAGCATTATGTTAGGGGGAGTCTGATGAAAGTTAGAGCCAGAGAATGATCCAGGCATATGATTCCAGGAGGAATTCCTGAAGAAGATATTATTCCAGGCTGAGTTCCTAAAGATTGATAGAATGACAAAGAAAGAGAAGTCCGAAGACTGATCAAGACTGAAGAACTGAAGATAGCATTGTTGTGACTCGATAGTCGACTCCATCAACATCTGAGGGGGAGTCTGTTGGTGCACTACATCTGCTGATTACGTCTTGTATCGAGTCATTGTCTTAGAACGTTAGATCTGGGCTCGAAATACGAGAAATAGTGAGATTGTATAGGTTTTAGATAGTTGGGTCGCTCTTAGAGTCAAATTTAGGTTCATGGATCGCTCATTGGACCATTAAGAGTTTGGACCGCTCGAGCGGACATGTTTGGACCGCTCGAACGGCAAACCAGCTTGGACCGCTAATATGGCTTGTGTGTTGGACCGCTTTAGTGTCAACAACATGGACCGCTCATTGGACCATGTCCAATAAGCGGTCCCAGCACTCTATATATAGTCCAAAAGGCGATCTCAGTTGTAACGTGTGTGTAGAAATCGTGCCGAAGCTCTGCCGGTGCGAGATTTGAGCTGTAAACGTTTGAAATCTATAAACAAGTAGTTAAAAGTGATTTGCCTGCTGTTTCTACCTTAGTTTCTTGTTATTCCGCACCTGAAACCAAGGAGAAAGCCTCTGAACGACTCGTTCGGGTCATCACACGATCCTACAGATTGATATTCTCAAAAATCGACCTCGGTTCCCTACCCTTGCTCCAAAACCCATTCCTATAGCCACACCACCACCACCCATTTCTGCCACTGAGCCACCGGTTCTAGTTATCACACCACCACTATCTGCCACTACCCCACCACCAAAACAAGTGTTCACAGCAGTTACACCACCACCAAAACTAGCCCCCGCCACCCAGTTCACACCATCACCACCACTCCAAAAGCTCACTATGATGACTTCATCAGTTTCTTCTCCATCTTTGACGAACACTACCTCATAATATATCAAGAATGTTGTGGCTCCAAAAACTGAGTGGCGCTTGATGGAAACAGCTCCGAATGCTACCGTACGAGTCGAGTGGCATCCGCCGTGGTTTACACCAAGTCGTGTCCGGATTTTCGACTTGTGGACAAGTCGGGTTCGAGTGGGGTGGATTGATGTGTGCCTTATTCGGTCAACCCACGAAGTACCCACGTAGCATGCCTACTCCATGATCTTTTATTTGCATGTTTCTTTTATAATCACTTGTTATGCATGTTGTTGGTTATTAGAATATTAGTGGTTAGTTAATTTTAGTTAGTAGAAGAGTGGGTTAGTTTCTTATGGTTTTGTAAGACTATTTATAGTCTCTTCAAGTATCTATTTTATTAGGAATGAAAAATTATGAATTGAATCTGAATTCTCTCTAAAGTTCTTTCTGGCTTTCGTCTAATTTCTTTGGATCATTTGATTACGACTTGGTTCGTATCAGCTTTATGTAAAGGAGATACACACTTGAATGTAGAATTCTCTCTACTTTCTCTCTTGTTTCTTCACACAATCAATTATTTTAGGGCCTAATCTAATCTAGTTCATTGACATCCGTGTGAGCTTCATAACATGCGTAAAGCACTTCGATGGCCATTTGTAATTCCGCATGGATTTGATGGACGATAGGTAACAATCGAGGCTTAGATGAAAGCAAGTCAAATAATCACAACCATAAACTTACTCTCAGATGAGCCGGTGGTCATCGTCATTGAGATACAATTCGAACGTCATCATCGTTGTCATGAACATCCCCATCGCATCTCTCAGATGAGCCAGTAATCATCGCATAAGTAATCGATGGTCATTAAGAAACCGCATCAAGAAATCTCAGAAACATTATAAAAGGGGAAAACAAAATATTTCAAACATAAAATCTGGAATCAATATTGATTTGTTTGTGGAGAAGATAATATTTTGGCCGATATCATCATTCCAACAATTGGTAGCTTGGTGAATACGAAGGCTTTTGTTGGGAATCAGACATCATATTTGCAGCGGAAGTTTGAGACATGGATGCATTCATATTCATGGTTGAACCGAATTGAATGTTCAGAAAGAAGATATGAATGCAGGAAGTTCAAACCGAATAATTGGACAATTCGTATATAACTGAATATGTCTTGATACCGGAAGTAGTTGCCGGATATCAAACTTATATACATGATAATTTGGCGGTTCCATTTTGGCGGGAATAACTGCCATGGCAGTTTGAAACTTCTACCCGCTTATCACCGCCATATCGGTCATCTTACATATCGAGAGTATAACTTATAATACAAATACATAAGTTATAGCATAATTAAGTTTAAATCATCAGTCTAACATAACCCCCTTAAACTTGATTATGCTTTGCAGCATACATCAAGACACTCCTATTTGCTTCTTCAACGGCCTTCCTCGCATGATTGAAATCAAAGCGCCTCCATTTCTTTTGCAGGTTCCAGGTACCCTCCCATTCGTTTCTGGCAAAGAGAGCATAAAGTTCCGAAGCAGCCTCATCTTGAGCATCACCAACACTTTTCCTCCTCTCATGGCAGCCGAATGAAGAACCTTCTCCTTCTTTCACCACCTCCTTGTCAAACACCTTCTCTTGAACCACTTTAAACCTGTAATAATATACTAAGACGTCGAGGTACATAGCATATATAATTCTCATGTATTCACCGTCTTGGTAATCATATCCCAGATCCTTAGCAACCACCGACCATAAGTTGTCATTAGTGACACTCTGGTAGCCGCCATCTCTTTCCACCAACACATATAATCCTAGCAGATCAATTTTTCTTTTGTTCGGTGCATATGGAGGGACCGGCCTTGAAGATATTCCCATATTGACGTTCAGGAACCACGTCACCATCTCCTCGAACTTTGCCTCCAAAACGTGTTTGTATTTGAATACAAACTCCCTATCATCTATCATATCATGTATGGATTTGCAATCGGCGAATTCGTGAAACTCCATGGCTTTGATAATCATCAAACTCCAATCCGTCTCTTGTGATGACAGATTCAATTCCTCGAAATAGGAATTAAGATATCTTTCTTTGAATTCATCATCCACTGTACTCACATCAAGAATTCCCTGTTTTTCTTTTAGACCGATTTCCTCTTCCTTTGTCAAGCCGCTCATATCATTCACGGAATTAATAACCGGTGTTGAGAACATTGGAAAGATTTTGCAAGTGTCACCCGATTTGTTAACGGTGTAACCTTGCAACGTTAATTGGTCCAAACTCAACACATTCCGGTCTAATTCTGGTGAGTATAATACACTTTGTATTGTCATGGTCTCATTGCTTGATTTTATTTCTACCGCCCCAACCCCTCGAGTAAATAAGAAATTGTTTTCCCCAGATCTTGTGTCAACCCCAACGATGTGTTTAATGCGTTTAAAAACATTCAAATTTCCAGCAATATGATGTGAAATACAGAACTAACGTACCAGATGTCTACCCATTGGCCTCCTTCGGTACCGATAACAATCATCTCTTGATGATCATTGATTACTCCTTCTTGTTTCTGTATTCCTACATTCACCGCCTGATGAATCAGTTGGCTCGCTTCGTTATTTTCTTTCACCTTACAAGAATAAATCTGGTGCCCTGGTTGGTGACAATAATAACAGAGTCTCTTTGTCGTTCCCAACGGTTCTCTTCGTCTATGCCGTGTTGACATGGCAACATGCTTGATGTGAGTTTGATTTCTGTCTTCCTTCCCAACGGTGCTCTGGTACCACTATGTTGGGAATCAGACATCATATTTGCAGCGGAAGTTTGAGACATGGATGCATTCATATTCATGGTTGAACCGAATTGAATGTTCAGAAAGAAGATATGAATACAAGAAGTTCAAACTGAATAATTGAACAATTCATATATAACTGAATATGTCTTGATACCAGAAGTAGTTGCCGCATATCAAACTTATATACATGACAATTTGGCGGTTCCATTTTGGCGGGAATAACTGCCATGGCAGTTTGAAACTTGTACCCGCTTATCACCGCCATATCGGTCATCTTACATATCGAGAGTATAAGTTATAATACAAATACATAAGTTATAGCATAATTAAGTTTAAATCATCAGTCTAACAGCTTTTTCTTGGTTGTCTCTTCTCTCCAGTGGTGGAGCTTGACCAAAAGTTTCGAGGGGGCGTAAAGTGATAGGACCCAAATTTTTTTCCTATCGTTATGTTTTGGGTCGTGTAACACCCCGTGTTTTCGAATGTCAAAGTCAAAGTCAAAGTCCAAGTCAACTTTGACTTCTTTGACTATTAATGTTTCTTTTACTTCTGTATTATGTGGAATAAGTGTTGTCTAAATGAAATGATCGAATGTTTAACCAAAGTGACCGATTTACGACTGTGAATAGTAGGAAGTAACAATGCGATAAAGTTAACTAATCAGTAATCAAACTGATCTAACTATCATCGAACTCAAAACTCGAATTACGCGAATTTTGGTATGGTTATACGTGTGTGTGTGCCTTATGTGTTACCTGTGCGTGTTTACTTTATGATTTGTGTGGTGATCAATCGAAACTCGAATCGAAACTCGAAAAGCAATCAAACTCAATCGAAACCGACATCGAAACGCGAATTACAGATGATTGTATGTTAGAAATAGTAGTGGGACTGAAAGTAATTTGACTAGGAACTCTATCGTATTCGTATCATTGTCCATCGAAATCAAAATATCGAAAACCGTCGCGAAACACTCGAAAAGGGTTGCTGATCGAACAGGAAGCACCCTGATCGAACAGGCCAGCCGATCGAACAGGTTGTTCGATCGAGCAGGCCATTCGATCGGAGGTCCTGGCCGATCGGTTGACACTTTCCTCTTTTGGAGCCTATAAATAGCCCTGTCGTTGTCACTCTTTCTACTTTTGGAAAGCTCTGACCGAACCAGCCCTTGTTCTTCACCTTTTCTCAGATTTCTCTCAACTCCGGTAAGTTTTCACTCTAATTCTTGTATGTTTTGATCATTACACGATTCTACACCTTTCTATCTTTCAAAACTTGAATTCTAACCGTGAAATCACCAAGATCTAAGTGTTCTTGGATGATGTCATCATGGTGTTCTTGAAGAACATCATACCTTGGCCTCATTCAACCATGAATAGCTTATATCTAACCGATTTCCACATAAACAAACTAGGATTTGCAAGAATCTTAACATTTTCGGGTTAAAACATCAAACTACCGTTCTAAACAATTCACCGGCCGGACTTGGGTGATTCCTGTCCGAACCGGTAAAGCAAGTAAGAACCCACGTTCTATGGTTTAACTCGCTGTCAAAATACCTTGAAATCATATCAAAACAATCAAAACAGCCAAGTGGTAGACGAAAGGCCGACCAGGTCAGAATTGCTGGCCGAACGGCTAGGCTGTCCGAACGAATAGCCCAGCCGATCGGACATACCAGCCGATCGACCGGGCCAGCCGATCGGCTAGCACATGGTCCCACACTTTCAAACTTCATGAAGTATGCTATTGACGAGGTGATGTTCGATCGAATATGCTACTCGATTGGTAAACATTACTCTTCGGATCATGAGATACTATGCTTCAACACTTAATCGATTTTACAACTCGTTCGTAGTATGGAGTGCCACCCGATCGAGCATGCTGTTCGATCGAGTGACATCCTGCTGAGGATCACTTCTGAAGTTCCTAACCGATCGGTTAAGCCGGCCGATCGAACAGACCGTTCGATCGATCGACCTGAAAGGTAAGAACACTTCAGTGTTCTCAAATGCTACAACAAAAACTTCAAAAGTTCGGACCATCATACACAAACACATCCTTCTCAGAGGAAGAAACAATCCACTCGAATGGTCCAGCCGATCGAGCCTACCGGCCGATCGAACAGGACTGTTCAAACGGACTTTCAAACCGAATGAACAGCCCATTCGATCGAACCTGCTGTTCGATCGACCAGGCTATTCGATCCATTTACACTTGTTTGCATTTTCCGTGTTACTTATCGTTATGCTATCGAACTATTCAGGCTAACGCTACTCTCAGCGCTCCCTTCAATCCATAATCAATCACTGTGAGTAAATTTCAAAGTTCGTCCTTTATATATGTCTAATATATCAAAGTATGTCCTTTATCTTTATTAACCTCAGAAAACATACTTAATGTTTGCAAATCCTTACATGTTCCGTCCTTTAGTCCTAATCCAGTTACTTTTCATGGTTAAATTTGACTAAGTCAGCCTCACATAAGGGTATTTTGGTCATTTTATCATAAATAGTAAAATAAATAATAAAAAAATTATATATATATATATACATACAACTCTCTCTCTATCTCTCTCACAACACATCAGCTCTCTCTCTCACACATAAACACCCCCCTCTCTCTCTCTCTCAACACACACACGCATCATCACCACCACCACTCCTTTCACCAACCCTAAACAACATCTGCCACTTCAGCAGATGCGGAATCAGCGACGACATCGGCGGAAGCAGCGCGTGCCGGAGCAAAAACGTTCTCACGTCGGTCCGAAACGGTTCCGCCGCCGTAACTTCGCTGGACGGAAACGTTAAAAAGTCGTTGAGATCGGCGGTTACTCGCCGTTTCATCCGTTTCAATCCACGACCGTTGACTACCATCGTGTTGAATATCAGATCTAGATGAATTGATCGGAAATTTTTTGATTTGGATCGTAGATCTGTGAAGATTTGGAGATTTGAGGGTGAGTTAGGGTTTGAATAATTGGGGAGTTGAAGGGGTGAGAGTCGGTTACGGAAGAGAGAGTTGCAGGGGTGAGAGTCGGTTACGGAAGAGAGTTGAAGGGGAGTTGAAGGGGTGAGATGAGTTGCAGGTGATGATGAATAAGCTTGATGATTTGATTGCCGGAAAACTGGTTTGAAATTTGCCGGTGGGTGTAGCCTCAGAACTTCTTTCACCACCGCGGGTAGATAAACCAAACTAGTGATGTCGGCTTCTGTCACCGCACGCGACCTACCCACGACCCGGTCAAGCTCTTCTTGGACCTTTTGTTGTACATCAGGATGTAACACCAACCTTGCTAAGATCCACTCTATCAGCACTGCTACCGTGTCGGTTCCTCTAAATATCATTTCCTGTTGATAAAAAGTTTAACATAAGTTTATTTAAAACATTAAAATTAAAAGTTACTAAATATGGCAACGGAAAACTGGTGATTTTATTGCCGGAAAGCTGGTTTGAAATTTGCCGGAAAACTAGTTTGGAGCAGATTAAAGTTGCAGGTGAAGTGGTGGTGGTGGCAGATCTGTGGTGGTGGTGGCGGTGGCAGCTGGGTTGTGGTGGTGGGGTTAGGATAGTTAGAGAGAGAAGGAGAAACATTTAGGGTTAGGATAGTTAGAGAGAGAAGGAGAAACATTTAGTCTGTATATATTTATTGTTTTTGATGATTATTTATTTTGATATTTATGATAAAATGACCAAAATACCCTTATGTGGGGTTGACTTAGTCAAATTTAACCATGAAAAGTAACTGGATTAGGACTAAAGGACGTAACATGTAAGGATTTTCAAACATTAAGGATGTTTTCTGAGGTTAATAAAGATAAAGGACATACTTTGATATATTAGACATACATAAAGGACGAAGTTTGAAATTTACTCTTCAAACTATTTGAACGCTAACCGATTGCATGTATTACGTGACTAAATGAAAGCTTGTTCTTATGTTTACACGTGGAATGCTGTCTACCTGCCTTAACAACATAGTACTATAGTTTGGACTCAGCACCCGTTCTCACGGGGGTTGTTAAGGACCATTACTTGCATGGATTACGGTGGTAATCATGTATTGCGAAGTGTCTCGAACAGTCAACCCGCAGTCGTTGGTATCGATAGATCCATGTCGATAATTAACATGCATCATTTCCCCCTGTGTACGTGCTGGTTATGCGTAAACTATTCGAACTCTATATGCTATTATTAAACTTGTATGCTCACCTTTACATTTTATGTATTGACTTTATTTTAACGTATGTGACAGGTGTTTAATATATTTGCTTGCTAGGGAAGTGAAGCTAGAATAAAGCTTTAGAGGCCCCCAACAAATAGTTGTCTGTCAGGAACAAGCAACTAGGGCATAGTTATCTGTAGATCTTGTCAGGCTGGGTCTTAGAAGCATTGAACAATAATTATTTATGTTAAATCTGAGTTGTCGGAACAGAATTACTTGTTTGGATGTTATCTGTAATAATGTATTTGTTTATTCGGGATACGGTATGGGACGTATCTATAACTGGATTTCATGAATAGTTCTTGTGGAAACTTCTGAACAATCTGTTTCGCTCAGTGCCATGCCCCGATGATTCCACCATCGGTTGGGATGTGACAGGTCAGGTCGGGTCGGGTTGGCTATTCGATTCAAGTCGGGTTAAATAACAATAGTTCCAAATAAAACAAAGTGTATATTTACCAAACTACCCATCATTTATATACAAAGTTTATAAATATTTAGGATATACAATTTAGGAAAAATAATCGGGGGGCGATCCTATATAATTTTAAAATTCTCGGACGAAAAATCGGAACTTATACACTTATAACCGAAACATTGGGGTGGGCGGGTGCACCCCCGGGCACCCACAATACTCTGCCACTGCTTCTCTCGATCCCACTAAAAATTTTTTATCCTTTGTTTGAATTTATCTTCAAACATTCTAATCAATAACAGGAAGCCGACTTGAGTTCCTTATGTACAAAACACAAACATATACATATATGTACATTCGTATTATGTTATGTGTTAATATGATACGTATATGGGTGAGTATCAAATATGAAGTTTATTTTGGCTAGGAAGGATAGGAAGCAATAGGATTATGACATGTGACAAAATTTAAAATAAAGAGAAAGGGTATTTTTGTCAATTTCATCCGGCCTTCTCCCTTCTTCTCTTTATAACTTCAAAACCCACCATTTTCAAAACTCACCATCTTCAACCTTTTCTTCACTTTATCTCAATAATCACTACATTATAGTGCGATTTTCGTCACCAATCAATGACTCAAACACCCAGTCAACGTGTTCTTTGACTTTTTTTGAAGAAACCCAGTTTAATTTCATATAATATCTCATTTTTCATGTGATTTTGAAGCAAATCACTCGATTGGTTCGATTCGATCGCTGATAAGTGTTTCTAACATTCAAATTTCGTCAATCGTTGAAGAAATCTGAAGAAATCAGCTTCGATCTATGTAAGAAATTTTGGAATTACATTTTTACGATCTAGGTTTTTAAATTGTGTCATTGCGTTTTACAAAGTAGGGAAAAACACCTTTTTTTTTAAATTGAGTCATTGCGTTTTAAGTCGTATTGTACGTTAACTGGCCTCTCTCTCTCTCTCTCTATATATATATATATATAGGGCGGGGTTTATGCGAGAACCACCTTTATTGCGAGAACCGCGACAACCAATGTGAACACAACAAAATAAACCCACTACACCACCAAAACCTAAAAAAACCTACCCCCACCCACCAAAAACCTAACCCCCCCCCCCCCAGCTAAATGCTAAAAACTAAACCCAAAAAAAACCTAAAAGAACTTAAAAAATCTAAAAAACACAATTTTTTATTAACGAAAAGTAGCGATTTTAATAAAAAAGATATTAAAAAGTTTTTTATGTGTTTTTTAGATTTCTTTAGGTATTTTTGTTTGTGTTCAAATTGGTTCTCGCGATTCTCGCAATAAAGGGTGGTTCCTACCGAATCCTTCTCATATATATATATATATATATATATATATATATATATACTAGTCGTTTACCCGCGCGATGCGGCGGGAAACATATCACTTAGACTGGTGAATTTAGAGCTATGTACGAGGATGTAGTTTCCGATGTGGCATGCGACAACGATGGTGGCAGTGTAGCAGAACGTGAGGGTCAGTTACGGCCTTCTTCGGCGGCGGAGAATTAGCGGTGTGCGGCAATTGGTGGTTTCGTAATGGCGTTTGGTGGTTATTGTGTGACGGCCGGTTACCGGCTTTAGGAGAAAACAAAGAAAATTGTGTGACGACATATTGCGATACTCGTTTGGTTTTCTTATTCGTAACATCTGTATGGTTTATCTATGCCATAAGCATTAAGTTGAATATCTATGTTTCGTGTTTTAAAGCGTTTAAATCTTTGGAACTCCTCTTTGAACCGACTTATAAGCCGTTTTGGCCATTGACGTGAAAACACCCTTTGACAGAGAAAAGGAGCCGACCTGACCAGCCCTTTTCATGTTTCATCAGTTAGTAAAACCACTTTTTGACCCATTACCCAACCCGTCCATCTTACCACCTCTATTACATGTGTAGTAAGACCATGAAAGAAATTAGCAAAAAGGGGGAATGAAGTCAACTAACCCAACGCATTTCAACAGTTCCATTTAAGGGGCCCGTTTTGACCCATTACCCCAACCCGTCCATCTTAAATGTGAGAAAGATCAAGAACAAAACAAAACTTGATTAATAAGATGGTTATGACATTTCCTATGAGCTGGGTTTGAGGCACTTAATGATACATTTGTCACCAAACTGAAACACATCCTGTCATAGGTGATGCAAGCATCAACATGACCTTCTTTGTTTGATTGTGCACAAAAAGCTTTAGACTTATGGGTAAGTTACTACCTGCCACATCACTTTATTCGCCAGCGTTTCTTATGGTTGTTAGACTTATGGGTTGGATGTGAATGGTATTGATGCATAGAGATGGGCATAATACTCGGTTCCTACCCGATTCCAGTTGATCCGACCCGGACTCGGACCCGGTTCCAGTTCCTACCCGATGCTCAGAGGAACCGGTCCCAGGTTTAAAAAACCCGACGGGTATTACCCGGTTCCCATTTTTTGTAAAAAAAAAAACAACCGTACCCAGTTTCTATCTGTACCCGGTTCCTACCCGTACCCGGTTCCTATCTGTACCCGGTATTTTACCGTTGGAACCGATTCCTATATGACCGTCGGAACCAATTCCTATATGACCGTTGGAACCGAATCTTGAATATCTAAACACATTAAATGCAAAATCTGACCGTTGGAACCGGTTCCTATATGACCGTTGGAACCGGTTACAGTATATATATCACAATTTTTTTTTTCACAAATCATCTTCTTCTTCTATCTATTTCTTCTCCTTATTTACATATTTTTAATGGCTTCAAAGAACTCTAAAACCACAAACTCCCCATCCGTCAATAATGTTCCACAAGGTTCAAATGCTCCATTTGTAGTGGGAACATTATCGCATAGCCGCAATATGGATGTTTGGTGCAATTGGGATTTAGTCGAGATGAGAGCGATGGTTCGCAAAAGGCCCAATGGTTTCTAAAACACAAATCAAAATATTTCCAAATTGCGGGGGTTACGCTTGGTTTCTAAAATCAAAACAACTCCTTCTTCTGATGCGATATTGTTCTTTGAATGTGTTTACAGAAGACAGAAGATGGATGGATTGGATGCAAATTGAAATGTATGCACCGAAATCGATTTTTATATTTGAAAACCGGTTCCTAACGGTACAAAAATAAAAAAAAAACAACTTTTTCAGTGGAACCGGTTCTGAACAGTAACCATCAGCTTTATTGAAATACTCACTGCAACCGGTTCCAAATAGTACCCGTAACCGGTTCCACACAGTACCCGGACCCGGTTCTATTGTACCCGAAACCGGTTACACCGGTTCTAAAAATATTGATGTGTACCCGGGTTGTACCCAGACCCGGTTCCACTGAGAACCCGGTTCCACTGAGAACCCGGTTCCACTCACTTGTATCCATACCCGGTTCCGGGTTTGAACCGGTTCCGGGTTTTAAGAATACCCGATTATGCCCATCTCTATTGATGCATCAAAGGATTGAACAATTAAAAAAATAGATGAGATTGATAATAATTTAATTTTAGGTTTTAAAAGATAACTGAGAAAAATACTTTATTGATTACTCAAAAGTAAAAAGACACCAATGTAATAGTTTGTTGATAACATAAAAGTAAAAGACAACAATGTAATTAAAGTTTAAAAAGATACATATATTATTTGCTTTGCTTATGTATTGTTAATGTAAGTATTTGTCTCGTAACTTAACTTAAAAAAGACAACCTAATTTAACAAGAATTTAAATGACTTGAAGACCAACTCAGTAGATACCCTTGTTAAGTATTTAAGGTTATACTTGATAAAACTTTTTATTTGATATACAAATTTAATTATTTTAATTTAACTTTTTTATTTTAAAACAATATAGGTAGGTCTCATTTTAAGAAATCTTAATTAAGAGTGTCTTCATAATGTAGCTTCAAAAACATTGTAGGAAATATTGAATTATTGACCTTAAATACTATCAACCAGTTTAAAAGTTATGGATGGAGGAGACCTTCACGGCTTTGCACTTCAGCTTTTAGTCTTATGATACTTTTAAGTGGCACAAAAATAGATTAAGAAAAATCAGTATGAACTTTTGCACAAAAGGATTTTTTTAAGCATAGGTCACCAAATATCTCAACATCAGGTCTGGACCGGATATTTAAAACTAATGTGTCTAAGCTCGATTTCCCCTTTGGTCCGTGTCCAAAGTCACACCAGATTCATCACTTGGGTCAATCTCTGACTTCCGATCTAGAATAGCAAAAACTGAGACTGCAAAGCTTTTGGGCTTGATAGGGTGCAAACGAGCTTGATTTCCCCTTTGACCGTGTCCAAAGTCACACCAGATTCATCACTTGGGTCAATCTCTGACTTCCGATCTAGAATAGCAAAAACTGAGACCGCAAAGCTTTTCGCTTTACTTGTATCGGGTGCAAACGAGCTTTGATTAGACACTACTAATCCTGCCATTGTTAAAGCAAAGAAAACTCTAAAAACACTTGTGAAATGAGTTATTCCCGCCTGAACAAACCGAGCTCCCACATAAAAACTGCCAGCATACATGCAAAAAAGTAAAATAAAAATCAAAATCCCAAACCCGGTCCTGCTAATTAACCCTTGTTTAATCCCGGTCTTTTTCGGACCCTCGCATTTACTTCTATACAGTTGCATAACTTTCTCTTCTGCACAAAAAGACAATACTGTACGTCTGCATCATTCGCCACCTGACTCGCTTCCTCGTACATCAGTTTAGCATCAGCACTAAACCCTTTCATAAACCGCATCTGAACATATCCATTAATAGACGCTAACGGAATCATAGCAAGAATTATGAGAGCCAACTGCCAGCAAGCTGTAAAAGCGATGAATAAATCGCTGATAGCGGATGATAAGTCTTGAACGATCTGAGCAAGCGCATCACCAACTAACCCACGAACACTGGCAGCATTGGCAGACAACCGTGCACCGATTGCACCGCTAGAGTTTTCCGGCTTATCGAACCAACCAACCTCCATATATAAATAATTCTAAATCATTTATAAGGAAACCATCATGAGCATAATCAACTATAGGTAGCTCACATACCTGCGGGCGTTGGCGCTGGCACGAGAACCGGTGCTGATGTCTGAACTGAAAACAGAACCTGAACTGGAACCACGGCTGTAGTTGGGAGTGTGATTGTTATGTTATCAGGCTTCTGTTTCTTGGCGGGTTTCTGTTCCTACTGGACGCCTGTCAAGAAACTTCCAACGATAATCTGGTTTATAACAAACAATTAAACAAACACCCAAAAAACTAATAGAAAAGATGAATGACGAGAAGCAAAAGACCCGCAACACTGTCGCCAACGCCACGCCCATTAGGGCTTGACAGAAAAACACTCATCCCACCCGATCTGTTTCTTATTCCTCGGCTCTCAGACGGAATAAATGATCCAACCAACGAAAGTATCTCAAAACGGCCCTTAAGAACAAAGAAAGGTGTCAAAATTTCAAGAAAAACATCACATTTAATCGCACAGGGTCCATGTTGTGAGAACGATATAACCTTCATCGTCACGTCCTAACAGAACCCAAAAAATATATTTTTCAGCGAAAATAGACAAATTCAGCATTCAATTCCACTCATTACTATTCTAACTGATTTCAAAAGGTTATAAACACTAAATTTACCTTCTCCGAATTCACACACACCAACTTCCACACACACAAAAAGCATAGACCTTCTAGAACCATCTATTAACAACATCAAGATCTGTTCAATCAGGACCCACTTCAAATCAAACCCCTTCAAAATCTTGAAACAACAATACCCACTTCACATTACATAAAAGGACTCCAACTTTACCAACAAAAGATGATCTTTATCACCTAAAGATTCATCTTTATGGGTGTCGTTTGTTTTCCAGTGAAAAAACAAACCTATAATAAAATTGTGAAACAACCTTACTGGAGTTGCTGGAATCTTCAACGGAACTTGGTTAGAAGGTTTGATCCTCCTCTCGTCTGTGCCATGTTTTTCAAAGTATCGAGACCTTCTGATTTCATATCCAAGCCTTGATCCTATATAAAATAAGAATAAATTGAACATGTTATATAAAATAGGAGAAAAATGGAAAAGGTTATATCACACAAAAAATAGAAAGACAAATACAAGCCTGCTTCATCTTTCTCATTTCATATTCATTCCTGAATTGGCTCGACTCTTCACTTTGCTGAAAGTATTCATCATAATCAAATCGTCCATCTACGAAATTCATGCATCACAATAAGTAATACATAAGTAGACCAGGTCCATGTAACCACTATGGAATCTAACAAAATGTAACGTACTTATATACATCTGGCAAACTGAACAAACAGATCACCTGAATCAAACTTGATATTATTTGTACGAGATACTGACGCAGCCCAACCTCCGGTCTGATTGGGCATTTGGGCGCAGCAGCACCCCCCATCAGGTATTGCGAACCAAATCATTACGAGCTGCAAACTCTTTCGATGCAAGTCCGTTTACCTGTTATGAAATTTATATCCAAAACATCATTCAACACAGTCGAAAAGTCTCGCTGATAGGACTAAAACACGTCATACATATGAACCCGAACACGACCCGTTCAACTCGATTTTTTTTATTTTTTTCCCGCAATTCAATATATTAAAATTCACTAAAAACACAAATGCATATAATAAAATTACATTTAAATTAAGAAATCTTTTTTAAATTTCTCTTTTTAAGTGATAGTTCATTTTAATCGGTAACAATTTTTGGATGAACTGCACTTACCGGGTGGTCGGAACCCTAGCCGCCGCCTGTTGTTGATGTCGGGCCACCCATGCTCATCAAGTCTCCACACAAGCAACCCAAAACTTCACCATGCTTTAATGAACTTGTACCTAATGCATTAACTTAATAGCCGAATCATCTACCCTGCAGCAAAACAAATAGAATACATGAAAATCCAAGCATTTTAGAAGTAACAAAAGAAATATAAACACCATGTGTTAAATAACATTAGATCAGTTTCAACTGAACCAACTATAAAAAAACCCCAATCCCAAATTAACCAGATCGTAACAAAAATAAACATAAATATGAGGAAGAATTTACATGAAGAAGCATGAGTAAACTCTACTCGGCAATGACCCACTGAAAAATAAGGGCAATGAGCCTACCTGTGTACATGTTTGGTCTGGTGAACCCCACCCGCCACTCTGTAAATTTAACAAATACATAAAGTTGGATTAAATCACACAAATTGTGGATGATTACTTGAAATACCAGCCATATAAACATTTGATAAGTAACAACCTTTGGTAAAGATGATGTCCAGAAGCTGAGGTACATCTTTTGATCCGTAACCTTCCGATTAATGACTGTAAAGAGAGCGAAACTAATGTGAACTTATATTTTATAATATCAGATCTGCTGAAATTTGGGCGAAGTGAGTAGCAAAACTTACCAGATCTGCGAGACCTAAATCGGATCTGGGAGAAATCTTCATGTTTCAATCTTTACCTCTGGAATCATATATGTTATTAATCGTCTGATTCAACTTCAATCAAACGTAAACGCGTGAAAATCAACAGATCATGTAACTATAATTATAAACCGCTTGAAAATCAAAAGAATGTAAGGAAAGATGTCATTCCCTTACTGACCAGATCTACAACTTTCACCGGATTAGGGTTATGGTCAGAACCCTATATAGGGCTACCAGAATGTGGAAACTCTAAACCCTAGGTTGGGTCACCAGAATCTGTTGACGCTAACCACTACCACCACAAGCCGCAGACCACCACCATCTCTATCGTTGCTAACCACCACCAATTAAAACAACAGCTTGCATCATCTTCAACTCCTGTAACAAAACAAATGGTACGGATTTCATATTTACAGATCCAAACAATAATTACCTCAACGAAATCGGTTCATATCAAAAGTTTGAAACCTAGATCTACAATATAAAATTCCAATGAATTTGGACAAAATCTAGAAAAGCACTTACTCGAAGTTCTTGAGAGGACTGTATGATTTTCATGAGGAATTGGAGCAGTAGAAACGTGATGGAGAAAAACCCTAGATCTGGAATCGCCGAAGAGAGAGAGGAGCGGGCATTTTGAAATGTTTTGAAACGAGAGTGAAACCCTATTGTATCCGTGTTTTTTTAGTTGAAGGGTAGAAGTGGAAATGGATGTTTTCTGATGCTTAAAAGACTTGTATATCATGCTTTAGGGGTGTTTTAAGAAAATTTCAATGACCTTAAGAAGTCCTTTGGATATGTATATTATATATATTTATATATATGTATATATGGAGAAAGTATAATGTACTTCATGCCTTAACGTACATTAACGTACCTCACGAAATATATAACATGCGTAATTATTTTTTTGACCAAAATAACGTGCGTGATTATATGTTCCATGCGTGATTATACCCATGATTCAACTATTACCATTGTCTCCTACGTAAAGTATGATAAGCCGTGAAGTATGTTAACCTTTCTCTCTCTCTCTCTCTCTCTCTCTCTATATATATATATATATATATATATATATATATATAGGGAGAGGATCATAAGAAAACTACATATAAATGAGAAAACTAGAAAACTAACTAAAAAAACCTAAAAAAAAAGCTAAAAAACATACAATTTTTTTTTTTTACAATTTTTTAACAAAAAATCGCTAGTTTTTATACATAAAAAAGATTTTCAAAAAAAAAAAAATTTTGTATTGCACATGTGCAATATATGTGATTATATGTGTACTACACATGTACTACACATGTGCACTATATCCGTAATAGTGCACGTGTGCAATACAACAAAAAAATTTATTTTTTTTTTGAAATTTTTTTTCCATGTACAAAAACCTGCGATTTTTTATAGAAATTAAAAAAAAAATTGGTATGTTTTTTGGGCTTTTTTAGTTAGTTTTTTGGTTTTCTCATTTAAACTAATTTTCTCATCATCCATATATATATATATATATATATATATATATAGGGGGCTGCTAGAATGAGAACCACCCCGAGTTGTAAGAACCGCGAGAACTACACCCCACGGAGCGCCGTTCGCCATGATTTTTTTTTTACAAGTAGATGTGTATATTATAAACACAGCCGTAAAAAATCATGGCGAACGGCGCTCCGTGGGGTGTAGTTTTTTACACCACAAGTTTGGTGTTTTTTAATTTTTTTTCTTTTTTCTTTTTTTTTTCACCAAACTTGTGGTGTAAAAAACTACACCCCACGGAGCGCCGTTCGCCATGATTTTTTACGGCTGTGTTTATAATATACACATCTACTTGTAAAAAAAAATCATGGCGAACGGCGCTCCGTGGGGTGTAGTTCTCGCGGTTCTTACAACTCGAGGTGGTTCTCATTCTAGCGGCTCCCTATATATATATATATATATATATACATATATATATATATATATATATTGCTCAAGTAGGAAAATAAGAGATCTTAACCTTTTATTTTTCTAATTAATGGCTAAGATGAAAATGTAGAAAAAAAAATGAGTGAAATAACATTCTTGGAAAAGTCTATTTGTTGACTTTCACTCTCCACATGCAAGGTGCATACATATTTCTTTCCATTTTCAAACGTGCATAACTTTTTATATTATTATAATTTTTTTAAATTCACCATAAAAGAATATCTTTTTATCTTTAATTTGAGTATGATATTGCTATATAAAATACGAAAATTAAAATACCCTAAAAATTGTGTTATATTTCTATGTTGTATGATATTTTTGTTCTAGATTTTTGGTACTAAATTTTTGTACTAAACTTTTTCTGTTAGATTTTTTGTGTTATATTTTTGTGCTAGATTTTTTGTACTAGATTTTTTGTGTTATACTTTTTGTACTAGACTTTTTTTTTGTTGTATGTTTAAGAAAACAATAGGGTAAGGATTGGTGTTTTTGAACCAAAATACCCTTTCGTCCTACTTATAAAAAGTGTCACATGTCATCTCCATAATTCTTCTTAGACTACTTAGCAAAACCCACTTTTTAATGAATCTTCCGCTTATATATATATATATATATATATATATACATATATATAGGGAGAGAATCATGAGAAACCTACATATAAAAAACTAACTAAAAAAGATTAAAAAATATACCAATTTTTTTTTACATTTTTTATAAAATTTCACTAGTTTTTATGTATAAAAAACTTGTACTGCAAATGTGCATTATATGTATACTTATGTGCATTATATGCTTAAAGTAAGCTTTTTAGTTTAGTTTGCTTTTAGGATTAGGTTTTTTTGGTGGTTTAGGATTAGAATTAGGTTTTTGGGTGTGGGTGGAGGGGGTTTGGTTTTTTTGTTTTTTTTTTTTTTTTTTTTTGTGAGGAAGGGGGGGGGGGTTAGGCTCTTGGTGGGATGGTGAATTTAGGTTTTGGGGGGTGGGGGTTTAGGTTTTTGAGGTTGTCGGTGTTGGGGGGGGGGGTTAGGTGGTTTTGGCTTTTTGATAGTGTTACACATGTGCAGTACAATTTTTTTTATACATAAATTGTAGTGACATCTAATACAAAATTGTAAAAAAAAAAAAAAATTGGTATGTTTTTTTAGTTAGTTTCTTTGATTTTCTCATTTAAAGTAGTTTTCATGATCCATCCCGTATATATATATGGGTGGGGTTCGGCTACAAAGTCCAGATTTTCTAAAAAGTGTAAAAAGTCATAAAACACTATAATTTTAGGCATAAAACACACCTAAAACCCAAAAATAACAGAGTGCAGACTACTAAAACACCATATTTAAACCATAATAGTCTATAAAAACTTCAAACACATAATCGTAGAACTATGAATATAAAGCATAACATGCTAATCAACATAAAACATAATAATGTTTGTCATTCGATAATCAGAGAATTATCATCCAAAACACAAACCATATATATGTTGTTTTAGTAATCTTCATTTTGTTATTTGTGGGTTTTGGATGTGTTTATGGTTGATATTTTGGTGTTTTATGATTTTGTACACTTTTTAGGAAATTTGGACTTTTTAACCAACTCCTAGCCAAATATATATAGGGTAGGGATAGTGTACAAAGTGTCTAAAGTGTAAGAAGTGTTTTAAACCATTAGATCCTTGATCTATTGGTTGAGATCAATAGGGACCAAATTATAAATTGTGTTTTAATTATATGGACTGATTTGAAAATTGTAGGAGGTAATAGTGTCTTTGTATATGTTTCAAATTAGGTAACCTCTCCTAAATTCTAGGAATTCACTTATATATTCTAGCGATTCAAATTTAAATGCTAAATTCTATCGATCATAAATTCTAAAAATACAGAAATATATAACTACTACAAGAAATGTATAACACTATACATCCATCATATAACACTATATAACACCATATAACACTATGTAACACCATATAACACCATATAACACATGTAACACTATATAACACTATATAACAATATATAACACTATACATCCATCATAGACATGCTACCAGAAAAAATATAACACTATATAACACTATGCATCCATCATATAACACTATATAAACCAAAGAACACTATATAACACCATATAACACCATGTAATACTATATAAAAATATATAACACTATACTGTTCTGAATGGTGGTTGCACTACATAATTAATAATTGATGGTGTTATATAGTGTTTTTTGGTGGTTGCACTACAAAATTATATAACACTACAGAATTATATAACACCAAAAACCATTATATAACACCATGTAACACTATATAACACTATATAAAAATATATAACACTATACAGTTCTGAATGGTGGTTGCACTACAAAATTATATAACACTACAGAATTAATAACCAGTGAACAAGATGACACAAATTCGTAGGTTAATTCTTAAATTCGAAATCCTATAATAAAGGGTGGCGGTTATTTTGGGCAGTTATCTTTTAATCAATTAATTGAAAGAAATAGAAAATTATTAATTCACCATTTGAATTAATTTAGATATAGGACACTTGTCATCACCACATTATTTCTCACACTTCTCACAATATTAGATTAATTTACAGGATCCTATATATATATATATATATATATATATATATATATATATATAGGGGAAGGTTCATTTGAGAAGAAATTTCATGTGAGAAGAAAAAAAGAAGGCCAAATAGGTCTCACAATAATGCGGTTTGAAGGGATAGATGCCAAATTTTGCAAGGCTTCCTTTAACTGTTGAGTGCTCGTAATGGGTGGCAGTTTCCATTCATCATACCAAGCATACACAAGGATTGTAACCTTCAACCAAAACTTTCTTTTACTAAAGGTATATAATACAATTGAAACAGGTCAAACAACATGGTTCAAGAAGAGGTGAAAACTACCAAATAGTAACAAAGTTTCAATATTTTTCCACTTAACTCACATAAGAAAGTAATTCAACTACATAAACCATTTATAAGGTTCAATATTGTTCTATTGTTATGAATTTTTTAACAACTAGTTAACAGAGTAACCTGAATGGAACAATTATGAAACTTAGTTATCTAATGATATTCTTTTCTCCCACAGTTAAACTTTAGGTTAAACTTGGAATAAAAAAATCACTAAGGAATAATAGGGGTTAATAATGGTTCCATTAATGTCTCAAAGGGGCAACCGATGTTTCATAATCATTCCACTAATCACTTAAGGGGCGCTTTTGCTTCGTTGTAATTCAATGGAACAGGAATCTGAATTTAATTTGTAACTTGTTTGGTTTGTCATATTCAATTGATAACATGTTTGGGTGGAAAGCGAGTAGAACTGGAATTTGAATTACTATATTTTTAACATTTGTACATAAACAGCCATGATAATATATTTTTTAAAATAAACAGCTATCTTAGTATCTGAATATCTTAATTTCTAAATATCTACATTCTTAAGTATGATTGTTATATGTACATATCATCTAATGTAAGAAATTAGAATGTGGTTTACTATTTTAAAAGTTGTTTCTATATGGTTTTTTATCTATCTTTTATTTAACATTCTAATGATACAGAGTCACATTTTAAAATATTTATGATATTATGATAATTGATGATCCGAGAATGGGAATACAAAGTATTAAAACATAGATTAAACTTTTTAGACATGGCGTATTGTCATTATAGTCGTTGAAACCACATGTAAGATATAATAAGATGTAATAACTTTAACTTCAAAACCATAAACCATGTTAAAAACTAATAACCATAACGAAGTTAATATCTATCATATGAAAACCAAATCTAAATGTCAAAGAACTAATCAGTACGCCTCATGTGAGGTACAACCAATTCAACACTCAAGACTTGGTCAATTTCATCAAAAGAATAGTGAACCGTGTCACCCACCTGAATGCCAGCAGATTTCATGAATCTCGACCAACTGGTTAACGCATAACGAAAACCATCATCTTTCTTTTCACGTCTGGTACCGTTAATAAACTCCTTTTGCGGACTCCGATGCAGAAGTCTGATGGTGATAGGTTTTAAACCAAAATCAAGTTTAGCCATCCTCGAAACAGTATCAGACAGCCTGTGTATTGTTTTAAAAATAAAAATTAATAAGAACATGAATCTAGAAAGAATTATGTATTATTATGTCAACAAAAATATTTAATATTTAGTAGTTACTAAAATCATATTAAAACTTACAAAATATGTAGCAGCCATACAAACAAACTGATAACGAGGACCATGTGGTTGTTACCAACAGCAGGCGCTGCAACTGAAATCGGAGAAACATCACGTACAGAATCAATAGGTGCAACTACAGCCTGCAAATTACATATAACATTTATTAGATTAACAACATAGTATTTAAATATATAAAGAAGCAGCCAAATGTATACTTACCTCCTCGACATATTCTGTAAAGAATCAGCAAAATTCTTTTCAACACCGTTTTTACCAAAAATTCTTAAACGGAAATAATTACCAAAACATTTTGTAAATACCAAATAACAACCGGTCTCCAATTGAAACTGACTAACAATTACATCAATACCATTGGTAAAACCGAGTTTACCATCAACCATTTCAATCTTAATGTGAAACGTTTTGTTGCCTATATATATAGTTGAAATTAAATCATTTGATGTATAATCATAGCACTTGGGCAGGATACAATCAGGAATGACCTGTAGGAATGATAACAAAAATAATAAAAACGTTAGTTTTCTAATCAATTCAGAAAACGTAAATATATTAAGAAAAATAAACAGAAAGTAAAAAAGAATCTTATACTAAAGTGAGATGTTGTATATACCAGAGATGTCCAGATAGAGCTACGACTCACACCATCAACGAAATATCTTAGTTTGAATGTAGTACAGTCTACAGGATTGAAGATTACCAAACATCCTTTTTTAGTCGTAAATATATGACAACATTCGACCAACCATGGAAAAGGAAAAGCTTTCCTTTTGCTTCGCTTAAACAAACAATAAATGTTCGGCCATCCTCAGTTTGTAGCAGAACATTTGTAGGCGCTTTATCCGTACCCCACAATTTACACGCGGCGTCAGATGGAATCGCCTTATAAAGCAAACAATCCAAAATAAATTATAATTAAAATTAAAATATATAAACAATACAATAATAATAAATTGTCTTTCATGATAACAAAAAAAGACTGCTTGATGCCACGTGGCATCTGATGGTCATCCTCTTTTTTTTGTCATGAAAAACAATTTATTATTATTGTATTGTTTATATATTTTAATTATAATTATAATTCATTTTGGATTGTTTGCTTTATAATGCGATTCCATCTGACGCTGCGTGTAAATTGTGGGGTACGGATAAAGCGCCTACAAATGTTCTGCTACAAACTGAGGATGGCCGAACGTTTATTGTTTGTTTAAGCGAAGCAAAAGGAAAGCTTTTCCTTTTCCATGGTTGGTCGAATGTTGTCCTACATTTACGACTAAAAAAAGGATGTTTGGTAATCTTCAATCATGTAGAGTGTACTACATTCAAACTAACATATTTCGTTGATGGCGTGAGTCGTAGCTCTTTCTGGACATCTCTGGTATCTACAACATCTCACTTTAGTGTAAAATTATTTTTTACTTTCTGTTTATTTTTCTTAATATATTTACGTTTTCTGAACTGATTAGAAAACTAACCTTTTTATTATTTTTGTTATCATTCCTACAGGTCACTCCTGATTGTATCCTGCCCAAGTGCTATGATTATACATCAAATGATTTAATTTCAACTATATATATAGGCAACAAAACGTTTCACATTAAGATTGAAACGGTTAATGGTAAAGTCGGTTTTACCAATGGTATTGATGTAATTGTTAGTCAGTTTCAATTGGAGGCCAGTTGTTATTTGGTATTTACAAAATGTTTTTGTAATTATTTCCATTTAAGAATTTTTGGTAAAAACGGTGTTGAAAAGAATTTTGCTGATGTAGATGTCAAGGAGGTAAGTATACATTTGGCTGCTTCTGTATATATTTAATTACTATATTGTTAATCTAATTAATGTTATATGTAATTTGCAGGCTGTAGTTGCACCTATTGATTCTGTACATGATGTTTCTTCTATTTCAGTTGCAGCGCCTGCTGCTGCTGAATAACCACATGGCCGTCGTTATCAGTTTGTTCGTATGGCTGCTACTATTTTGTAAGTTTTAATATGATTTTAGTAACTAATAAATATTAAATATTACATATTTTTTATTGACATAATAATACATAATTCTTTCTAGATTCATGTTCTTATTAATTTTTATTTTTAAAACAATATAGAGGCTGCCTGATACTGTTTCGAGGATGGCTAAACTTGATTTTGGTTTAAACCCTATCACCATCAGACTTCTGCATCGGAGTCCGCAAAATGAGTTTATTAACGGTATCAGACGTGAAAAGAAAGTTGATTGTTTTCGTTATGCATTAACCAGTTGGTCGAGATTCATGAAATCTGCCGGCATTCAGGTGGGTGACACGGTTTACTATTCTTTTGATGAAATTGACCAAGTCTTGAGTGTTGAATTGGTTGTACCTCACATGAGGCATACTGATTAGTTCTTTGACATTTATGTTTGGTTTTTTGTTTTCATATGATAGATATTAACTTCGTTATGGTTACTAGTTTTTAAACTGGTTTATGGTTTTGAAGTTAAAGTTATTACATCTTATTATATCTTACCTGTGGTTTCAACGACTATAATGACAATATATAATATAATATATGATTATCAAATACGCCATGTCTAAAAAGTTTAATCTATGTTTTAAGTACTTTGTATTCCCATTCTCGCATCATCAATTATCGTAATATCATAAATATTTTAAAATGTGACTCTGTATTATTAGAATGTTAAATAAAAGATAGATCAAAAACCATATAGAAACAACTTTTAAAATAGTAAACCACATTCTAATTTCTTATATTAGATGATATGTACATATAACAATCATATTTAAGAAGAATGTAGATATTAAGAAATTCAGATATTCAGATACTAAGATAGCTGTTTATTTTAAAAAAATATATTACCATGGTTGTTTATGTACAAATATTAAAAATATAGTAATAATAGTTAGAACTCTATCTGTTTTTTGACTGTCAATCCTTCTGAATATAAAATTAATGATTTAAGATTATATACAAATGATAGTATTCCTTTAAATAACTAAGTTAGCATAAAATAGGTTGATATATTTATTGAAATAATATGTAATTGATTCGAATTTTAGTTGACTGTATTTTTATAATTTTAGAACATTCGTAAATGATGTTAATTATGTTAATGATATAAATGATTATATTAATATTTTTATGAACTTTCTAAATAACTTCTACTAAAATAGGTTAATCTATGTTTCTGCATATTGTTTTTTTTAATATTTTAAGAAATGTAGAAATTCAATGTATTTCCTTATTTATAGTGCTTATAATTATAGAAAGCCATCTAAATTTCTTATAGGATTAAAAATTTATTCCCTATTTTTTTTATTTACCAAAATGATACTCCTAATTTTGCTTATTTTTTTGTTAGTATTTTGTATTTAGGTACCCTATACCAAACAGACTCTAAGTCTTATGGTTACCGTCACGATCTTCTTCATCTTGGAGAATCCACAAAAGAATTGTTTGAGTTGTATGGCATACCAGAAGTGCTTTTGAAACGCCGTTGCTTACACTGGGAGTTGTTGCACGTGACCGAGGTATCGTAATTTGCTGGTTTATCGGTTATTCTTATTTTTTTAAATGCAACAGATTTTCTTCTTTGTTAGGTTTGATGTTCCTGTTTAACATGAACATGTTTTATTGCACACATTGAAAGAGATTTCAATTTTTAAACACATTTTGTGGATTCGGCTCACATACAACTTTTTGGCACAATGTTCGTTAGTAGCTTTACGAAGATGTATTGGTGTGTGTTATCTATGACTCTACGTTCATGTCTTAATGTATATTTAGATGTTAACACTGCTGGTTCAAGTCATATTGGCCAAAAGGCATGAAAACATCATGAAGGTTTAGTTGACAAAAACTTAACATGTAACGAACATTAGGGAGATGTACTATTGGGATGTGGTCAACAGTCTCAAAATATTAGGCTTACCAAATCACAGGTTAACACTTTAACGTTTAGAATTTTTTATGTGTTTAGTTGGTGTTAAGCCACCTGCGAAACTCGCGAATTCTTAGACTAGTATTTACTAACATCAAGCAAAAAAAGAGGCATAATGTGGGAGAAATATGAGAGAAGTTAGATGTCGCAATTGTAAGCTATTTTTTTATCAATGAGTTATTGAGGTTATGGTTTAAATGGGTAAAAATAATAATACTATATACGGGTTGAAAGTCACCTAAAATATGTTTATGAACCTATAGATGAACCTCTAAATTTATTTTTATTCAAAATATTAGATAGATTTATTAAATGATTCAATTTATGTAGACACTATTTTGTAGTAATATATATTTAGCAAAAAACGTTTCAGGCCAATTTCAACAAAAGCTACCCATTCCACCATGATTCCACCTCCTAAGATAAAGATATGAGTACAAAGGTTTTATTTTTCGTCTGTGGGTTCAAAAAAGTTTCACCGTTACCATTTTAGTCCACTGTGTTCACTTCATCCATTTTTTTATGTTAACGAGAAAGGCAATTTGATCATTTTATATGTAATTTTGTTAACTACAAGGGCAATTCGGCCATATAAAATGACCGAATTGCCCTTTTGGTTGACAGAAATTATGGATGAATTTAACCTAGTGAATTAAAATGGCAACGGTAAAACCTTTTAGGATCCACATGCGAAAAATGAAACCTTTAGACTAAACTAGCAAAATGGCTCAAACCAAACGGACTAAAATAGCATTTAACTCTAAAGATATCATGATAATCGTATCAAAAGACTAACCACAGCATAGTCGTCATTAGAACTCTCACTTGCTGCACTTTTCATTCTGATGTCGCTGACATCGACCAAAGTCTCCTCGTTAAATTTAGCCCTTTCTTCAATATAAAGGTGTTTAAATTGTTTCTCACCTTCTCCTCGCCTCCATTTTAGATCCACCTGCACCATCCCAAAAATGGTAATAAAACTTCATATTTTTAAGCAGAAGCAAAATGTTGAAGATGGATAGTCTACCGACTTACAGACGAATAACCAGAAATGCAGTAATCACGATGCCGAAGCAGAGCTAGTGTTGACTCTGCAACCAAAACAACATACATTACTAAACAACATACATTACTAGTGTTGACTCTGCAGAAGAACCTCAGAACCATATGTATATACAAATTAATAATAGCAAATAGTGTTTTGTTTTACAGAAACATTAAATAATAGAAGTCAATATTTGTGACACATCGCAATCAATCACCTTGTAATACATAGCTGAAGCCCTTCTTGGTGGATGTAGCAGCAATCCGCTTAATATCACTTTGCAGTGATGTGCTTGACGAACCCAACAGTCCAACCTAGCTTAGGAAATTCGTGGTTAGTAGTTATCACAAATGGCATTAATTAGCCTATTTAGGAACGTTGTTTCAAAACATGTGCATCATGCATGCATAGCAAATCATAATAAGCATCACACTGCATTCTGCAGTTTAACTACCACCAGCCTATGTGTCTCTGGCTAAATAAAATTTAATAAGATTTTTGATCCTCCAATCATATTACTGACACTAACACAGTGTTGTCAAAAGCAGAGATATGTGTGTATCTATGGAACATATAGATTATGGGTATGTTTGGCAAAAGTAGCTGGTGGCTGGAAGCTGATAACTGGTGGCTGGAAGCTGTAGCTGGTAGCTAGTAGCTGTAGTTTTTTAGATATATTTGGTGTTTGGCAGAGTAGCCGGAGCTTTTAATAAAATGTATAAAATGACCAAAATGGACATAACTAAAAATTTAAAAAGCTTGTGCATTAAAAAGTTTATTATCTTTAGAGGTTAAAATCATCATTTTTCCCCTAAAAGCTTCTAGCTCCTTCTAAACGCAACTAGTAGGAGCGTTCAACCAAAAGCTTCAAACTTCTAACCTAAAAGCTTAAAGATCCTTCAACCAAACAAGGTTTTTTATTGAGTATAAGTTTTTTCTTGAAATGAAAGCTTAAAGCTAGAAGGTCCTAAAAGCTACATGCCAAACATACCCTATAGGAAACTTGCATTTGATAACTCACTATTGCCTAATTAATAACTTAAATAATTCTTGAAGTGCATAATAAAGAAGATAGAATGCAACTTTGGATGTCAAGCAGATCACACTAAAGGTTCACAAGTAAGTAATATCTGGTAACGATACATGAATGCCATAACTTAAAACCATTGCGGAAGTTCTTACAATGATCTAACAAATCTAACTTGCTACCCAGAACTAATGCCGGGCATAACTGAAAAAGCGGTAAACAAAGGAAGACTAATTATGGTGTTTGGTACGTGTAAGAATTCTACATGAATGCCATAACTTAAAACTTGAGATATAGCCGAAATATGTAATTAGCAAACGAAGTAATCCTTGAAATTGAATAACTTATCATCTAACCATTTTATTATTAACCAAGAAACAACAGCAAGAGGAAATATTAGGAGTATCTCGTACTGATCATGTCCATTTGATGGCTCCATGCAGGCTGGGCTGCTGATCTCAGTGCTATAAACTTCAGAAGAAGATGCCTGGGCACCCGAATCCGCCAGCGCAAGGGGGGGTTGGTGATGATCATACAACAATAAAACACCAGTTATTACTACTGGTATTCGTAGCGCCTTCATCACATTCTCCATTGGTCTCCAAATCACTCCATTTTTATCAGTAGCAGCTTTTTTAAAATATCTACCCTCTCCGCCTCTGTTTTCACCAAAATCCTTTTCCAGTTGAGGCTTATGGCTCACAATGGAACATTTGATATCGAATTTCGGGATGCAACAAGGAGAGTAGTAGTAGTTCCTTTTCAGGGTAATAATATTATTATGCTGCTGCCATTTGGCAGGGAAATGGTTGGATTGTAACAGAAAGTGTGTGATCGCCATCACAGCGGTCTTGATTTTTTTATTTACGAATATTATATTTATATCTATATATACATGAACAATATATATTTCAAGCATAGGTAACAAAACCCCTAAAATCACTCTAAATCCTTAAATATATCATTTCCATTTAAACTCAAATCAAGTTTAAGGATAAACCTCCAATAGTTCGATTTCTATAACAAAAAAAGAAAATACGTATAACGTTTTAAAACTTCCATTTAAATCTCTATAAAAAAGAAAATACGTATAAAGTTTTAAAACTTCCATTTAAACTCAAATCAAGTTTATGGATAAACCTAGGCCTGTAAACGAACCGGACGTTCATGAACTGTTCATGAACTTGTTCGGCGGGAAGTTCGTTTATGTTCGTTTATTTAATAAACGAACAAACACGAACAAATTTTTTTTTTCGTTTAATTAAATGAACGAACATGAACACACCTTGTGTTCGTTCATTTATGTTCGTGAACGTTCGTTTATGTTCGTTCATTTATGTTCATGAACGTTCGTTTAAATTTTAGTAAATACATAAATAGTTAGATTTATATTAATATTAGGTTTTCTAACTACTTATATTAATATGACTAATTAGTATATTTGTGAACTCTAATTTAGATGTGTTTCAGATGAATTGTAATATATTAGACTTGTTTGTTCAATCATATTAATTTATGTTTGTTTATGTTTATTCAAATATGTTCAGTTTTTTTGTTTATGTTCGTTAATGTTCGTGAACTGTTCGTTTAGGCTTTAAACGAACGAACATGAACGAACACGAACATGCTCGATTTCTTAATGAACGAACACGAACAAAAAAATGTGTTCGATTATATGTTTATGTTCATGTTCGTGTTCGGTTAAAATTAAATGAACGAACACGAACATGCCTATGTTCATGTTTGTTCGGTTCGTTTACAGGCCTAGATAAACCTCCAATAGTTAATTTAAAAAAAAAAATTACGTAGAAAGTTTTAAATTTTTTTCAGTAAATATGAATTAAAAAACAACCAACGCATAGCATACCTTTACGTATCATATAAGTTTCTTCAAACGGAGATACGAAGCCGATAAATTAATAATAGGATACCTTTGACAAGTATATCGTCATCCGTAAGCCAATAATCTCGGTGAAAGGCTCTTGAGAGATGCAGGTTCAAACTCTGGTGCAGAGTGAAGCCAACCCTCATGATCAACATCTTTTTAACTACGTGTGTGACTGTTTGATTTTTGCGATGAACCTACATTCCCGGATTCCATGGCAAAATTGGATCAACCTGCTTTCCGGTCTCCCCTTCACTTCTCCACCGTCATTAGTATGCTATGAGTTTTCTGCTTTAACTAAAGAAATTGAGTATAATAATATATAGTTGTGTAGGATTAGATCATATCCTTAATTAGGTTTGATTTTATATGGAAATGAGATATCTTAGGGTTTTGGAGTAATTTTAGGGATTTGTTATTATGTGTATGTGTATTTTCATATATTATAAAACCAGAAAATATCGGTGAATAAGAAAACCAACCAGCAGAGCAGGACATTCTGTGATGGCGAGCACACACTTTCTGTTACAATCCAGCTTCAATTCCAACCCTATGCTCCAACAAAACTTCCGCAATATTATTGCTCTCGAAAGGAAGTATTATTATCCTTGTTGCATTGAAGTTTCCACAAAATTCAATATCAAATGCTTCTTCATCATGAGAGATAAAAATGGAGTGACTTGGAGGCCAATGGAGAATGTTGTCAAGGCATCATTCTTTTTGTATGATCATCACCATCATGCTTCTCGTTGCAAAATGAGTGGCCAGGAATCCTCTTCTTCTGAAGTTTATAACACTCAGACCAGCAGCCCGGCAGCATCCTCTTACCCCAGAAATCCGGTCCGTTATTATGCACAACTTGTTTTTGCTCTAACTGTCTTAACATTTCCTGTGGTTTTAATGTCTTACCTTATAATACAAAGCCTAATTCCAGCTCAAACAAGTGTCCTCAAGCTTCAGGTATTCTAGTTTTCAAGGATTAATGCTGCTGCTGTTTTCATACTGTGATGCATATTATGATTTGAATTGTATGTAATGGCATGTGTCATAACTACTAACCCTTTAAGTTTTTAAGGTTGGCCTGTTGAGTACGAATAGATCACTGCAAAGCGATCTCAAGCGGATTGCTGCTGCTGTATCCACCTCGGGCTTGAACTATGCATTACAAGGTAATTATGTTATCGACTATGATGAGCGTGACTCATCAATTTGTTTGCTACTATGATAATCGTTAAAAGAACCACTATTTGCTATTATATGTATATGGTTCTGAGGTTCTCCTTTAGCAATCAATGATCACGGTCAGTGGCAGAACTAGCCCATTAACTCAGGGGTATCCCAAAAAAAAATTACCGTGCAATCACCCAATATAAAAAAATACACTACGAATACGCACTTGAGCCGTAGCCCATGCTACGGCTGCTAAAGCATTGGGTCCTCCCCTGATCACAGTTCATTTCAATATGTAAGTGAGTGCATTTATATATTGAATCTTGGCCCTCCCATTGTTTTCTAACAAAGGGCCCTGGTTCTTATAAGTTTTAATATGGTATATCACTTTCTCTCGTGTATGCATATGTGTACAGTGTATGTGTATATAATCTCTGATTTTGGTTACAGAGGCAACACTAGCTCTTCTTCGGCATCCTGATTATTGCATTTCTGGTTATTCCTCTGTAAGTCACTAGGCTATTTCCTTTCGCATCTTGCCTCTGCTTGAAAATTTTGAATATGAAGTTTTTTTTTTTACCTTTCTTGGAGCGGTGAATTTTGGTTTATTATGTGGTGCAGGTGGATGTAAAGAGGAGTTTATTTGAATGTGATAAACTATTTAATCGCTTTTCTATTGAGGAAAGGAGTAAATTCGATGTCGTCAATGCCAATGACATCGGAAAGAAAAGTGCAACAAGTCAGAGTTCTAATAACGAGTATATTGTGGTTGGTGCTTTCGATATGATTATCAATAAAAATTAAAATGTTGCTTTTTTCGGTTAACATTTATTCGTGTCGAAATTGGCATAGTTGACCTGAAACACATTTTGCTAAAACTATTTAATGATTTTCAGCCCTTCTTGAACATGCCATATCAAATGTTGACTGAAAAGTATTCTGTACTTCTGGTTGAAGGTTACCATCATCGTGGTTGTGGACGGTGTATCTAAACTGCCACCCATTAGAAGCAGTGCACAGTTGAAGAATGCCTTGCAAATACTGGCCTCTATTCCTTCAAGAGATATTAAGGTGAGAACTGTATGCACTTGTTTTCTAGCTCATTAATCATGAATTTAGGAGAGTGTGCAATTTCGACCCATTTGATTCTAAAGGCGTTATTTTGGGTTTTATTTCATTTCTAACGGGTCAAAAAGGTCGCACGTGTCAACTGGGTGGTTTAAAGTGTAGCCAGATGTTTTATAATCTCCAATATTGCTTTATCAAAAATACATTTGGATTGTTTTTGTAATCATTTTTAGCACATCATTTAGTATAATAATTTCAAAAAAACTTGATGAAGTATGTGTGGCAACATTGCCTATAACTCAAACATTAATAGTGGGTCAAATAGGTCACAAATACGTTTGGATTGTTCCGCCTTGTTTTGACTCGTTACCCAACCCGTCCCGACCTTTGTTAATAGTGAGACCTGTTTGCCCTTGTTTCCTATCCCGTAAATCATGAGTTTCCTATTTCTTTGCTAACTTTTGATCACTTTACAGAAAGTTAAGATGTTCTGGAACCCACAACAGGAAAATAATTTTCTTACAGCACAAGAATTGCTTGAAGACTATGCACTGCTGAACCCGATTTAGGTAAGCCGTTATGATACTGTCTACATCATCTATAGGTGATGAGCAGCTTGACAAGTCCACATCCCCTTGTAATTGTCGAAATGGGTTTTATACGCGAATGTTAAATAGAATGTTACTTTGAAATTTTTACACGTTTATAGGGTGTGTTTTATATCTATAATTAAGGAGGAAGTTTAAGTTTTGTTTGTGGCATGAGCTGCATGCTTTTCGGACATTGTTGTTTCGGGGTTGAACTCTACTTCTTGTATTTGCCTAGGTAGTCGAAAACACAAGCATGGCGGAAAGCAGGGGCGAAGCTTCATAGGGCCAGGGGTGCCCCCCCCCCCCCCCCCCTCTTAACGTTCAAAGCTAGTTTGACGGTTAGAGCCAGGGTTATTTTTGTAACATAACAAAATCTTTGTGTATTACCTATGCAAAAATCAATTTTAATTCTAATAAATGCTTTGCAATACTAATAAGTGTCACTAAAATGAATTATACAAACTCATAAAGGAGCTGCAACTAATATATACAAAACTAAATGATACACCCAATCTCTACCACTAATAAACATAGTAAAATCAAAATTTCAGTAATTACTTGCTGATTCAACTGGCATGAGTATAATCCCAAACAAAAAATCCCAAACAAAAACTTATGTTCCTACAGACCGAACACCACATCAATCCTACCAAAAAAAAAAAAAACTTAAATACAAACATCTTTAGCCAACAATAACTTCCAAAATCAGCGACAAACAGGTCAAAGAGTGATGCAGTCGTAAAGCGTTTGATTTCTCTCTCATAGAGGTCTAAGAGAGTATTGGTGGAGTCCCATAAATTTCCTGGTAACGTGTTCTTATGGTTAAAGAGTTAAAAAAAAAAAAAAAAAAAACTAGAAAAGAATATATTTTTTTTTTTGTTTTCAGGACGATAAGACAAACATGTAACAAGTCTAACACAATTAATTTAAAACAAATTTTGTGTGTGACAAATGGTACAAGAGCCAAAATAACATTATTTAAGATGGCCTGGTTGCTTGAAAATTGCATGAAGTTTCTTTCATGTTTTCTGGAACCGATCTTTAGAGTTGCAAGTGTCTTCTCTAGGTGTGTTTGCTGGCATTTTTTTTTCTTTGTAACTATGAGAACCTTATCTCAAAAAACTCACGAAGCCTGCCTGGTAACCAACAAGATCTGGTAAATCGCAGCTTGTGTTGGCACTGCAAGGTTTGAAAATATGGAATCGTGCCTTGAGACGTTTTCTCTTTGCCTCACGAGGCGAATCGAGGCCTAAGCCCGAAACATAATTAAAAAATAAATATGAAAATTATATATCTTATAAAAAATAAAATACTAATTTATTTCATCACGAGATTCATTACAAACTTCAAAATACACCAAAAAGAATTGAAATGTTTGAAATTGAAAAATAAAAGTCAAAACATCAAAAGTTAATAATAAAACCCCTCGAGATGCAACTTTTCTTAGTGCCTCAGCCCTATGAGTTGCACTACAAAATACCCCCTCGAGGCACCGCCTTAGACTTGTTTCTTCGTCGCCTAGCCTCGAGGCGCGCCTTGAGGCGCACGCCTCAGCCGTTTTTTTTAACTATGGCCGGCAGGTGACCATTAAGACCATGTGTAGTGGTGAACTAACATAATGCCCCCACCATGAGGCATTATCCGACACGTGGCATCCTAGTCAGCGTTGGGGCATTATAGCAAAAGTGGTGTAATGGGGCATTATGCCAATAATGCCCTTCCAATCATTAAAAAAGATTAAAAAAAACAAAAAAACTTATTTAAAAAGCTTTTTGCCCTTCCATGTCAGCCCACTTGTCCACCATACTCCTTCCCATTGGTATGCCCCCTTCTAAAGTCAAACATGATGTCAGACAAAGCAACAAGTTGAGCGTTTTAATCAAAACGCCGAAGCACCTTTTTTTCAAAAAAAAAAAGAAAATAACGCCCCATGTAATGGTAGTGGGGGCGTTTTGGGGCGTTATTTTTCAATTTTTTTTAAAAAATCACGCCCCACTACGGATGGTCTAATAGCTTATGATAAGAAAAGAGTGGAAGCAAGATTCGAACATGAGACCTCTACTAGATTAGAAATTATATCCGGGATGGTGTTGTTATAAAACCAATGGTAGATGTATTGATTTTTTGTCCTTCTGTGAAATAGAAGGTAAACGGGCAATGCCGCTACCGCTTTTTGAATAGCAAAACTAAGTCTTTTAAAAGTTATATTAATCAATCTCGGGGTCATGACAATACTATGCATGACCCTTTGGACTCAACTAAGCAGATACACGGCCTCTAGCGCAAGGAAACCAAAAATGTCAAATGCAAATGGGATAAACACGTGTTGGTTGTCAAGCATGCTTTCTCGTGTTTGATCACTTTTCCAGAATGATGGAGTACGGTATTAAACCCGACCCGAGCGGTCGGACTTCCCGTTACCTATTGCTTTTATATCAATTATTTATTATTGTTGCTACTAACCCAACCGCGAGGCCCAACGCGTTGTAGTTTACACTACTTTGGGTCGGGGCTTGTAGAGATAACCCCTAACTGGGCCTGGCCCATTGAGGTTAGGGGAGGCCCATATCCCCTATATAAAGAGGTCTTCACCTCTTGAATAGGGCATGGCATATGGAGCCGCCACACCTTTTGTAGCTGGAAACAGGAGAGTCATCTCCTACCGGCAATCTCTACAGCTCCACTTTCTTCTCTTCTCTATTGCAGGTCTAGGTTCAAGAGGAGGAACAAGATGTGATTCTTCACCCTCATGTAGAACGCGGTCCAGTCATCCCGGCGATGAACCCGTGTTTCTTCATTGGCGCCCACCGATATGAATTCTAAACCCAACAAGAGTCACAACTCGGTTTCTTCTCTACCCGACCTTCCAGATCTGCTTTCCTGAGTTTTACAAACGGTTCTCGGTCAAAAACTTCAGGTTTGAGTTTTCTTATTCCTAGATCTGATACTTCTATGGTTTGAGAAACACATCTTGTGGTTCTTCTCTTCCCAAAGCTCTAGATACGTGTTCTTGAGAAATTCGTCCTCAAATTTTGTTTCAGATCTGAAATTTTTAATTTGTAAAAAAAAAAGAGAGGGGTGTCAAATTTGGATCTGAAACTCAAGTTTCTCTTTTGTGATAAAGACACAGATCCGATGGGATGATGTTTTCTTGTTTATCATACAACTTGAGATGAGATCTGTCCATCCTATCATGTTAATGCTAATCATATTTTACATTATCTTTCTCTGATATGGTAAAAGTGAGTTTACAGATGGTAAAGCATAATGTACAAGTGGGAGTTGCACAATCCCCTTTTATTGCTTGCCTCAAACCACTACATCGTGCATGATATCAAATTATAATTATATATGGTACAAGTTATGATGCGTGGTGTACCTCCAACCTAAAAGTACAAGTTATTTTGCATAATGTATAAGCATATTGTGCATGGGCTAATCAAAATATCTCACAATGGATGTATATAGCTGTATTAAATTTTTTTTTAGAAAGTGTGTACAGTTGTCAAGTTACAAATCAAGTTGCACAAAGTATAAACCCTAGATGCATGCACTTCCATTTGGGGGGACACATACTGACAAGACAGAAAGAGGTGTACTGGACATCCCCTATTTTGTCGCCATGTCCTATTTACACCCATCTTGCTGATCTCCATAATTTACCCGCTATAATTGGAGTCCGGTCACGCTACCACCACCGGCCATCAAAGGAAGACATCTCTTCCACGACGTCGCGCGTCAACCAACCACTGGCCACCCCGCATCAACTGTGTTGCGTACCTCGTCCACCCTGCGCACAATGAAGTGTTTTTCTCCTACACGTGATGCAAGTAAGCTTCAAACACCCGGCAAAAACCATGTCCCGCGCAACCAACTGCCATCTATGGCATGAACCACATCGCGCGCAACAATCAGCCTGCCATCTCCTGCATCAAACACGTCGCGCACATCAAACCCGACTGTCATCTACAGCATTAATCATGTCGCGCGCAACAAATCACATGTCATCTACATCATCAATCATGACGTGTGCAACAACGATGAACTAGTTTTCTCCAACATGTAACGCAAGTGAGCTTCAAACAAGGTACTATTTTGCCTTCATCTCTATTTATGTCTCAAACAATTACAACCCCATCACGCGCGAGCAAGGTCTTCATGCGCGGATACGGTCCCGCCGCGTGAGTAACTATTCATGCGCGGGGAACGGGTGCGCCTCGTGACTAAGTTTTCACGCGCGAGCAAGGTCTTCATGCGCGGATACGGTCCCGCCGCGTGAGTAACTATTCATGCGCGGGGAACGGGTGCGCCTCGTGACTAAGCTTTCACGCGCGAGCAAGGTCTTCATGCGTGGATACGGTCCCGCCGCATGGGTAAACCTTCATGCGCGGGCACGGTTACGTCACATGACCAAGCTTTCATGCGCGAGCAACTTCTACACAAACGGACATGCCCACCGCGCGAGCATGCTTTGTCTGCCATAACGCAGCGTCAAGCGAGTGTAAACCTTTTCCCGCTAGAAGACGTCACCCCATGCATGCTAGTCTCGCGCCCCTTTTTAAAATTTAAATGAATTTGAGTCTCTTTTTTTTAAGACTTTTGTTTTCTAAAAAGAGGATAATGCATGACATTTAATACAATGAAAGTTAAGAATAAATACTTGATCATGATGTCAGCCTTCGTGTGCATTTTTTGTCTGCAAATACAATTTAATAGTAAATATAAGGCCATTTGCAAAAAGGTCCCTTTGTCAAGTTTTTAGCAAAAACGTGAAGGAGTACATTATTCACGTATATTGTGCTTGTATTGGTTATATACAACCAATTTTAGTAGCAGGAGATTAGCATAATGTAACACTCTTATGAGGGTAAAAATTGTTTTCATGAATTATAAAATAAAAATACATAGAACGAGCTCCTTATAAGAAAAATGTTACGATACAATCCTTTCCATATATCAAACCCGTTGTTACAGTTTATCTTGTCAACTTACTCCAAGTTCAAGAAATAGTAACATAAGGCGGGGCGCCTCATAATACACCCGCGTTCGATAATAACACAAACAAGGTTTGGTAATACATCCAATCGGTAAAACGCAAAGAGCAATCCTCACGCACACCAATGAAGTTTAAAAAAAAATATATATATATATATATAATAAATAAGTGCAAGACATATGAGCACGTAAGTCGCCACGCGCGCATGCTCATTTACTTACGAGCGAGCAAACATGCGCCATACGCGCATGCTCCTTTACCTTTGAGCACGTAAGTCGCCGACTGGCGCATGCTCCGTTACTTATAAGCACGTAAGTCGCCGGCTGGCGCATGCTCCTTTACATTGAGCACGTAAGTCGCCAGCTGGCGCATGCTCCATTACTTATGAGCACGTAAGTCGCCGGCCGGCGCATGCTCTCTTTTAGTTATGAGCACGTAAGTCGCCGGCTGGCGCATGCTCCGTTACTTATGAGCACGTAAGTCGCCGGCTGGCGCATGCTCCTTTACATTGAGCACGTAAGTCGCCAGCTGGCGCATGCTCCATTACTTATGAGCACGTAAGTCGCCGGCCGGCGCATGCTCTCTTTTAGTTATGAGCACGTAAGTCGCCGGCTGGCGCATGCTCCGTTACTTATGAGCACGTAAGTCGCCAGCTGGCGCATGCTCCTTTACATACGAGCACGTAAGGCGCCACGCGCGCATGCTCCTCTACATACGAGCCCGTTAATAGCCTCGCGCGCATACTACATTACTTACGAGCACGTAAGTCGCCATGCGCGCAGGCTCTTTTACATACCAACACGTCGATCTCCATACGAGTCTGTTGTTCTACATACGATCACCTCAGCCTCCATGCGAGCCTTGCTGCTACACATGTAAGCACGCTAATCTCCACGCGGCCCTGCTGCTTTACATATGACCGTGCGTGTCACCCGCGCGCGCATGCTCAGCGCGCATGCTCAGCGCGCATGCTCATCCATATATGAAAACGCTTACAAAACGTAAATTGAGCTACAAATGCACGCACCACTTTGGGTATACGCAAAAACACATTGGCTAAAATAAAGTTTCGCTTACACCTACAATCTTCAAGACAAGCCACATCTCCTTGCTTCACGCCACATTGTCGTCGCGGCACACTAGAGGACTAGCGCAGGCTCGGGTTTCCACTTCATTATCCTGATGCAACTTTATGCCAATTCTCATTCGCGATAACCTGTTCAAAGTGGATTAACACGTGCAAATATTGTAGACAACAATTTACACAGATTTAAAGACTATATATATACGTATGCTTCATGGCCTAAGACACGCGCACCATGCGAAGTCATCAAAAGGTGAATATTTTAGAGTAGCCACACGGCTGTGGGCGCACTGCTACAGTTTTCCCACACTCGAAAATAACCCGAAAGGGAGACAACTCATTTAGGCCAGAATTCCACCCACTGGAGTGGTATGGTCCCAAATGCTGCATCAGTCATACGCATGTTGGGCCCTAACCACACTCAACCGTAAAACACTCAGCCAATTCCAAGACTCGTGCACAAGGCCTAACCACGTACGCGCAACCATGACAAGCTCATGGCAGTGCGCCAGTACAATTATACGCGCGCCATCAACCAGGATCAAGCAAGCACCATCAAAGCATCTAACTTCTTTTTTCCTAAGTCCAGAGCTCCAACCATTTACTTCGCGCATGGTGCAGCACTGGACTGGGGGGACTTGAAGGGGTATGGTCCCAAAAGGCCGCGCAATTCTTCCTCCAGGTCGCGTGACGGACCATACTCCTTAATCAACTACATTCTGATCTCAACCTCGCGCGGGTAGGGCAACACTCGACAACGTCGCGCGGGGTCTAAAGAGGCCAAATCAACAACTTAGCATCCTGAAGTCAAGCCTCCAAGCGCCCATACCTTGCGCAGGCCAGTACCATGTGCAACAAGGGTCGCGCAAGGATGTGGCGTAAAGGCATCTTAAAAGTACAAAGGGTACAAATGGCAGACGAAAAGAGCCAATCCGCATCCTCCAAGATCTGCTCAATCATGCCCCACGATCTCCACTAACTGGCTGATGACAGAGACCGACAATAGCAACCGCCTGCAACCAATCAGCATGCGTCAGGTTTGCCCAACTAGTATCATGTAATATTCACCGCTCCATTATCTTTACTCACATCGAAAGACAGACGCAACAAGCATGGCCAACAACTTTCCCGCACCCGAGCGACAGGTAAACCTAAAACTCAATCTTTACTTTCAAGCACTCCTAACAAGTCTAGTACTCCTACCACGCTCGCACGCGGAGCAGCACTAGACTGGGGGACTTGATGGAGTACGGTATTAAACCCGACCCGAGCGGTCGGACTTCCCGTTACCTATTGCTTTTATATCAATTATTTATTATTGTTGCTACTAACCCAACCGCGAGACCCAACGCGTTGTAGTTTACACTACTTTGGGTCGGGGCTTGTAGAGATAACCCCTAACTGGGCCTGGCCCATTGAGGTTAGGGGAGGCCCATATCCCCTATATAAAGAGGTCTTCACCTCTTGAATAGGGCATGGCATATGGAGCCGCCACACCTTTTGTAGCTGGAAACAGGAGAGTCATCTCCTACCGGCAATCTCTACAGCTCCACTTTCTTCTCTTCTCTATTGCAGGTCTAGGTTCAAGAGGAGGAACAAGATGTGATTCTTCACCCTCATGTAGAACGCGGTCCAGTCATCCCGGCGATGAACCCGTGTTTCTTCACAGAAGCAGCTTTTAAAGCAACCCAACCCACCGTAAAAGCTCTACTGCCTAAGCCCAGTAGAGGGGAAACCCCTATTAGATCCACACAAGCGTGTTTTCCTCCTGTCCATCCAAAGACCAAAATGTCGGTTGGTCTGAGGGTAGATCTTTCTTCGAATGTGTCAGTTAAGAAATTCACCGGTGCCTCTTAGCAGAAATCGCAACGCCTGAATATGTAAAAGAGGACATCCCTAATAAAATCAAGTTGAAACCCGGGAACTCTCTACAATGCACTGCATGCTCCCCAAATATCTCATCAACAGGAAATAATGGAATCATGAGGCAATACTTAAGGATATTACGCTACTCCACGGGCGAGACATATGCTGGCCTAAACCTGCTAGAGAAGAGAAAGGAGCTTACCAAGCATCTCGGCTCCTCTCTTTAGCTCGTGTTTCAAGTTTGGCCTCCATTAATATAGGACAAATTAAAAACTCACTTACTCAAACTCCAATTCAAACACCCCCTTCTAAGTTTCCAGATCTTACAAATATTTGATGTCACTTGTAGCTTTATATACCATACGGTAAAAACCAATGAAATTACATCGAGATAGAAGGTAAACGGGCAACAAGCTGCGCCGCTACCTTTTTGAATAGCAAAACTAAGTCTTTTAAAAACTATGTCCATAGATCTCAGGGTCATAATATTACTGTGCATGACCCTTTGAACTTGACTAAGTAGGTCCACAGCCTCTGGCGCAAGGAACCCAAAAGTATCGAAAGCAAATGGGATAAACACGTGCTGGTTGTCAAGGCATGCTTTCTCGTGTTTGGTCATTTTGCCCGAAGCAGCTTTAAAGGAGCATAACCTACCGTGAAAACACTACCCACTAAACCCACAAGGGGGGAAACCCCTGTTAGATCTACTACGTTTGAGTTTTCCAACTGACATATGAGTCTAATCTATAAGGTATGTTAACTAATAAGGTAACTTCTTATGACGATGCGTACAAATCGAGCTGTTTTCGAACAAACTTTTTTCTAGTCACGAGCTATTTGAACAGCGTGCCAACCTTTTGCATAGAAGTATAAAATATAGATTGTGGACTTGTGGTCAACCAGGACCAACAACTAAGTCAACAAGATATATCAGTTGAATTAGCTGGAGGGTTAATCAAGTTAATTATACAATTCTACTATCCTCTTCTATTCCTCACATACCATTTTGTTACTTCACTCAATTTATCATTTATCAAATTTATAACAAATTGCAAAAAAAGATGCAACACCTTTAAACAACTTTTCAATTTCTGATGTGAACATGGTTGAATTTAAATCCAAAACAATTATGGTCAAAAACCATGCTATTCATGCAACATAAGCTAAACTTTCTTTCTTGTTGCTATAAAACATACCATACAACCACAAAATTTGTTAATATTATTTCAGTGACATATTTGATAGCACACATTAACGTATAAAACCCATATCGAAAATTGTGTTGGGATAACTGCATCATTCATTGCCTACATATTATGTACAAAGTATCATAACAGCTTGCCTATAGAGGGCGCAACAGAGAATAATCTTCAAGCAATTCGCGCTCTGAAAGAGTATCATTTTCATTTTGTGGGGTCCATAACACCTCGACTGCCTGTAAGATGATCAAATAGTATTTATTTAATAATAAATATATATAAGAACTATTATTTCTAGGCTAGAATACAAGTGCATAGATCTCACCATAATTCTGCATGAAGGAATAGACGCCAGTTTTTGCAAGGCTTCCTTTAATTGCGCACTGCTGTTGATGGGCGGCAGTTTATGTACACCTCCGGCTGCCACGATGATTGTAATCTAACAACCAGGAAACGTTTTATGTGGTCAAGGACTTGTACACGAGTGAAATAATATGACTCGGCACAAATCCGAAATCAGAACATTTAATAGCTAAAAGAGAAAATCACAAAAGTTGTCATTCCTCTATGGTCATATCACAACAATTACACACACATAACCATTAGATATGCAATCTACTTTTTATAATATGTATGTGAATCTACATGCAAATAATAATGTATATGCAATATGGTGTTGCGTATCACATCAGTTTAATTCATTATTAACAGAAAAAGTCTAATACGTGAGTAAAAGTGTTGGTAGAGTATCTCATGGAAAAATAAGTTGTTTGTTTCTACCATGGCTATGTACATATAGGAGGTACAACACACCCAAGAAAATAATTATTTTTGTGTTCTTTCTCTAACTAATACCCCTGCCATGCTGGAAAAGTCATATTTTCTTTTTAACAATTAACATACATTCCACAAAAATTGTGTTATTAGTTTTAAAATTGGAGATATTGGATTTAAATAACCTCAACTTTCACCAATTGGCCGATAACACTCCCAATTTTCGATTTGTACACCAGCACTCCCACCTTATGTTCCTCTAACACTCCCTAACTAACCGAAACCTAACCCAGTTAGTTTTTGCTGATGTGGCCCTTTTTACTGACGTGGCATGTTTTGATGATGTGACAGCTGACGTGGCATTTTTTATGACATGGCATCTGACATCAGCTAACTGGGTTAGGGTTCAGTTAATTAAGGAGTGCCAGTGGATGAGGAAAAAGCATCAAACGGAATACTCAACTAGATTCAGTAATGAAACCAAATTCACGCAGAATATGAAAGAGAAAGAAACGTGTGTATGATGATGATAATATAAAAAGTACGCACCACAATATACTCGTTACGGAACCCATTTGATCTTTGACTTGTTGTACTTTGCTTTCTGATGTTGTTGACATTGACTAAAGTCTCCTCGTCAAACTTGCCCCTTTCTTCAATAGAAAGTTGATTAAATCGTTTCTCGCCTTCCTCTACACTCTTCTTTACATCCGCCTGCACCAAATTAGTAAAACCAAAATGAAAACATTCAATGTTCAAAAAAAAAAAAAAAACGTAATTGACCTAGAAATATTATTCCTCCAGATATTGACCAAGTCTTTGCAAGGAGAAGGTCTAATGAACGAGTTTCATTTGGATCATCTATGTGTCAAATATCCAACATGTTACCCGAATCTTTAAAGGGTCTAGTGTTATAATTGGTTGACTATGTGGCTAATTGTCTAGCAGAAGCAAGATGTAGAAGGATAAGCCAGTCACTTACAGAGGAATAACCAGAAATGCAATAATCAGGATGCCGAAGTAGAGCTAGTGTTGTCTCTGTAACCAAAACAAAATCAATTAAAACATCAATAAGAAAATAATACACACATATGCATACACACGTGTTGTACGTATATAAAGGGGTGCGTACAAAACAGAACCAGATTTAAAAAAATTAAGTAGAGAGCCAAGAGAACTGCATAAGCACTTGTGAGTTGTGCATAGTGCTTATCAGATACAGTGGGAGAGAGAAAGAGGAGGTAATGTTGTAACGCAACCGCCTTATGCGTCAAAAGTGGTTATGTAGTTCTCGTGATTCTCTACCGTAGTTGCCAATGGAGAATAGCAGACAATAGTGACAAGCTACCTATATGCTACGTAAAGATAGCGATGAAATAGTGGGCGTTATTTCATGTTTAGCGATAAACTAAAAGAAAACTTGAGAAATATTTTATACGTATATTTTATCAATAAAACAAAAAAAATTACAAAAATCTCGCTTTGTCGCTAAATTCTATATTGCGCCATCAATCCGCTTTGCCACGTAGCGCGCTATAGTGCTCGCTACAGGCGCTATTGACATCTATGTTCTCTCCTTGAAAATCGGTCATGTACTTCTGTACAGTCAACACAACACACACACATATATGTAAGCATGTATATTAGCAATAAAGTGTTTTCTTATATGATTAGCATAGTAGAAAAAAGCTAATGATTCAATAATGTATTTTCATGTAATGTTAATCTATAAACATCATTACCTTGTAATACGAAGCTCAAGCCCTCTGGGGTAGATGTATCAGCTGCCTCAGCAATCCGATTGAGATCCCTTTGTAGTGTTCTACCCATACCTAACAACCCAACCTAGAAGGTACAAGCTCAATAGTTAACGTGAACGGTATTAGGGCTATGCATTAGAAGATCTACATATCAAATCGTGCCTATCATCATCATCATACTCAGTAAATCCCACCAATAGCAAAGCTAAGGTAGGGTCTGAGGAGGAGGGTAAGATGTAGACAGCCTTACCTCTACCCCGTAGGAATAGAGAGGCTGCTTCCAGTGAGACCCCCGGCTCGATGGTAGTTTTGCATCAAACCTTGGACATAAGAAACATAACACTCGGCAATTAAGACAAAGGCCAATTAGTGCATGTACTCCCTTGTCTTTCGGCTATCAACGCTACCACATGATGCATGATTAACCATCCCCCTCTTTTAACATTATTTTCACAAAATTAGTAAAATAACGTTAAGCACATTCACTTTTCCCCCCAAAGCGTCCACACATATATACATTATATGCGCATACCCCAAGCGGGGCGTAAACCGTGCCTATCATGCATATCACATTATAAAATGCATTAGAGTGCATGCTCTAACTTGAAGTAGTTGTAGGTGAATATTAGAGTAGATTAAAGTGTGTAGCTTTAAAACACAACGGAATCAATTGGCCTAATAATTCTTTTTTTTACTCCTACATAATCACATAAACGGAATCAATTTTGCGATACCACAACAGTAGAAAATAACAAGATATCTGCTACTTGTAAACATAATAATCAGACGATCACCTTCTAAACGCAACGCCAAAGACCATTTAGATAGCTTATTACTATGAGACACGCGAAGTTAATTCATGACAGAATGTGTGATGGTCGTCACATTATTAAACTTTATATCGAGACAAGGCGTAGCTACATAGTCGTACAGCATATGATACTTTTTTATGTGTAAAAAGTTCTTGGATCCCCTACTGTTCAAAAGGGCATAAGTGGTTTTAAAAAACAATAATGGGAATACAAAAATATTTGGTTTTCAAATTCACAAGCAAGCCACATCACATCTCAATTTAAACTTAACCTTATATCATAAACATCACAATACCTGAAGCTTAAGAACACTAGTTTTCTCAGTAGCAGTAAGCACACCACCCTCATCACCATCTGACCTATCCGACAAGAACCCCGACACCAAAATAAACGCAGCAAAACCCATCATCACAAAGAAAAAACTCGACCCAACCCCAACCGCCGGCCCAACAAAGAACCCCCCACCCCCAAACGGCGTGGGAGCATAATACGGTGCCGAAAACGACACATCCGGCCCTCGGGTTCGAACACTATAGCTTCTCGAAGTGGACGAACCCGAGGAAAACGACCTCCCACCCATTCGCCCACCCGAAGCCGCCAACGCAACATTGTGCTGATCACACAACAACAACAACCCCAACAAAACCCCTGTTATTAAGGGCTTTTGTAACCCCTTTATAAAACCACTAATTGACCTCAAAATGGGCCAAATCACTTGATTCACTCCATTTTCGGTAACAATTGGTTTGAAAATGTGATCTTTTTGGGGTCTGGGGTTTGTGAAGAAGCATTTGATCTTCAAATTAGGGGAAAATGAGTGGGTTTTTTTGGAAAAAGTGATGTGGGTGTGGGGGAATTTGATTGGGGGAGAGTGGATTCGGGGTGAATTGAGGGTTTGGTGAAGGAGATGAGTGGAATTGAGCTTGGATTGAAGGAGAAATGGGGTTGTCGCCATTGGAGAGTGTTGGAGTTGCAGGTTTTCTTTACAGGGGTGGGTTTGTAATTGGGGTGTGGTGGTGAATGGATGAATGGAACAGGAAGAGGATAATGGGGATATGTGTGTTGACACCTGCGGATGGGGTTTGTCTCCTGCAAGAATGAATCTTGTTATCATGATTATCTTTTCCATTGTTTGAACTTTGTTGAAGTCAAACTACAATAAATAAAACTAATCTTTTCTTTTAACGGAAAATTTCTTTTATTCGTGTCGTCTTTTAGAGTTGAATTCAATACCTTCCTCTCCTAATATTTTTTTGTAAATGAACCACCACCCTATTGGCAAAAATAAAACTAATCTGTTATTTCTTTTGAGGGCAAATCTATTAATTAAACTCAAACAAAACCAACTTAGAGCATGGCAAATGCAGAGCATTTAGCTTTCCATTTGGCTTATGCGAATTCAGCATTTAAGGGGAATGTATCGGAGGGGGTTTTCATTTGAATGTAATGTTTTTTTTTTTTTTGGGAAGAATGATGCATTTAGTGGGATTGTGGGCTTCTATGTTTGTTTTGTATTTATTTTATTCTTTTTTTTTTAATTTATTTTGATATGCATAAATGTGTTGTACCTTATAAGGTTTAGTGATTTGTATATTACTTTATTTTCATTTCAAACACAATAATTGGACAAAATAACAAAAAGAAATTGTAATGTTTTTATTTTAAAACATAAGTTTATTAATGTTACTTTAATAAAAAAAATACAAAAGTTTAAGATACGTGTATATTAATATTCGTGTTTAGAAGTTTAATGTCTTGTTTTTATAACTTTCCATATAAATAATCTTAAAATAAAAAAATGTATATTGATAGAAATAACTTGATTATTAAAAATAAATGTAAAAGTGGTGATGATGTGGAAATAGAAGTATTAGTAAAGATGTTTGTAATATTGGAGAGAAAATGTGTATTTTTAATCTATTTGTGGAAATCTGATGTGGCAACTAAAAACGTTTGTAAATGCATTTACCACCTCGTATATTGATATTGATGATGGTAGTGTATTCAATGGGAATCAAGCAATTATAACAAATTATAATGACTTCTTCTCGTTTTATTAATATAGAAGTGGTTACCCAGTATCATTTCACTAGTAATGATTAACTGGTTGCTAATACAAATGAGTATTTTTACTTTAGTTCACAACTTTACTTCTTTTGTTTCACCCTTGAGATTTTTTGTTCTTGATATTGAGAATGTGATCTGAAAGATACTTATGATCACTCTACATTGTGTGCAATACTAACGTTTTTCTTTGAAAGTGGTATAGGTGCACTTTGTTTTTAAGATGTAAAATGTCTGCAGTATACGAATCACATCTGCAGAGATCTGTAGAAAAAAAAAATTGATCAAACATTCAAACCTCTGCAGTCTACAAGAAGAAGGTTGTTTGTTTTTCACGTATTTAGACTTCTAAAATAATCTGGTGGTGGTGTACGAATATTGGTGGTAGGTGGTGGTGGTGGTGGGTGATGTTGTTTAACCCTCTGCAAACCTTAGAAGATCTTAGAAGCAGCTGGCCAAATCTGCACCAAAAAAGAGCTCGTGCAAACATTTTTTAATGAAACGTTTTCAAAAAAACAAACAGTCTGTAGATAACAACTACATGGCTAGACATAAGAGACTGCACAATTTTTTTTTAAAAAAACAAAGTGTTTGATATATGGGGTAACATAACAAAGCACATAAGTCACGCACCGTCATCAACCTCTTAGACTACAAGGTATGGTGATGGACCATCCTTGGAGGATGATCCGCCACGTGGGCGACACGTCATAGTCCTCCCAAGGATGGATCATCCTCCAAAACTAGGGGGCATGGGAGGATGGTCCTAGTCATAGTCTACCACCACTTTTATGTTTTTTTTAATCTTCTATTTTTTTTTTAACATTTAACAAATAAAGTAACAAAATATTTTCATTAATATTAAAAAACATTACATAAACTTAAAAAAAATTAAACTTAAAAAAAATAAATTAAAAAAAATATAAACTTAAAAAAATAAATTTAAAAAAAAACTTAAAAATATCCTAATATATTAAAATAATCTACTAGTCTTCGTCTTCCATGTCGTGGCTGAGTTCGTTGGTAGCGTTGTTCCAAATGTACTCCACCAAGTCCGCTTGTAGGTTGTGATGTGTGTACTCGTTACGTAGAGCGAAGGCGTTCAAATCTTGTTGTTCCTCACTAACTGGAACAGAATTTCCAGTAGACGCGTTTTCGTCATACTCGCATATCGCTCTCCCTTCGTCTTCAATGAACATGTTATGAAGGATGATACGAGTGTACATAATGTGTCGTAACCTCCTTGGTGTTTGCGAACGTGCTGGATGTGAAATGATGTGTCATTTTTTTGTAGAACACCAAAAGCCCGTTCAATATCTTTTTATGCGCCCTCTTGAAACTTTGCAAACTTTTTTCTTTTGTCGTCGGTCGGGTGCGGGATAGTTTTAACGATTGTCGAGTACGTTGGGTAAATCCCATCGGCTAGGTAGTAACCTCGCCTGTACTCCACCCCTGAAACCGTAAAGCTTGTGTCTGGACCTGTACCCGCCACTACATCATCAAAAATCGGGTGCGTAACCGTACGCAAGTTGGCGAATGGCCGACGTACATTTTTGTAAATTACTGAAACCCCTTTGCCCCCTAGCGTCGTTTCGCAATGTAAAAAACGGATCAGACTGGGCCATGTCGCCTGCAATACGTAAAAACAGTGGACGACTCATGCGGAAACGACGTCGAAAAATCTCGGCTGGGTACACGGGTTCGTCGGCAAAATAATCGGCTACTAGTTTATCGTGGCCGGCTATAAATTTAGAACAAAACATAAATGAAATTAATTATAAAATACATTTTCAAATCTATATAAAACATAAGGAAAAAAAAGTAAAATACCTTCTTGGTCTCGGTTATATTTTGCTCGTCTAGTTAGCCGTTGGGACGACCCTTCATCAGCCGCCATGAACACCTGAGCCGCGTTCATAATCATGTTGTACATAATAGCATCCTCTTCCGAAGATGATGAATACCACGCGGACGAAGACGATGAAGACATAGAAGAAATTGAAGAAATGGAAGAAATGGGTGAAGCCATGATAATTTTTTAGCGAGAGATGGGGTGGTAGCGGGTAAAAAATGGTACAAAATATGAAGAGTTTTTATAAAAAGGGAAGAGTGGTAATAAAATGTGAGAGAGAATGGGTTGGTAGAGAGTGAAAAGTTATGAAAAAAGAGGTTAAATAGGTGAGTATTTATAAAAATGGAAGTGAAATGGGTTGTTTTTTGAATTTTGACCGTTAGTTTTTAAATAATTAAAATTCTGAATTTAATTTTTTTTTTCAAACGGTCAAAACACATCGGTCCCCACAACTTTTTTGTCATTTAGCGCGCGTCCTAAACGTCAGAACTCGGACGTTGCCGACGGGACGGGGGGGGGGGGGGGGGGGGGGGCGGCACGGTGTGCCCAGCGACGCCGGACCAAGATGACCCGGGGACGGGTGCCATACCGAGTAGCCTTGTAGACCATGGATGTATCTTTTGACACACTTTAGTTTTGAAGTGTACTTGTTAGATTGTTCTTTTATCCATTATCTTAACAATAATACTAAGAACTATAAACGCTCTTATTTTATAGAGGGTGTGAGAGTAAACCCTACTGAGTACTGAACCTATTTCATATGAGTTGGTATGAGCCAATGAGTCAATATTATAATTATCAGGCCTATGCATATAACCCAAGTAAGAACATATGTCATCACACCCCTATTTTTTTGTGTGACCAGATTTAGAACAAGGGCTTTGTCGTAGGGCAAGCGGTGTTCAAGGTAGAGGCAAACAAAGTGGCAAAACATGAGAAAGCCTGCATGGAGAATCAACATCTGTTTGTCCCGTTTGCGTTTGATACCTTTGGTGGTCTCACTCCTGACGTTGTGCGACTTTTGAATCGGGTTCAAAAAGTCGTTAATAGTAATTCTTCGTCGCTAAAGGTTTCAAACTTTGTATTTAGTAGAATTGGTTTTTCTATTCAAAAGGGGGTGGCGGCGCAACTTGTTGCCCGACTACCTGCCATTGCTTTGTAATTGCCCTTTTTCGTGTGGAATGATATTGACTGGTGCTAACTTTTAAGGAGATTTAGAAAGCAAAGTCCAAAATGAGTGTATTGCCTAAATAACCCGTTGTATAGATTTAGGGGACTAGGGTGGGAGGCAAGTTCCATGAGAAGTTCCACGAGTGATGGGAACAAACAAACCACCGCCACCATGCATTTTATCACGTGAAGAACAATTTCCGTGATTTTTTTCACGAGTGATGGCTTGTGAGTGATGGAATATGTGAGAGGGTGTAAGGGTTTATTGTTGGGTGTTATGAGTGATGACCATTGCCACTAAAAAGTTGAGTGATGGAAAAATGGTTGATGACATGGCGGAACTTGATTGGATGTTGTGAGTGATGAAATTTTTGCAAGTGATACCACCCCCACCGCCCTTAGTAGACTAAATCGATCCGTTGTGTTATTCTAGTAAACTCAAATGGAGACCCAATGGATAGAGTCTTGGGTTCTCCAATGGAGACCCAAGTTCAATCCCCACTTGTGTCACTTTGGTGAATTAGACAATTATGGATAGAGTCTAGCCTCCTTGTAGGGGTGCCAGGTTTTATCCTGAGCCTACCCGGGTTTTCGTCCCACCATGCGTTACGCCAGAGAGTGTTCAGTGTTGATCAGTTCTGTTTAAATATAGTGGAAAACATGTAAATAATACCTGTTACAGCAGACAGGCCAGCAGAGAATCCAGTCAGAGATGCAGCCATCGAGTTCGACATACTTGTCAGGATGATCTGGTTCCTCCTTAGGGTGTAAGATTATGATGGTGATGAACCGAGACTAGGGAGAGAATCGGTTGGGGAGGGAGAGCCGATTGTGATGTTATGAGGGTTGTGTGAATTGTGTAATTGTCTAACCCTTAAACTCTCTAATAATCTCCTTATATATACACCCAAGAGGAAACCTAATTAGTTAATAAGAGTAATATGGTCCATCAACAATTACCAACTAATTATTAATAGGTTATTATTATATTTTGATCTAATATAATATAAATGATTATAATGGCTAAAAGATTAAATATTATATTAATAATATATTTAATCTCACATTCTCCCACTTAGCCGAGTAATCATTTATCATGAGTATTAGATGAGCCTGGCCAGGAGTTAACACTCATTTTAGCCTTAAACCAAACTATAGCAGAGAAATACAGCCTTTGAATCATCATTCGACTCAGGACCCCCATTAATCATACTATAGCCTCAATTTAAAACCTAATAGTTATGATCAAAATACGCATAAGCCCTTTAGCGTCTGATTTGTATTTATATTTGTCTATATGTCATTACACCGGCAGAACATATGTTAGAGACATACAAAATCATACTGAGGAAATTTTATTAATTAAAACGTAAGCTAGGACAATATGCCATTAAATAAGGTCTTTAGTAAGTCCCATATTCGATACATGTTCTTCGAAAACTTTAGGTGGGAGATCTTTAGTCATCGGATTCACAAGCATATCTTTAGTACTAATATACTCAATACAAAGATTATTTTCCTCAACTCGTTCACGTACGAACAAATATTTTGTATCGAGATATAAACCAGCTTCAGTCGAACTGTTACTGTTCGAGAAACTAACGGCAGCTGAGTTATCACAGTAAAGCTTCAATGGTCTAGAAATGGAATTAACGCTTTTGAGTCCAGTTATCAGATTTCTAAGCAACATTCCATGACAGGTTGCGTTGTAAACAGCAATGTATTCTGCCATCATGGTGGAAGTTGTAGTTAACTGTTGTTTATGACTCTTCCATGAGATAGGTCCGCCTGCTAACATAAAGATGTAGCCCGAAGTGGATTTCTTTTCATCTTTGCATTTGGCAAAGTCAGAATCAGAATAACCTACCACTTCTAAGTGATCACTTCTTCTATAAGTCAGTTTATAGTCTTTCGTCCCTTGCAGATATCTAAGGACCTTCTTAGCTGTTTTCCAGTGATCTAGACCAGGATTAGTCTGATAACGGCCTAGCATTCCAGCAATATAAGCGATATCTGGGCGAGTACAGACTTGAGCATACACCAGGCTCCCGACTACTGACGCGTAAGGTGTCTGGCTCATTTGCTCCTTTTCAACCTCTGTTGTCGGACACTGGAATGAACCGAAAACATCTCCCTTAACTACTGGAGCAACGGAGGGTTTGCACTGTTGCATGTTGTAATGTGTAAGGACACGATCTATGTAAGTCTTTTGAGACAATCCTAAGATCCCTTTGTGTCTATCTCGGTGAATTTCGATGCCAATGACGTAAGAAGCATCTCCGAGATCCTTGATGTCGAAGTTATGCGAGAGTAACCGCTTCGACTCATGCAACATGTCTAAACTATTACTTGCCAATAGAATATCATCTACGTAAAGGACAAGTATAGTAAAGTTACTCCCACTCATCTTGAGGTAGGTGCATTGATCCACTTGATTCTTCATAAAACCTTGCCTCTTCATGACTTCATCAAACTTGAGGTACCATTGACGTGATGCTTGTTTTAACCCGTAAATGGATTTCTTCAACTTACAGACTAGATGCTCCTGACCTTCAGGTTTAAAGCCTTCAGGTTATTTCATGTAAACATTTTCGTCTAAGTCTCCGTTAAGGAAAGCAGTTTTGACGTCCATCTGATGTAGCTCTAAATCAAAATGAGCTACTAGGGCCATTACGATCCTTAATGAATCTTTACGAGAGACAAGTGAAAACGTCTCTTGATAATCAATTCCCTCTTTATGAGTGTAGCCTTTTGCAACCAATCTCGCTTTGTAGCGTTCAACGTTCCCATTCGGATCCAGTTTTGTTTTGAACACCCATTTACAACCTACAGGTTTAACACCGTTGGGTAATTCTACCAAATCCCAAACGTCATTTTTCTTCATGGATTCAAGCTCATCAATTATTGCTTTGTTCCATTCAGAAGACTGATAACTGCTAATGGCTTCATTATAAGAGATAGGATCGTTGAGCTTTCCAGCATCCATTTCAGTCAGGTAGGTAACATAATCATCCCAATTAGTAGGCCGTCTTTGCCTAGATGACCTCCTGAGTTGATTATCGGGTTCAGCGTTGTCTTGGTTTTGAGCGTTTGATGTGCCTTCGTTATGAGGTATAATGGGTTCTGGTTGTGGAGATGGAATTTGTGCAGTGGCTTCAGGTGCAGTTGCATGGGGTACAAGAGGAGTAAACGGAGTAAGGGTAAGCGGCGAGTCTCCCCCCCCCCCCCCCCCCGCGTCTTGTACTTCTTGCAATTCTTCGTAAGGGTTGGTACTGCTCCCACTGACCTTGAAATCCTCCAGGAACGCAGCATGCTTGGTTTCAACAATACGAGTGACATGGGAAGGACAATAGAAACGATAACCCTTTGAATGATCAGGATACCCGATAAAGAAGCAGGTAACTGTTTTAGGGTCAAGTTTCCTTAGGAAAGGATTATAGAGTTTTGCTTCAGCAATGTAGCCCCATACTTTCATATATTTAAGACTCGGTTTCCTTCCTGTCCAAAGTTCATAAGGAGTTTTAGGGACAGACTTAGAAGGAACTCTATTGAGTATATGAACAGCTGCTTTTAACGCTTCAGTCCAGAGGAATAATGGTAAATTAGTGTTGGCTAACATACTGCGCACCATGTTCATAAGGGTACGATTTCTTCGTTCAGCGACACCATTCTGCTGAGGTGTACCAGGCATGGTGTATTGGTTCACAATCCCCTGGCCCTTACAAAACTCATAAAATGGACCAGGAGCTTGACCCACATCAGTATGTCTTCCATAATATTCACCGCCTCTGTCTGATCTCACAACTTTAATATGATGATCTAATTGCTTTTCAACTTCAGCTTTATAATCTTTAAAAGTTGTAAGAGATTCAAACTTTTCCTTAATAAGATACAAGTACATGTAACGAGAATAATCATTAGTGAAAGTGATAAATGAAGTATGTCCTGTTATGCCAGCGATTTGGTAAGGACCACTAATGTCGGTATGAATGAGTTCTAATAAATTAGAGCTCCTAGTGGCACCTTTCTTATTCGCTGATGTCATTTTGCCTTTAAGACATTTGACACATGTTCCAAAATCAGTGAAATCGAGAGGAGGTAAGACTTCATCCTTTACGAGACGATTTAATCGTTCTCTTGAGATGTGGCCTAAACGTTGATGTCACAACATAGATGAAGTCTCTAAGTCTCGAATTTGTTTCATCTTTGTGAGTGATTCATTGATATTATATGACAACAAAGATTTGGAAAAATTATCATCTAGTTCTAATCTATAGAGACCACCATCCAAAATGCCAGTACCATAAACAACGGAATCATAGAGAATAGAGAGTTTGCGATGACCATGAGAAACCACAAAACCATCCATGTCTAACTTTGGTCCTGATACAAGGTTCCGAGTTACCTCAGGAACATATAAGGTATCATAAAGTTTAACACATAAACCAGTTTTCAAAAATAATTGTAATGTTCCTATGGCCTTCACTTCTAATTCCCGATCATCCCCAACTTTAAGTGTTCTTTGGTTTCTTCCCAGCTTCCGGATTGAAAGGAATCCCTGAGTAGAGTTAGTTACATGAATCATAGAACCAGAATCAAACCACCAAGAATTAGTAGGAACATTTAAATTAAAGGACTCAAGTATCATGAAAAAATCGTTACCTTTCTTAGCCAGCCACTCCTTGAAGTCAGGGCATTCCTTTTGCTTATGTCCTGTTTTCTTACAGAACTTGCAATAAGGTTTGCCTAAGGAGATCTTAGAGCTGGAAGGTGCACTTGTATTAGGATTTGGCTTTTGAACTTTAGAAGCATCCTTCCTTTGATGATTGTGCTTCCTCTTCTTAGAGTTGGAGGTTGTGAAGTTAGCAACATCAGTAGTGCGATCCATCTTCATACGCTCTTCCTCCTGTACGCCCATAGCGACCAGCTCACTCATCGTCCATTTGTCCTTCTGAGTGTTGTAATTGATCTTGAATGCTTCATAGGACGAAGGAAGCGAAGTGATGATGAAGTGAACAAGAAAACCATCACTGATTTCCATCTCTAGCCCTTTCAGCTTATTGGCCATGTCATGCATCATCATGATGTGCTCGCGAATGCCGCTCCTCCCATCATACTTAGTCGTCACCAGCTTGAGGATAAGAGTGCTAGCATGTGCTTTTGATGTTCCTTTGAATTGAGCCTCCACAGAAGCCAGGTAGGTTTTAGCATCTTCAAAATCAGGAATGGCGCCTCTAATAGCATTGTGAATGGATTGCTTCATGAACATGAGAGACATGCGGTTACATCTAGTCCATTTTTCATGAACTATCTGATCAGCAGCAGTACTTTGAGTAGTAAGATCTGCTGGCTTATTCTCTCTAAGAGCATAATCGAAGTCTAGCAATCCTAGTGTAAGCATGAGGGCATCCTTCCATTCAGCAAAGTTATCACCAGTCAAAGGTGGAATCCCGCAATTGGGTGCTGATAGTGGAAATAAGATGAGCAAGTTATGATACTAAGAAAGAAGTCCTAATGTGATCTAAGGGCATGTTATACTAAGGCAGGCATAAATAATGACCATTTTAATTATGAAGCTGTGATATTGTCTATTACTAACATCAAAATAATAGACTTAGTTAAAAAATTCTACTTAAACGAAGACAAATCAGCTTTGGCCAGAAGTGTAATCATTTAAGTATGTGTGCAAAGTAATCGTGACAAATCAGCTTTGGCCAGAAATGAGACAATCACTTTAGTTATGCACTTGTCAAGCATGCTAAACATAAATGAATTAAATCAGCTTTGGCCAGAATTAAGACATTTCACATTTGTAATGCAAACTTAACATAGCTTTTATAATACTTGAACAATAAATAGATGTATTAAATCAGCTTTGGCCAGAATTAATACATCAGAAGCTCATTCAAGTTAAGCTATTTTGGTTTTGTAAAAAATCATCTGATTCTGATTAGTTAATTAAGTGTTAACAAAACCAAGTATTTAGTTCACATCAAACAACCTAAGGTAATGAGGTCTCGAGTTAGGTCTCGACTGAGTTTTGAGATCTCGAGTCAGTTATGAGGTCTCGAGTCGCAACCTTAGTCTCGAGTTGTAGCCTTATGGTCTCGAGTCGCAACCTTATGGTCTCGAGTTGTGACCTTATGGTCTCGAGTCGCAACCTTTGTCTCGAGTCGAGATCTGATGGTCTCGAGTTGTAAAGATTTTAGGCCCTTTGTCGAGATCTCAGTGGTCTCGAGCCGAGACTGTTGTCTCAAATTATAAAATTTTGAGAACCTGATGATTTTGAGTCGAGACCTTATGGTCTCGAGTCGAGACTGATGGTCTCGAGTCGTAATCTGATGGTCTCAAGCCCACTGTTAATAGCTGTCATTGTGATAATAACTGAAAACTCAAACTTTTAGGAATATGTTTCCTATTTTGTTGCTGATCTAAACTTATCAAAGATTTCGAAAATAATAACTGAAAATCTATTAACAGTTTTCGAAAATTTTAATAGATAAAATTCAGATCAAAATCAGTAAAACACCCACTAATCCGGATTATATTCCAAAACTTAATGAATTTTCGAGTTTTCTTAGAACAAGTGATGAACCCTAAAAAATAAAAAACATAATTCTGGGTTCCGAATCTAAATTTTAAGATTTTTATTAACAGATTTCGGATATCAATTTACCCATAATGATTTCGAGTGACATAATAAACCATCCTTTACACAAAAACAATGATTTCGGCTCAAATAAAACCGAAAACAGCCGAGATTTTTAAGGCTTTAAAATTTTCTGTTTTCCAGATTTTTTTGATCCCAGAATAATGGATACGAAAACAGAACTAATTTATCAACATATGCTCTGATACCACATGTTGATCAGTTCTGTTTAAATATAATGGAAAACATGTAAATAATACCTGTTACAGCAGACAGGCCAGTAGAGAATCCAGTCAGAGATGCAGCCATCGAGTTCGACATACTTGTCAGGATGATCTGGTTCCTCCTTAGGGTGTAAGATTATGATGGTGATGAACCGAGACTAGGGAGAGAATCGGTTGGGGAGAGAGAGCTGATTATGATGTTATGAGGGTTGTGTGAATTGTGTAATTGTCTAACCCTTAAACTCTCTAATAATCTCCTTATATATACACCCAAGAGGAAACCTAATTAGTTAATAAGGGTAATATGGTCCATCAACAATTACCAACTAATTATTAATAAGTTATTATTATATTTTGATCTAATATAATATAAATGATTATAATGGCTAAAAGATTAAATATTATATTAATAATATATTTAATCTCACATTCAGCACTTGTGGTGGCATAATATTTGTCAAGTGACAGTCGGCGGTAGGTTTTCTAGGGGAACGTCCAAGCCAAACTCGAAAGCCAGCGTGAGTCTGGTTAAGACAACATAGTATGACCAGAATGGGGCAACATAGCTCGTCAATTTGGAAAGTGTGGTTGCCTAACAGAAGAAATTCGCCATTCAAAAAAAAAAAATATTTACCTAGATCAACTCAAATTAACTATTTAAGTTATATTTAATTCTTTAAGCTAATTTTTTTATAACTTATCAAATATTTAAGCGTGTTTTATATTAACGAAAATAAGAGTGGGTTTCTTTTGGATTAATGACAGAACAACTAGTCTCATCTGTGTTAGCAGACGTAGATGGTCTTTTTCTTTGAGTTTACATGGGTAGGCTTTTGTTTGTAGTTAAAAAAAGGTGGCCCAACTAGAAAAAAAATACACCACGTAGCGGGTGAGTTGTATGTACTGCTTAAACGAACGTAGTACAATATTTTTGTAGGGATCACCAAATCGAAGAAGGTCGTCATGCAAATGAACAACAGACCGAGAATAACGGTTTTGAAAATGGAGATTCATGATCCACCATTCAATTCAGAGCGAGAGATAGATAATGTAGAAGAATTTAGGTTTTCATTTCTTTGTTTTCAACGAAACAATTCCCGTTATAGACCGTGAATATCACAACACATCAACTCGTATGTAATTTTTCCTAACAATCTGCTTCCTTAAATTGTATCAATTATTCTGTAATCGTTTAGTTATTATGTTTGATTTTAGTCTGATTTTGTATGTGTGAGCTAGCTAGCGCTTATGTGTTTGATTTTGGATTTTTAGGGTTTGTTTATGCGGACGAAAATTGAGTTTTTCAGAAACTTGAAAATAATAATTAATTAGTGTTATTGCGTACATATTTTGGAATTAAGGCGTTACGTTATTAAGATAATTGAAATAGGTTTGCAATGTGAGGGTTATTGACATCATCATTTGATGCATGGGTGCTCATCAAATGTGAAATGAGGCAACTCAACGCTGAATATCTCATGTTTGATTTTCGGGTTCAGTGGTACAATTTTTAGGGGTTTTGGACATGTTTTAGGCTTGTTTAGGGCTAGTTTAGCTGTTTAGGTTGATTTCAGGTTTGCTTTGGGCTGGTATAATTGTTTCAGATGGTTTTCGGCCGAAATGTGGCTTGAAACATGTGCCCGAGGGCCTGAAAGTTGGGCTTTTGAAGCGAAGCGAGAAGGCTGCCCTTGGCCTAAAAAGTGGGCCCTAGGCTCTCACCTGGGTGAGCCTTGACAATAGAGTCCACGACCTAATGTGTCAAGGGTTACATTTTGTTCTGTGCATTTGCAGAAGAAATTTTGCATAAAAGACTTGTTAGGATTTATTAGCAAGAGTTGTGAAAGACACTTGTTGTTAAAACCCTTGATCAGTAGTTAGCAACCTATGAGCTCGTTTTGGCTGGAGTTTGCGTAAATTAGAATCAGATTGGTATTTGGGTGCCATGAATGATGTTTTGACAATTGGGTGGTCTTAGGTAAACATTCTCAATAATTGGTGTCTCTGTTTGGGTTTTGTATATGTAGGCTTGCCTTTTTTTTCTTTGTTTTTTTTTTTCCTTTTCAGGGTTGCTTCTTGGCTATTAGTTAGCTGTTTTGAAGTTTGTGGTTATGATAAGGTTAATAAACACTTCTGGCACACACCTTTCCTCAAAATGTTGAGGCACTTCCAAAAGATATGCAGGAATCCAAGCGTTTAAGCACGTTTTGAGTAGTTACGATCTTCACACATTTGGCCCATCACATTGAGCTCACCTTGTAACTTCGTATTTAATACTTTTTAGTTGATATGCGGGTTACACACATGGGCCTACTCAAATTTAAGCTTGCAGTAGTTATAAAAAAGATGAAAAGTGCATAAGGAGAAAATTCAAAATAATTGAATGGAATGTAAGCAACTACAGTTACCTAATAGCATGATCGTTCGTTACAATAGCTCCTTTGTCCATCAATCTTGAATAAATAAATAAATATCGTCTTTTTTCCTTGCAAACGAAGGCATTAGTAATCTAGACTAAACAATATAGGTTCATCTTCAGACTTCAAATGACTATAACACATCACTCTGGTAGTTAATTTTAATTCTACATTAATTTCTGCAGGTAATGGGCAATGGAATTGAGGATGAAGATAAGACCCCACCGGTATACATATTCTTTATGATGTATCATTCTCCAATTTCAATATATGTGTGTGTGTGTGTGTGCAAACAAAGGAAATGATTAGTCACATGATAGTAATTAGTTAGGGGTGAAGACATTTGTTGGTTCTTCAAATTATCAAACAAGATAGTTACTCTTTAGCTTTCTCTGTATCCCCTTCTAATATATTTTTCATTTTGATTTATAATAAAATATTTCTGCGCAGTCAGCTAGATCTCGATTACCAGGAGTAACGGTTGGAGTAGCTCCCTCTTTTAGAAGTGCTGAACGTGCTGAGAAACGTAAGGAGGTAATTTCCTAGTTCTACTTGCATTTTTTTCTGTAATTTCCTGTAGACATTACCTTACTTGATTATACAGTACGTTCTTTATTTAGTTATAAAGCCCTTAGAGGCTAAAGCCTTGATTTTGGAAGTGCATTTTCTAAAATAGTAATTGGTTGAATATATATTCTTTTTACATGCAATTTACCCATGAAATATAACAAAGTAAACTTTATAAAAGGTACTATAGATATATTTTTATTGGTTTTTAAATACATGAAAACGAAGATATGATTTATTACCAGCTATCAATGATAGCAAAAGAGATTATACAAAGCTTTAGTAACCCACACAAGGGTCATCTAAATAATAACATTGTATTCTTATAGTGGTATTTTTTTCTAGTTCCATATGAAGCTAGAGCAAAAGAACCAAGCTTTGGAAGCAGAGAAGATGGAATGCCAAATGAGGGCCATGGTAATGTTGAGATAAGCGATCAAATGGCTAAAACTGTTAAAACTTATCTAGAAAACAATAAAGATATTTTATAAAAAGACCTGTTTAGTAAACGGGCAATAAGTTGTGCCGCTACCCCTTTTTAATAGCAAAACTAAGTCACGGTGTATTTAAACACTCTCATCGTAATTTTTTTTTTTTCAAAATTCATGATTATTATTTTGATAATGTAGTTTTGTAACCATATTTAATGGACCAGTTTCATACAAGTTACAAAAAGTGATGATGGGCCTCAAAAGTGCTGCGGTTTAATCTCAACCCGCTTTGACCCGTTACCCAAAGCTTGTCTTTTTTTTTCTTCATAAACTTTGCTTGATGTTAATGGTAGGAAGAGGAAGAAGCAGCTATAAAGGAGCTCCGAAAGGGCATGGTTGTAAAAGCACATACTGTTCCAAGTTTTTACTATGAAGAACCTCCACCCAAGTTTGAACCTAAAAAGGTACATGACCTTTCATCATCTTAAACAAATAAACAACATATATTTTATATTTAATTATTTTATAAAGGCAATTGGATTTTAATAATCTAAACTATGACTCATTGATCAATAATAATTCTTACTGACAATGTGACTAGTGACACTCATAACTTTCACTTTCGTTGCCAATGACAATCCCACTCTAATGGAGAAGTAGTTAAAACAATTTACAACATTGCCACAAGGATATTATCAGTCAATTGTTCCTTAGGGGGCATACAGAGCTACGCTTCCGTTATAGTGGAATTGCCGTTGGAAACAAAGTGAACTTTAGGAGTGTTGTTGGTCACATTGCTAGTATGAATTATTATTATCAGGCAATGGTTTGGATTATTAAATCCACTTTTCCTTTTATAATATCAAAGTAGTTAAGAAAATGAGATTAAATAATTCCACAAACAAATAGCAAGCTCTAAGCATGCCAAAACCAGCAACGGAGACTAAATTCTTTTTATCGTATATATTTTACTCTATTTTATAGCAAGATAGAAAAAAAATCTTACCTCCTTTTCATCCTTATTGCTATCGTTGCATCAGAATGTTTCAATGTGGTAATTGTGTCACGCTAACGGGTTTGCAGTTTTGGTTTCCAGGTTTATGGGTTCAATTGATAAACCCGAATATGGCTCATATATTTAATCATGTCAAAGACTTATGAAAGTAACCCAAACACCTGTGTGACCTGTTTATTATCTAAACTGTTTAGCAAGTCAAAACAGATTAAATGAGTTGGAATCAAGATGTAAACGGGTTAAACAAGTCATAAATGAGACGTCATGTTATAAATGGGTTGTAATAAAATTGTAAACGAATTAGACATGGTGTAACTGGATCGGGTTGGTGTACAACCGCAAATGACCTGTTTGATTAACCGTGGGCTAGACATGTCAACGGAAACACGACATGTATATTAAATATGTTAACACTTGCCAACCCAAAACCTGGTTACTTTCATGTTAGGCCTTTGTCGTGTTTGTCCATCTAACTAGACTTTAGGCATCGTGTTAGAATAACGGTTTCACAACCACAAAAGCATAGCGAATGCTTGTATTTCGTTTGCGAGTGGGTGGATATTTTTTACTTCAGTATTAAAAAAATTTATAAAATTTACAGATGCCTGTGACCCGTGCCAAATCACCCAACTTAACCCGGGGAAGGAGCTGCAATGGTACACGCCATTTATCCATGGATGGCAGGGGCCCGTCTTCACGGGCTACACCTCTCAAGGGACGGCGTAGTATTACTCCAAATCCCAAGAGGAATAAGTAATCACAAAGTAAGAATTGCCCAAAACGGGCCGACGAGGCTCGACCATAAACTATATCTTGTAACTCAACCGCGAACAGCAATACAAATGTTGTTGTTAACTCATGAATTTAGTCTTTAGTTTTGTTGTACTTCCATTAGAAGTAGTTGTGTACAGAGTTTTCAACTTTTGATTATAAGTTCATGTACGTTGCATATAAGTTTTTTTTTTTTTGGTATATAACTATTACTTTCTTACATGCATATCTAGAATATATTATGTTTAGTTCAACCTGTTAGGGTTCTTGGCTCTTTGTTACTTGTAAAGTTGTATCATACAGATTCATTTGATTAAAATCTCTGATACCACCTTCCGCAGCTGTGTATCGTTTTCAGATTACCATCTCTTTACATTATCATTTTTTTTTTTCATTTCTACCCCACCTCGATCACAACCTAGAACCATCATCCACAAACATTATCCAAATTGATACAACCAAATCACCCACGCCACCAAGCGCCACTTACTTTTCAAATTCTGGTAATTTTTTACGAGTGTGAAATAACCATCCCTATACTGTCATTGGAACCGCCACAGCCACTAAAATCCTAATCTTTTTTAAGGTTATGAGATCTCCATCTTCAATCAGAGTATTTGTTTTATTTTTGGAGATCCTGTTGTCAATACCTATTCTACCATCATCTAAAACATGATGACCAAACATTTTATTAATCCTTCTATCATTCAACTTTTTGACCTTACATACCAAACAGGAGAACACAACTCAAAAAACTAGTCTGATGGGTGAGAGAGCCCATTTGGTATATAAACCCCACATTAGTTGCCCATACAACCGATATGGGACAAGTCCCATACCTTGCAATGGTATTTGTCCATAACAAAATTGATATGAACCAATCGGATTTGGGATAAATAATCCGTTGAGTGGATTAAGCTCAAAAGACGATTTCGTTGGCCAAAGAAAATAGAAAGGAAACCAGAAAGCAATTTAGAGAGAGAATTCAAGACTAATGTTCTTCATTCATAATCTTTTAGAAACAAATGCATATGGCTTTATTGCCTTACGAAACAACTGACGGGAATAAACTGCAAAACTACCCACTACTCCACTATAAAATAACTAATTAAGAATCAAGTAAAATGGTAATATGCATGTGAATAAAGTTGGACGTGGGTCTTGAAGATGGTAGATGTGGCACACATCAACCAAATGTTGCACTAAGGATATTCAACATCAGCTTATTGTTACTATCAACGCTCAAAGCCTCAAACTATGAAACAATGTGGCGGTAGGGAGTCTTATACACCTATACAAGATTTTGATGCACTTATGTTGTTTGTCAACACACGTACAAAATGGACATTGTGCAACAAGAAAGTGCTTTGTGGTTGCAACACTTTCAAGATTAAAACTGGAGTATGAGGCCACAAGACATCAGATTCTAACTAGGGGTTAAGTCGTGTCACGTTGGCGAGTTGAATTCTTCAACTCTAACCCGACCCATATCGTGTCAAACAATGGCGAAGCATGAAAATTTTCACCGGGGGGTCGGAAGTCACCGGACCTAAAAGGATTTACCTAATTTTTTTTTTTATAAAACCGGGGGTCGAAAACGTATATACCTAAAAAATTCTATAAAAAAACGTACATAAATAACACTACTGAGCGAAAAGTTCGGGGGATCGGCACCCCGGGCCCCTTCAATGCTTCGCCCCTGGTGTCAAACCCACTTAAAATCATGTCATGTTCTATTTGGGTCGACTGGTTTTATGTTCATCTATGACTACAAGTAATACCTCTGATTTTGTAACAATCTAAACAATTAATTACTCCGATTCCTCATATGAAACATTATTTAATTTGTTTTATTTAATTACTTTTGTGTAGTTATCTCTCATTCCATAATTAACAAAGTTGGGTTTATATATTTAGCTAAACATTAGAACAAAGGAATAAATAATCAAAGAATGGTTGTGAGAAGTAATAAAATAAAATTTTGAAAGTGAACAGTAGATAAAAAAATCAATAGAGAAATTAATTTCACCACTAAGATTTAATAGAATATGAAAAAAAACTCAAAATATTTAACTTTTAAATTTTAATATTTTTCATCTCTAAAACCAAAATATTAAACAATGGAGTCATCAACGTGTATGCATTTCGAATTGTATCTTATAAATCTGTACGTATAAAAGCAATATTTACAACATTAGCTACATCTTTACCGGTGTAAATTGTCGACACTGCTGCAACACGCGAGTTCTCCACTAGTTATAATGTAGTATAGATATAACTAAAAATAAACCAAATTTTAATCTATCTATATCTATATCTATACTATATTATAATGCATGAGACAAGGGCATTTTAAGATACCCAAAAAATAAGAACTTTTCCCCCCTTTTATTTATAGAAAGACCCCTAAAATGAGGGTAGTTTGGTCTTTTAAACACTATTTATTTTTTAACCCCTAAACTTGTTACATTTAAATCCCTAAGGTTTTAACAAAATTATAGATAATTAGTTACACTTTCCCCATCCACAACAACCTTATAATTTTTTATGTATTATTGTCAAATCTTATAAACTATAATGTTTAAAAAAAATCCAAAGATATCATGACGACCTACATATTTTTGTCGACATTTCGATACTTGTTTTGTTTTAGTATCAACGCACATATTAAAAGGTACAAGCAAATGAAGCTTCAGTGTACAAGTCATTAAAGCAATGTATACTATATTATAATGCATGAGACAAGGGCATTTTAAGATACCCAAAAAATAAGAACTTTTCCCCCCTTTTATTTATAGAAAGACCCCTAAAATGAGGGTAGTTTGGTCTTTTAAACACTATTTATTTTTTAACCCCTAAACTTGTTACATTTAAATCCCTAAGGTTTTAACAAAATTATAGATAATTAGTTACACTTTCCCCATCCACAACAACCTTATAATTTTTTATGTATTATTGTCAAATCTTATAAACTATAATGTTTAAAAAAAATCCAAAGATATCATGACGACCTACATATTTTTGTCGACATTTCGATACTTGTTTTGTTTTAGTATCAACGCACATATTAAAAGGTACAAGCAAATGAAGCTTCAGTGTACAAGTCATTAAAGCAATGTATTCATATGATATTTAACAAAAGGCAATTATGTTAATTGTTTTTGTTCTTATTAACATTTTAATCCTTCATCTTAATTACACTTAAACTCCTTTATTTTTAACTAAATTCTAAACAATTAGTTATAAATTACACTTCTGAAATAATAAAAATAAATAAATCTTATATAACAAAAATAGTCTATAGTTAAAATAATAACCTACTTAAAGAAATTTAAGTTTTTGACTATTTATTCAAATCAAAAGGATCAGCTACCTTCTGAAATTCAAAACCTAACAAATCTCTTTCTTCGCGAGGTGACGGAGATTGTGAAGAGTTTGTTAAATCGCAAGTCACATTTCAACATCAACATCAACACCCGCCACGATTAGTAGCCACCATACTCCTTCGATTTTGCTAAGGTTCAACGTGTAACGCCCAGCGTCCCTAAACTTTAGGATTTTGTCAAGATTAGTCCCTGGAGTTTGTCTATCTGTCATGTTAAGCCCCTAATCTATGTGGAAGTCTATGTTATATACTTGAAATGCCTAAATCTTTGGAATGTCTATATCTATATGCTTGGAATGCCTAATTCCATATTTGAAATGTCTAAATTTATGTTTGGAATGTCTAAATCTATGTTTGGAATGTCTAAATCTATGTTGGAATGCCTAAATCTATATACTTTGGTGCTTAACTCTTTAGACTCGTGAAACTTGATTCTTGGTTGAACGAGAGACTAGAGTCTTGTCACTGTCAGAATCTATTAATCTTGTAAACTTTTGATGTGTAAGTTGTAATCTAGTTATTCTATTACTCAATAATACGCAACACTCAATCTAACTCGCAAAACGAATCAAGGACGGGAACACAGAAAGGTTGGATTGGCCAGAGTGGCAATCCGATCGGATTACCACCCGACCGGATGGCCACCCGATCGGATTACCACCCGATCGGGCCACCACCCTATCCATGTGCACCGCCTCCATTTCACTCCCACACTATAACTAGGAGCTATCACATCAGTCCTTCACTGATGTGACAGCCCTGCTCGACTCAGACCCACAAGCACCCTTTCTCCTCCATTTTTCTTGATTCACCGTGAAATCTCTCAGATCCGAGTTCTTGAGGGTGATGTCATCATGGTGGTTTGTACAAACTACTATGTGACGTCATTTCCGATAAGATCTAGCTCAGATCTAAGGTATTTCATGCATTTTCACACTAAATCCAAGCTAAATCTAGACCTTTTTCATATAAAACTTGAATTATCTTATCCTTTTGTAACAACTGTCATTAAAATTTATAATTAGAATGATAATTAGTCAATAAGGAAACCCTAATTGTGACAACCCGAGCATTCAAGGTCAGCGTCGTTTAACCTTGTGATCCAAGTCTTCTGTTATTATTCCTTTACTTGCGAACATTGTGCTAGAATGGAACCGGTTAATATTAAATTACTACACATTCTTGATTTGGGCCGGTCATTCTTGAATTGGGCCGGTTAATATTAAGCACCGTATGCTTAAATAAGCACATTCATACTTAACATTCATGATGATGTTTGGGCCTGGTGGAGCCCAAATAGGTTTTACTTTGGGGCCGACTCTTTATGCGCACATCTCCTAATTAGATTAGAGCCCATAAGGAAGCCTGATAGGTTGTTAGTTAGGATATCTTTAAGAATAAGCCTGGTAGGATACGTCTACATAGTTTGTGTATAATAAGCAAACCCTACCTTCTCTTTCAAAGATTACGCACAACAGGAAGACTCTCCCCCCCCCCCCCCGTAGTGATCAGCCATTCTTCCCAGCCTTCCGGTTAGTATTTTATTACGTTTATTGAACTTGGTTGGTTGTTGTGTTATTTAAGTGAAACCATGTGCAAATAACATGAATAAAGTATGATCGGAAACTACAAACATAGTTGATATTATCTCGAACAGCGAACATAGTTGATATTATCTTGAACATAGTTGGTATGAGTAAATAGCTGTTATGTGTGTATAAGTGTAGTCTCGATTTGATCAGCCATGTGTTATCTTGTAATGTTATTGTCAAAATAGTCAAAGAAAATCGATGTGATGATGTCTGTCTTATATTGCATGATGACAATCATTGCTGCACGTTCACTTAATGAAGTTGAGTCAATAACCTGCAATCTGATTGAGCCGCACCATACAACCATGTGGCTGTCTTATCTTCAATTTAATTCCATGTGGCTAGGATAGTGATAGGGTTTTGTGAAACCAATGAGTGTTATAGTAATGATAATTGTATTGAATGATGTGATGAATGTTTAATGAGATCTGATAAATGATGTCGGTGATTTTTGTGAATTATGTGAATTAATTAATGAGAGGAATGAGAACTGTTGCTTGATGATGACATGAATGATTGGCTTGGTAATGCAAACTGGATGAACATTGGGCTGCATGTTACACAGAATTTGGGCCGAGAACTTGTATGAAATCATATGTAATAAGTGGGGCCGAGAACTTGTATGTAGTCTGTTTAGAAAATATTAAGTATCACATGAATGGCACATTTTTGGTACCTTGGGCAATACCCAGTTGCGGGTGGCACAGGGCCAGCTCGCTTGACTGGACTGGTGTTATCAGGCCCAACATCAACAGGGCCGCACATGATATAACTTGACTAGACTTTGAATGTTTTAGATTTTTTTAGTAATTGTGACACATACATGTTTTATCTTTGGGGCCATACACGTTTGATAACTAGACTTGAAGTGTGTGCTAGCAGATTATGTATGTGTGTATATGACATGTTTGAGCGATTACATGTTAAGCGATTGTTTGGTGCTCTAGATGGATGAATAAACTGTCATGATTCGAATTACATGTGTGTGTTACGTGAGCAATAAATATGCTTGATGTGAACCATGAATACCTAAATTAGTTGAACGCGAAAGGTGTGGTACTTGTGCATGTAAAACTGACTGTTATCGGTAACCCTTTTAGGACGTGTTTGTTCAACTGAATAACAAGTAACACATCTAACCGAGCAAACCCAAGGTGAGTTCATTGCTCTTTCTCAAGCATGGATCCCAGGGAAGGGATAACGGGTAACGTTCCGAGGAGGAATGCATGGGTAATGGGATGTTGGTTATTGTACTCAGTTTTCTATCATTGTAAGACCACAATATCTACCGGCACGTTGCTTGTAGGGCAACGGGGGTTATTAGTTGATAGCGCTATTAGGTTTGGCACCCTCACAACGTTCGAGGAGAACGGGCGTGAACTAATTACCTTAAAACATGACCAATGCTTTGATAGAGGCATTGGGGTTGGCAATCACATATCATAGGGCCATTCGGTAATCGAGTAATAACAACATCGAAACATCAAACATCATAACAACAAACAACATATTGTCTTGTAAACTGTTTTGCTCACCTGATTGGTAACACTACTTGGTAAACAAACACAAACCTTGAACTCACCAGCGTAGTCTGACACACTTGTTTACATGCTTGTAGGTAATTATTGAAGGAACTTGGGAGCTTGCCGTCTGATGCTGCTGGAGTGGTTGTGGTCATAATAAACAATTATATTGATTTGGTTTTCATACATTTAAACGCTTATACATTTATGCTTCCGCTCAATACTTTGGTTTTGGTTTAACTTTCAAACGATACATTTCTTTCAATTGGGTATTTCAGTACATTATAACTTGTGTTTGATATGATTGGTGGCTCTTTGTTGGATCGTTGCATCCCCATTAGGGACATGCCCTAGGTGGAAATTTGGGGGTGTGATAGTTTGGTATCAGAGCCACTGGTTATAGAGAACACGGTTTTAAAATGTTTTCATAGAACCAGACTATAACCGAATTGATCCAAACGATGACCATGACACTCAGCTTCAGATTGCAAGGTTCGTTCCTCGTTAGCTTATGCATTATATGTCTAGTAAACGCAACTATATTTATAGCATGCACGATACGACATGGTAGGCATCATGACACATTGACAGTGTAACATAACACTTGCATCTAGTAAATCCTAATCTTGTTGGTAGTGCATATTTTGTGTTGATTGGGGTGGAAGAAACTTCAAACATAAGTTAAGAAGCATCGAGAGGAGCATGCAAACCGCCTTATTATCATGGGTGCACACATAATAATAACGCGTGGTGCATGCAAATCCCAATGAGGCTTAACGAGTGTAAGAGGGGTTCTTCCCTGTTTGTGTGTGAACATGGTAGTTAATCGCTCTTAACGTGATAAACCTGAACACTTTCCTCGTTTTCGACTCCTAAATTAGTTCATTTCCATATATAGAAACATGAGTGGACGAGGACACGGACGTGGTAGCATCAACATGACGCAGGCTGAGTTAACAAATCTGATAAACACACGTGTGGCTGAGGCTCTGGCAGCCTACCAAGCTGGTATGAACTGTACCAAATACTTTTAATCCTGTATCGTGTACACAACTCTTACTCCTATGTTGTATCTTCTTTCACCCAGCGCACCCGAACAACCAGCCTGCCTGTACGTTCAAGATGTTTATGGATTGTAAGCCACAGACCTTCAGCGGGACGGAAGGGGCTGTGGGACTATTGAGGTGGTTCGAGAAAGCTGAGTCAGTGTTCGCTATGTGCAACTGTCCCGTGGGGGACCGCGTGAAGTATGCGACAGGCACGCTTGAGGATGGTGCCTTAACCTGGTGGAATGCCCAGGTTCAGCTGCTGGGTATTGATGCAGCAAACGCTACTACTTGGGACGACTTCAAGGAATTAATGAGGGAGGAATACTGTCCTCGTGATGAGATACAGAAGCTAGAGAACGAGTATTACGATCTGAAACTGGTGGGATCTGAGGTTGAAGCGTACGTGAAGCGGTCGTATGAGTTGGCTGACTTGTGTCCGAATTTGTCTCGACCTATGTCTCGAAGGATTGAGTTATTCATCAAGGGGTTACCTCCACGAGTGAAGGGTTTGGTTACTGCTACAAACCTCAATAACTTAACCCAGATTGTCCGGTTGACTCACAAGATTATTGATCAGGAGGTGGAAAGCAACTCACTACCACCGCGTGTTTCTAAAGCTACTGCTGCCACCACCACAGCCACTACTCCTGTCACTGATAGTAAGCGCAAGTGGGGTGATATGGACAAGGCGTCCCACTCGATTCAGCCCCAAAAGAAGACAGACACTGGCAGTACTCGCAGCTTTAGCCAATCATCCTCAGTAAATCAAAATCAGAGCTCTTATGTGGGAAAGAAGCCTCAGTGTAGCAAATGTGGGTTTCATCATTATGGGCAGTGTGCTCGAGTTTGTCGCAGGTGCGACAAGGTAGGCCATGAGGCCAAGGATTGTAGGGCTCCTCAGCCAAAACAGCAGCAGCAGCAGACTCAGCCAAATCAGAGACAGCAAGGGCAGCAATCTCAGCAGGGTCAGGGGTTTAGAAAAGGATGTTATCAGTGTGGGGCTGAGGGACATATGAAGCGGGATTGCCCACAATTGAAACAGAATACAGGTGGTAACAACGCGGGGAGCAATGATGGGAACAATGGGGGCAACGTGGCGCGTGGGCGTGGATTTACTATTGGAGCTGGTGAAGCTCGGAACGACGGCAATGTAGTTACTGGTACGTTCTCTGTGAATGGTGTTTATGCTTCTATTTTATTTGATTCGGGTGACGATTGGAGTTATGTGTCTACGGGGTTCAGTAGTCTTCTAGGATTGAGTCCTACACCTCTTGTTGTTAAGCATGTAGTGGAAATAGCAAATGGTAAAACTATTGAAGCGTCTCATGTCCTCATGGGATGCAAATTAGATCTCTTAGGTCAAGTGTTTGACATTGACCTACTCCCTGTCACGCTCGGAAGCTTCGATGTAGTTGTCGGAATGGGTTGGTTATCCAAATATCAGGCGAAAATTCTCTGCAAGGAGAAAGTCGTTCGTATTCCCCTTGCTAGTGGTGAATCTTTATCGGTTCAGGGTCATCGTAGCGGTGCTACAGTAGGTATTATCTCAGCCATGAAGGCTCTAAGTTGTCTACGTAAGGGTTATCCTTCCCTTTTGGCCCTTGTTACTAACTCTCAGACTGACGAGAGGAAACTCGAAGACCTTCCTGTTGTTCGAGAGTTTCCTGATGTTTTTCCTGAAGAGCTCCCTGGTTTACCTCCACACCGTCAGGTAGAATTTCAGATTGAACTCCAGCCAGGAGCAGCACCGATTGCTCGTGCTCCATACCGTCTTGCACCAGGAGAGTTGCAAGAATTATCGAATCAACTTCAAGAGTTACTAGACAGGGGTTTCATTCGTCCTAGCTCTTCTCCTTGGGGAGCCCCTGTATTATTTGTGAAGAAGAAGGACGGGTCTTTTCGTATGTGCATCGACTATCGCGAGCTCAACAAGGTGACGATCAAGAATCGTTATCCTCTGCCACGCATTGACGACTTGTTTGACCAGCTGCAGGGGTCAAGTTTCTATTCCAAGATTGATTTGAGGTCCGGATATCATCAGGTACGGGTTAGAGAGGAGGATGTGCCTCGAACAGCTTTTCGAACGCGGTATGGCCACTATGAATTTCTGGTTATGCCATTTGGGATGACCAACGCACCAGCGGTCTTCATGGATCTCATGAACCGCGTGTGCAAACCTTACCTTGACGACTTCGTTATCGTTTTCATTGACGACATATTGATCTACTCCAAGAACAAGGAAGACCACGAGCGCCATCTTCGCCTTATTTTGGAGCTCCTGAGGACGGAGCAGTTGTACGCAAAGTTTTCTAAGTGTGACTTCTGGATTCGGGAAGTACACTTTCTCGGGCACATCGTTAACGAAATGGGTATTCATGTGGATCCTGCCAAGATCGATGCTATTCGAAATTGGGCGGCACCAAAGAATCCTTCGGAGGTGCGTCAATTTCTTGGTCTTGCGGGATATTATCGTCGGTTTATCCGGGATTTTTCTAAGATTGCTCAACCCCTCACCGCCCTGACTCAAAAGAAAGTTGTTTATTATTGGGGATCGAACCAGGAAGAAGCTTTTCAGCTCTTAAAGCAGAAGTTGTGCAGCGCGCCGATTTTATCGCTACCAGAGGTTACTGAAGATTTTGTGGTTTATTGCGATGCGTCTATTCAGGGTCTCGGCTGTGTGTTGATGCAGCGAGACAAGGTGATAGCTTATGCTTCTCGACAGTTGAAGGTACACGAGAAGAACTATACGACACACGACCTGGAGTTAGGAGCCGTAGTCTTTGCGTTGAAGATTTGGAGGCATTACCTGTACGGTACCAAGTGTACCATCTATACCGATCACATGTGTCTTCAACATATCTTCGACCAGAAGGAATTGAATATGCGGCAACGTCGTTGGGTCGAGCTTTTCAATGATTATGAGTGTGCTATCAAGTATCATCCGGGTAAAGCTAATGTTGTAGCTGATGCCCTTAGTCGCAAGAAACCGAAACAGAAGCGTGTTCGTGCCCTACAGCTTACTATTCACTCTGATTTACCTGCCCGGATTCGTTCAGCTCAGATTGAAGCGTTAAAGGAAGAAAATATCGAAGCCGAAGGATTACGAGGGCTACACAAGAAGAAGTTCGAGCAACGGTCTGACAATATCTACTACTTCATGGAACGGATATGGGTTCCTTCATTTGGTGATCTTCGAGAACTTGTGATGGACGAAGCACACAAGTCACGATATTCTATTCATCCAGGGTCTGATAAGATGTACCAGGACCTCAAGGTTTTGTATTGGTGGCCGAACATGAAAGCTATTATTGCCACCTACGTGAGTAAGTGTTTGACCTGTGCTAGGGTCAAGGCAGAGTACCAGAAGCCTTCGGGACCACTTCAGCAGCCGGAGATACCTATGTGGAAATGGGAACAGATCGCTATGGATTTTGTTACGGGGTTACCGAACACAGGCAGGGAACGATACTATATGGGTGATTGTGGAGAGTTTGTTAAATCGCAAGTCACATTTCAACATCAACATCAACACCCGCCACGATTAGTAGCCACCATACTCCTTCGATTTTGCTAAGGTTCAACGTGTAACGCCCAGCGTCCCTAAACTTTAGGATTTTGTCAAGATTAGTCCCTGGAGTTTGTCTATCTGTCATGTTAAGCCCCTAATCTATGTGGAAGTCTATGTTATATACTTGAAATGTCTAAATCTTTGGAATGTCTATATCTATATGCTTGGAATGCCTAATTCCATATTTGAAATGTCTAAATTTATGTTTGGAATGTCTAAATCTATGTTTGGAATGTCTAAATCTATGTTGGAATGCCTAAATCTATATACTTTGGTGCTTAACTCTTTAGACTCGTGAAACTTGATTCTTGGTTGAACGAGAGACTAGAGTCTTGTCACTGTCAGAATCTATTAATCTTGTAAACTTTTGATGTGTAAGTTGTAATCTAGTTATTCTATTACTCAATAATACGCAACACTCAATCTAACTCGCAAAACGAATCAAGGACGGGAACACAGAAAGGTTGGATTGGCCAGAGTGGCAATCCGATCGGATTACCACCCGACCGGATGGCCACCCGATCGGATTACCACCCGATCGGGCCACCACCCTATCCATGTGCACCGCCTCCATTTCACTCCCACACTATAACTAGGAGCTATCACATCAGTCCTTCACTGATGTGACAGCGCTGCTCGACTGAGACCCACAAGCACCCTTTCTCCTCCATTTTTCTTGATTCACCGTGAAATCTCTCAGATCCGAGTTCTTGAGGGTGATGTCATCATGGTGGTTTGTACAAACTACTATGTGACGTCATTTCCGATAAGATCTAGCTCAGATCTAAGGTATTTCATGCATTTTCACACTAAATCCAAGCTAAATCTAGACCTTTTTCATATAAAACTTGAATTATCTTATCCTTTTGTAACAACTCTCATTAAAATTTATAATTAGAATGATAATTAGTCAATAAGGAAACCCTAATTGTGACAACCCGAGCATTCAAGGTCAGCGTCGTTTAACCTTGTGATCCAAGTCTTCTGTTATTATTCCTTTACTTGCGAACATTGTGCTAGAATGGAACCGGTTAATATTAAATTACTACACATTCTTGATTTGGGCCGGTCATTCTTGAATTGGGCCGGTTAATATTAAGCACCGTATGCTTAAATAAGCACATTCATACTTAACATTCATGATGATGTTTGGGCCTGGTGGAGCCCAAATAGGTTTTACTTTGGGGCCGACTCTTTATGCGCACATCTCCTAATTAGATTAGAGCCCATAAGGAAGCCTGATAGGTTGTTAGTTAGGATATCTTTAAGAATAAGCCTGGTAGGATACGTCTACATAGTTTGTGTATAATAAGCAAACCCTACCTTCTCTTTCAAAGATTACGCACAACAGGAAGACCCTCCCCCCCCCCCCCCCCCCCCGTAGTGATCAGCCATTCTTCCCAGCCTTCCGGTTAGTATTTTATTACGTTTATTGAACTTGGTTGGTTGTTGTGTTATCTAAGTGAAACCATGTGCAAATAACATGAATAAAGTATGATCGGAAACTACAAACATAGTTGATATTATCTCGAACAGCGAACATAGTTGATATTATCTTGAACATAGTTGGTATGAGTAAATAGCTGTTATGTGTGTATAAGTGTAGTCTCGATTTGATCAGCCATGTGTTATCTTGTAATGTTATTGTCAAAATAGTCAAAGAAAATCGATGTGATGATGTCTGTCTTATATTGCATGATGACAATCATTGCTGCACGTTCACTTAATGAAGTTGAGTCAATAACCTGCAATCTGATTGAGCCGCACCATACAACCATGTGGCTGTCTTATCTTCAATTTAATTCCATGTGGCTAGGATAGTGATAGGGTTTTGTGAAACCAATGAGTGTTATAGTAATGATAATTGTATTGAATGATGTGATGAATGTTTAATGAGATCTGATAAATGATGTCGGTGATTTTTGTGAATTATGTGAATTAATTAATGAGAGGAATGAGAACTGTTGCTTGATGATGACATGAATGATTGGCTTGGTAATGCAAACTGGATGAACATTGGGCTGCATGTTACACAGAATTTGGGCCGAGAACTTGTATGAAATCATATGTAATAAGTGGGGCCGAGAACTTGTATGTAGTCTGTTTAGAAAATATTAAGTATCACATGAATGGCACATTTTTGGTACCTTGGGCAATACCCAGTTGCGGGTGGCACAGGGCCAGCTCGCTTGACTGGACTGGTGTTATCAGGCCCAACATCAACAGGGCCGCACATGATATAACTTGACTAGACTTTGAATGTTTTAGATTTTTTTAGTAATTGTGACACATACATGTTTTATCTTTGGGGCCATACACGTTTGATAACTAGACTTGAAGTGTGTGCTAGCAGATTATGTATGTGTGTATATGACATGTTTGAGCGATTACATGTTAAGCGATTGTTTGGTGCTCTAGATGGATGAATAAACTGTCATGATTCGAATTACATGTGTGTGTTACGTGAGCAATAAATATGCTTGATGTGAACCATGAATACCTAAATTAGTTGAACGCGAAAGGTGTGGTACTTGTGCATGTAAAACTGACTGTTATCGGTAACCCTTTTAGGACGTGTTTGTTCAACTGAATAACAAGTAACACATCTAACCGAGCAAACCCAAGGTGAGTTCATTGCTCTTTCTCAAGCATGGATCCCAGGGAAGGGATAACGGGTAACGTTCCGAGGAGGAATGCATGGGTAATGGGATGTTGGTTATTGTACTCAGTTTTCTATCATTGTAAGACCACAATATCTACCGGCACGTTGCTTGTAGGGCAACGGGGGTTATTAGTTGATAGCGCTATTAGGTTTGGCACCCTCACGACGTTCGAGGAGAACGGGCGTGAACTAATTACCTTAAAACATGACCAATGCTTTGATAGAGGCATTGGGGTTGGCAATCACATATCATAGGGCCATTCGGTAATCGAGTAATAACAACATCGAAACATCAAACATCATAACAACAAACAACATATTGTCTTGTAAACTGTTTTGCTCACCTGATTGGTAACACTACTTGGTAAACAAACACAAACCTTGAACTCACCAGCGTAGTCTGACACACTTGTTTACATGCTTGTAGGTAATTATTGAAGGAACTTGGGAGCTTGCCGTCTGATGCTGCTGGAGTGGTTGTGGTCATAATAAACAATTATATTGATTTGGTTTTCATACATTTAAACGCTTATACATTTATGCTTCCGCTCAATACTTTGGTTTTGGCTTAACTTTCAAACGATACATTTCTTTCAATTGGGTATTTCAGTACATTATAACTTGTGTTTGATATGATTGGTGGCTCTTTGTTGGATCGTTGCATCCCCATTAGGGACATGCCCTAGGTGGAAATTTGGGGGTGTGACACTAATTGAGACACCCAAGTAATTCTGCACTAACCCTAAAATTATCGTAACAATCGGAATTAGGATCAGGGCCCCTAAAACTCAAGGGGGTAAAACCCTAATTGATAATTATCTTTAAATTGCATTGTCTAAACTGAGAATTTTCGAAATAGTTGATTCATCAAGCCTATACCACTGACTAGGCTACTCTACAAATTAGACCGAACCCTTACGGACCGTAAGGGTTATGGCTTACGGTCCGTAAGCGAGGCTATTTTCTGGCTATAAATAGCCGACCTTGGGACTTGAATTTGGAAATGAAAACGACGTAAAGTTGCTGTCTGTACGTTGAGTTACAGTCGTTATACTACAATTAAACACACACTGCTTTCGAATTGCTGCCGCAAAACAGGGTAATTACTCGATCGCTATTACGATTCATTTTCCGAGATCAATATATCCAATGGATGTTTAAGTGCCGCCCACATTGGGTTATACTTTGTCGTTCGTCGTTAAATCGGTGAATGTTGAAGTATTGCACTTTGTCGTTCGTTGTGAGAATTTGATTTCGTGAGTTATCGTGACTGCTGTATTGATCACTAACCCAGTTTTGTGTGCATTATTATTGGAATTAGGTTATCAAGACTAAATCATATTCTGTCCGTGTTAAATCTGCAATGTAAGTCATTCTCTTTTTATCAAACGTTTTACAATACTCCAAATTATTTTCAGAATTATAATTACAGTGATTAAGTTTATGTAATCACCAAATTACAGCCAGTATGTGGGGTATTGTGCACATTACTACAGTTTTAATCACATTAGGTGGGCGAACCTAAAATTAAGTGATATACGTCATTCATTGGGGCAACCAATGGTGATATGACCACAGTCACAGATCCGGTCGAGTGACAAATACTGTGGGTAGTTGGTAGATAATAAACATATGTAAAAACTCTTAATACTGTGAATTATAACAAATGTGTCGTTTTCAGTAAACTGAATGATTCACTCAGTATTTCCCCGCTGACAAAATCTTTTTCAAACATGTTTCAGGTGATCTACTGTAATTCAGGAAAAGTGCTGGAGAGCATTTCAAGCTTAAGATAGTGGCTCAATATAAAATAAAGAAATATGTTTTGAAATAAAGATTTATCAGAAAAATCTTATTATTGTAAATTATCGGGGTTTTACCCCGAGTTGTGAAATAAAATAATCGGGAAAAGTTTTTAGCTTTATAACGATCCTAATGTTAAAATTCCGCTGCTAAAATCACATAGATAAATATCACGGGATTTCTGTTCCGCGGCTCCTGAAACGGGTCAAACCGGGTCGGGGGCCGTGATAGAAATAAGGTGGTATCAGAGCCACTGAGTTAAGCTAATTAAGTATTTAAAAGATACTTAATTTTTCCTGATTACTATTATGTGATTATGTGTTTTATTAAATTGACTATTTGTTAGTTACAGTATGGGTAAGCAAAAGCTGCAAGATATCTATCTTAAATTAGATAGGTCAGTCTACGAAGAGGGAAGTTCATCCAAAACTAAATTTACAAAGCTCCCTACAATTCCTGAAGAAGGAATATTTGTGCGAAAAGCACAATATGAGAAACCGCTTTCTCCTAGAAAAAGGAGTATGATTATTAAGAAAAGTAAAGAGCAAATCCGAGAAAAGAGGATTAAAAAGGAAACCCAGGAGTTAATCAATAAATCACCTTGGGAAGACAAGCTAGATGAGAAATGGGCAAATTTGTATATGCTAGCCACTGTAGCAGAACATGCAAATCTTTAAATACCCTAAATCTAGTAATAGCATTTCCCAGTAAATAAATAAATAAATCTGAGTGTGTTCTTTCCTGTTATTTTGTACAAATAGTGTGCAATAAAACTTTGATGTTTATTTGTTAAACTTTGTTCCAAAGTTTTAACTTAGCATTTTGTGCATGTTGCATATATGCTACACGGCATGAGCGAGATATCTGAAGCTTTTCAGAACCTCAATCTTTACCCGGTGAATATAGAAGTTTCCCAAGAGTTTACTGGATACTTTGCTGATGTGGACCAACCTGTAGAATTCCATGCTCCACCTTTGACAAAGCCAAAACGAAAGAAAAAGAAGAATTACGTGTGGGGACATCGTATACGTAGGAAAAAGCCAGCTCCAAAACTTCCTAAAATAAACAATCCTTTAGAAATAGCAAAAGAAACTGGTAAACAGCCGAAGATGGAAATTGGAGTTAAGAAAGATTCTAGGCAAATGAGATACAGTTTGAGGAATATTCTCAAGAAATAGAAATAGAAGTAGGGCAAGGTTCTAGACCAACTCAGGTAGAAATCGGAGAGAGCTCCAACCAAAGCCAAAGAATAACTTTTCAGGAAGAAATAGATATCCTATTGGCAAACTGTGAGACTATTCAGCCTGTCAATACGAATATTTTTACCTATCCTATCGAAAATCCAATCCCTATGAATTTTGCACCAGCAATCCCAGAACCAATAGTCCACGCTCAACCTATAGAAATGGAAGAATGGTGGACGAATGATTGGCAATTTCAAAATATTGTCAACGACCCTTATTCCTTCCTTCCGCAATTCGATCCGGAACCCCTACCTAATCCACCATTGAGCACTGAGAACATGGCTGAACTTCACCATTTCGGTGAAGAGTTGATGGATGCAGGGAATAGAATCAGGGAGATAGGGGGACAGATTGCCTGGAAGTATGACGAAAGGGAACTTCGTTTTTAGGATGACAAGTGACGAGGGATAGGAGGATGGTAAAACTATAGTTGTGTAATAGTATAGTAAATAGTGAAATCAGTCTGTAACATAACTCCGAATAAAACTTTGTAAAATATCTGTGTGCAATGATGCATACTATAACGGATATGAAATGGAATCGAGAAATCGATAGTTTTGACTTTACGTGTATTGTGAATTGTCTGATTGTTTGTGTATAACTACTAATTATCAGATACTAATAAAAATATTATATATATTATCAGATGGCAAATAGTGGTAGTGAACCGGTAAATGAAGTTAATCAGTCGGAGCAACATACAGGGGATCAATATATGACTAGACAAGATATTGAAAATATTGTTGCTCAAGGGATAGCCAATGCTATTCCAGCATTCGTTGCTGCTGTAAAAGGTCCAATCGAACCGCAACATATCGTTCCTAGTAAACGTACTTCTGAAGATAACTTCAGTAATAGTATAAATGGGGGCAATAATCATGACAATGAATCTCAGCACACGCCGCTCCCTAAGAAACAGAAAGCTGCAACACCTGGTTGCACTTTCAAAGAATTCCTTGCTTGTAAACCCACTGAATTTGCAGGCAATGAAGGGGCAACTGCATCACTGCGTTGGTTAGAGAAAACCTAAGCAGTAATTGCAATAAGCAAGTGTGCCAAAGATGATCAAGTCATGTACGCATCAAATCTGTTTAAAGAAGGAGCACTTGAATGGTGGAACACTGTGTTACAAGCTAAAGGAAGAAATAGGACTTATGCTATGACTTGGGAAGAATTTAAAAATCTCGTAGAAAGAAAATTCTGTCCTGAGTATGAAAAGGAACAAATGGCAAATAAGTTCCTAACTCATCGGATGTTAGGTGTGGATTGTCGTGGTTATACTTCGACATTCTTTGAATATGCTAGAGTGGTACCAACACTGGCTTCGCCAGAACCGGTACTCATTTCTCGCTATATTTGGGGATTAATTGCGAAATTCGCAATATCGTTAAGGCTGCGAGACCTCGCACTATTGACGATGCAGTAGAATTAGCTAACACCCTAACCGATGTACTGATACGCACAAGAGATGAAGACAGGAAGAAGGAATTAGCCCAGAAAATTACCCAAGGATTTAGGGTGGGTAATAGTAGTAATTTCAAGAAAAGAGGAGCAGGGCAATCTTCAGCACAGCCATTCTGCAAAATTTGCAAAAAGAAACATTTTGGAAAATGTAACAAACTTTGCAATTTTTGCAAAACGATAGGACATCGTGAAGAAAACTGCAGGAATAAATCCATAATTTGTTACAATTGTGGAGAAGCCGGACATTTCAAAACAGAATGTCCTAAGTTAGCCAACCCAGTAGACAATAAACCCAAGGCAACTGAAGGAGCTACTAAGAAGAATGCCAGAGCATTCCAGCTAACTACACAAGAAGCAGAGCTCATTCCGGATGTCATAGCCGGTACGTTTTTAGTTCACAACGTTTATGCAAAAGTTTTATTTGACTCTGGTGCAAACCAAAGTTTTATAAATACTTCATTCTGTCAAGCTCTTAAGTTACCCTTAACTACCGTTAGGCAGATTTTTACAGTCGAAACTGCAGATGGGAATTCAGTAAAAATCAATCAGGTTTTGCAAAAAGTAGAAATAGAACTCTCAGGTCATATTACTGCAAACCTATTGCCTATAAAATTAGCTGAATTTGATGTTGTGTTAGGAATGGATTGGTTAATAGCCAACCATGCTCAAATCATTTGTTATAAAAACTCTATAGAAATTCAATCACCTACTTGGAAAGTAATCATGATTACAGGAGATAAACCTCAAAAGCCGCTAAAGTTCATATCAGTAATGAAAGTTGCTAATTATGAACGGAAACAAGGAATAGTATATATGATTTCAGTAATCATTCGTACTAAAGGAAAAGAACTTAAGGAAATTCCTGTAATCTCAGAATACCCAGATGTATTTCCAGAAGATTTACCTGGGTTACCACCAGATAGGGAGGTAGAATTTAGGATTCATCTAATTCCAGGAACTACACCGATAGCCAAGGCACCCTATCGATTAGCTCCTACCGAAATGCTAGAATTAAAGAAGCAATTAGATGAATTACTAAGCAAAGGATTTATACAACCTAGTTCATCCCCTTGGGGTGCACCAGTGTTGTTTGTGAAAAAGAAAGATGGATCAATGAGAATGTGTATCGATTATAGAGAGTTAAATAAGGTTACAATTAAGAATCGATACCCATTACCTAGGATTGATGATCTTTTCGATCAATTACAAGGCGCTAAATATTTTTCTAAGATAGATTTGCGCTCCGGATATCATCAATTAAAGGTTCAAGAAGAAGACATACCTAAAACTGCTTTTAGAACTAGGTATGGACATTATGAGTTTACAGTCATGCCCTTTGGGTTAACTAATGCACCTGCAGCATTTATGGACATGATGAACAGGATCTGTAAACCATATCTGGATAAATTTGTAATTGTTTTCATAGACGATATACTTATTTATTCAAAAAGTCAGGTTGAACATTGTCAACATTTGCATGCACTCTTAACTTTGTTAAGAAAAGAAAAGTTATACGCCAAATTCTCGAAGTGTGAATTTTGGCTACAAGAAGTGCAATTTTTAGGACACATGGTGAATCACGAAGGTATTCACGTAGATCCTGCTAAAATAGAAGCAATTACCAATTGGAAGGTTCCGCAAACTGCAATGGAAATTAGAAGTTTTATAGGTTTAGCCGGGTATTATAGACGGTTTATTAAGGATTTTTCCAAGATAGCTGTACCATTAACTAAGCTAACCTGTAAAGCCACTAAGTTTGAGTGGGGACCTAAACAAGAAAAGGCCTTCAGAATTTTAAAACAGAAATTAACCAATGCTCCAATCTTAGCCTTACCAGAAGGAACAGAAGATTTTGAGGTATATTGTGATGCTTCAAAATTAGGATACGGATGTGTGTTGATGCAACGCAAGAAGGTAATTGCGTATGCTTCCAGACAATTGAAAAAGCACGAAGAAAACTATACGACTCATGATTTAGAATTAGGAGCTATAGTTTTTGCCCTTAAGATATGGAGACATTATCTGTATGGAAGTAAGTTTACTATTTATACAGATCATAAGAGTTTAAGGTATATATTTGGGCAAAAAGAGTTAAACATGAGGCAAAGAAGATGGATGGAAATCCTGAGTGATTACGACTGTGATATTCAATATCACGAAGGAAAGGCAAACGTAGTCGCAGACGCCTTAAGTCGTAAGTATCATGAGAAGCAAAGGCGAGTCCGTGCTCTTAGAATAAATCTACAAGTAGATTTAATGGAACAATTGAAAGAAATTCAGGAAACGGCAATCAAGGACGATGCCGAAGGAATGAAAGGTTACTTAAAAGAATTGGAACAAGGAAATGATGGAATTTGGAAATTCCACAAAAGCAGAATTTGGGTACCTAAGCAGGGAAATTTAAGATCAAAGATTTTAGAGGAAGCTCATAAATCTAGGTATACTATACACCCAGGAGACAATAAGATGTACCAAGATTTAAGAAAGAATTTCTGGTGGATAGGAATGAAGAAGGATATAGCCGAATACGTATCTAAGTGTTTAACCTGTTCACAAGTTAAAGCCGAACATCAGAAACCTTCAGGTCTACTACAACAGTTAGAAATGCCTGTATGGAAATGGGAACTCATAACAATGGACTTTGTTACTAAGTTACCCAAAACCAGAAAAGGTAATGATGCGATTTGGGTAATTGTGGATCGATTAACCAAATCCGCTCATTTTCTACCAATAAAGGAAACCTTTAGCATGGAAAGGTTAGCCAAGTTGTACGTAGATGAAATAGTATCTTTACATGGAGTTCCACTCTCCATTGTATCAGATAGAGATAGTCGTTTAACTTCCCGTTTCTGGACAAGTTTCCAAGAAGCAATGGGAACCCAACTCAATCTAAGTACTGCATATCATCCACAAACAGACGGACAAAGTGAAAGGACGATCCAAACTCTAGAAGACATGCTCCGCGCATGTGTAATTGACTTTGGTGGTAATTGGGATAACCATTTACCATTAATCGAATTCTCCTATAATAATAGTTATCATTCAAGCATCGAAGCCACTCCATTCGAAGCATTGTATGGACGCAAGTGCAGAACTCCCGTATGTTGGGCATAAATAGGAGAAAGTCAATTATCAGGTCCAGAAATCGTGCAAGAAACCACAGACAAGATAACTCAAATCAAGGAAAGATTGAAAACAACCAGAGATCGCCAGAAAAGTTATGCAGACAATCGCCGCAAGCCACTAGAATTCCAGATAGGAGACAAAGTACTGTTGAAAGTATCTCCTTGGAAAGGAGTAGTACGATTCGGTAAGAAAGGAAAACTGAGTCCAAGATATGTTGGACCATTTCCAGTGATTCAACGAATAGGACCGGTTGCTTATCGCTTACAACTACCAGAAGAACTAGCTGGAGTACATGATGTATTTCATGTATCCAATCTTAAGAAATGTCTATCAGACGAATCCCTGGTAGTACCTCTTCAAGACATAGAGGTAAATGAAAAGCTGAAATTCATAGAGAAACCCTAACAAATAGAAGATAAGAAAATCAAGTTTCTCAAACACAAGCGACTAGTACTGGTGAAAGTCAAATGGAATTCAAAGAGAGGACCAGAATATACTTGGGAACTGGAGTCAGAAATGAAGCGGAAATACCCTCATCTATTTCAATGAATCTCGAGGACGAGATTTTTCTTAAGGTGGGGAGGATGTAACAACTCTCATTAAAATTTATAATTAGAATGATAATTAGTCAATAAGGAAACCCTAATTGAGACACCCAAGTAATTCTGCACTAACCCTAAAATTATCGGAACAATCGGAATTAGGATCAGGGCCCCTAAAACTCAAGGGCAAGGGGGTAAAACCCTAATTGATAATTATCTTTAAATTGCGTTGTCTAAACTGAGAATTTTCGAAATAGTTGATTCATCAAGCCTATACCACTGACTAGGCTACTCTACAAATTAGACCGAACCCTTACGGACCGTAAGGGTTATGGCTTACGGTCCGTAAGCGAGGCTATTTTCTGGCTATAAATAGCCGACCTTGGGACTTGAATTTGGAAATGAAAACGACGTAAAGTTGTTGTCTGTACGTTGAGTTACAGTCGTTATACTACAATTAAACAAACACTGCTTTCGAATTGCTGCCGCAAAACAGGGTAATTACTCGATCGCTATTACGATTCATTTTCCGAGATCAATATATCCAATGGATGTTTAAGTGCCGCCCACATTGGGTTATACTTTGTCGTTCGTCGTTAAATCGGTGAATGTTTAAGTATTGCACTTTGTCGTTCGTTGTGAGAATTTGATTTCGTGAGTTATCGTGACTGCTGTATTGATCACTAACCCAGTTTTGTGTGCATTATTATTGGAATTAGGTTAACAAGACTAAATCATATTCTGTCCGTGTTAAATCTGCAATGTGAGTCATTCTCTTTTTATCAAACGTTTTACAATACTCCAAATTATTTTCAGAATTATAATTACAGTGATTAAGTTTATGTAATCACCAAATTACAGCCAGTATGTGGGGTATTGTGCACATTACTACAGTTTTAATCACATTAGGTGGGCGAACCTAAAATTAAGTGATATTCGTCATTCATTGGGGCAGCCAATGGTGATATGACCACAGTCACAGATCCGGTCGAGTGACAAATACTGTGGGTAGTTGGTAGATAATAAACATATGTAAAAACTCTTAATACTGTGAATTATAACAAATGTGTCGTTTTCAGTAAACTGAATGATTCACTCAGTATTTCCCCGCTGACAAAATCTTTTTCAAACATGTTTCAGGTGATCTACTGTAATTCAGGAAAAGTGCCGGAGAGCATTTCAAGCTTAAGATAGTGGCTCAATATAAAATAAAGAAATATGTTTTGAAATAAAGATTTATCAGAAAAATCTTGTTACTGTAAATTATCGGGGTTTTATCCCGAGTTGTGAATAAAATAATCGGGAAAAGTTTTTAGCTTTATAACGATCCTAATGTTAAAATTCCGCTGCTAAAATCACATAAATAAATATCACGGGATTTCTGTTCCGCGGCTCCTGAAACGGGTCAAACCGGGTCGGGGGCCGTGACACCTTTCTTCAAAACTTTTACTTTATTCGGTGGAAACCGGGTCTAAATTGGCTGTAGACTTGATAAATAGTCTAAAGTCGGCTTGGATCTAAGTTATTACCGGTGAAGACGAGCATGGCAACGGATTCCGACATAAACCCGTTAGAGATAGACGACTGATCGGACGGGGGTGATTCCCACCCGATCAGAATGCCTGTGTGCTGAAGAGTTTACCATTGTCTCAATACATGTCGTGCCGTCACCATTAAGCTAGAAACTTAGAAATTTTACAAAATGGTAAACAAGAACAAGGGTCGCCCAATCGAGCGGCAACCCGATCGGACAGCTGTCCGATCGGACAGCCACCCTATCAGGTGACACTTGCCCTTTAGTCTTGAAATCTTCCAACACTTAGAAACTTTTCAAAAACTTGTAGTTTTGGAGACCTCAATCAAGTGGCAACCCGATCGGACAACCGCCCGATCGAGCAGCCACCCGATCGGGGGAACCAGAGCACTCTAACACTTGGATCGAGTGGCAACCCGATCGGACAGCCGCCCAATCGGGCAGCCACCCTGTTCTCCCACTTTGTGAATTGTAAATCAAAAGGCAACCCGATCGGATAACCATCCGATCGGGCAGCCGTCCGTTTCCTCACACCCATGTCACCACTCGACTGGCAATCCGATCGGATAGCCATCCGATTGGACAACCATCCGATCCAGTGACAGTTTCCAACACATTATGCAATCTCGTTATGCTGCCCGACTCTTATCCTATTGTAACCTAATCAGGCTAATCCTAAAAGAGCTCCCTTTGATCCAATAACAACTGCGACTGTTAAGCAATCACTGTGAGTATACTCGATCCCCTTTCTACTTTTAAAATTTGGGGTGTAACATGTATGCTATTAAACTACAATATTTGAAGTCTAAACTCTATCCTATGTGTATGTGAAAACTTGTGCATTCTAGTATTCTATTTTGTGCTATGTGACGTTTAATCCAATGTGTATAGTTCCGCCTTAACAATAATAGCGCTATAAGGGGTGCACCTCTCCCATTATTCTCAGGGGGTATTGTTAGGAGGATTCTAGTTTACCTTGAGTCTTGGGTAAACACTAAAGCATCGGGATACTTGGGCTATCACTGCGTGGACTACGACACTAGCATGGCTGAAACTATTTTTATACACTTACATTGTGGATATGAGTTGTTTTATTTTATTATTCTATTATCAAACTTGTATACTCGCCAATACTTTTGTATTGATATTTTAATACATGTTGCAGGCTAATAGGTTGCTTGGAATGCATGGAAATCAAGCTAGGGGATGCTTAGAAACGTCGCCTAGATAATTTAGTCCTTTAAACAATTTGAACAATTTATGTTTTGATTTTAATATGATATTTGTGTTGGCGTTTGTTAGACGATTGCATGAAAACAATTAATCTTTATCGAAACAATAGTGTTATGGAAATCTCATGAGCAATCTGAATGCCTAGTGCTCGCACCCCGATGTTTCCGCCATCGGTTGGGGTGTGAGACAACGATTTGGAAGCATGAGGAAGCTAGGCGGCCGTGACACTCTGGAACTGACAATGAAGAAGATGAAGACGACGCTGATGGGGAGTTCATCTCTTTATAAGAATTTTCCACACATATCGGTACGGTATGTATTTACGTCTCTTTGTTTTTTAATGTGATGATTTTATTTGTATTTTAAAGGATGGTAGGCCTTGGTCTCTGTTCCAGTGTTATGTGCCATTTCCGGAGCCACTACCCACGTTCCAATTAACCCTTCAGTCCTCATTTTGTTGATGCATTTTTGTGTCTGTCACTAGTCTTGTAATTTACGATGTATTTTGTACAGTCTTTTATCGTTTATCGAGTCTGTATTTGCAGTCGACCAAGTCGGATATCCTCCTATCCGCTTGTGTCCGACTTTTTGTCTCGTCTGTTATGTAATAGTCTTTGAACAATGCATGTTGCATGAAAAGGGTAGTTCTGTCATTTTTTAGGTGTTTATTTGTTGTCTGTTGTTTTGTTGTCTGTTTGCAGCAAACAACTGATCTGTTGCAGCCATCGACGAAACAGACTGTTTCGTCGAACACTTAACGACAAAACAGGCTTGTGACATTTATCTTTCTGTTTCTCATGGTCAGCGACGAAACAGACCTGTTTCGTCGTCTGATGGGCTTAGTGTTGGGCCCAGTTCCGTTTCGTCGAGCCTAGTTTGGTTTCGTCGAGTTCTATGGCCCAGCTGCTATAAATAGGCACCAGATGTTTCATTTACAACTTAGAGATAAGAGTATACCCAAAGGTCATTCTGTGTTTGTATCAGTTGTACTCTTATCCAGTTTAATCAATTGAGTGTGTTTCATTGGTTAAACCATTGTTCTTACTTTGTTATATGTTTGATTTGGCATAGTTACGGGGATTCTGCACCCGTAACATTGTTTGTTATAAACAAGGATTAGGTTGTTGATATCGATCCTCCAATTTCGGGACCTACAAGTGGTATCAGAGCCTTGGCTCTTATCTTTGTTTAAAATCAAACATAGTTCGGTTTTATCAAGTGTTTGTGTGTTTTTCAGAAAATTGTTCTTAAAACTCATATTTTCCGGAAAAGTTCTTCAAAAATCTGTTGAAATATGGTTGTTTGCTAAAGAGTTTTATCAAAAACCCCGTTAGATTGTTTGTTTGTGTGATAAACCGGGTTTTTTAATGAAAGTCTTGTGCATTTTAGTGTTTCGGAAAATTTATTGGTGACCGGAAAGTTCATAATTTCTGGGTTTGTTCTTCATTTATTCAAAGGATATTCAAGTTGTTCTTGAATATTCATTGGATATAGAATTAATTTTTAAAACAGAAAAAGAATTGAAAAGTATTAAACAATTGTTTACCATACCTTGGTTGGTAATCGTAGCATGGGGTAAAGTGAGAAAGTTGGTGTGAGTTGACAGTTTAAGGATAAGATTTGACCTACCTCACCAACTCTGGTTACCTTTTTCAACGAAACAAGCCTCGACGAATCGAACAATCGGCGAAACATATTCGTGACGAATAAAAAAGTGTTTCGCCAAAGGTCTCTTCGACGAATCAAAAAGTGTTTCGCCAAAGGTCCCTTCGACGAATTCAAAAGTGTTTCGCCATAATACATCGACGAAACACACTCTGTTTCGTCATAAGTGATTTCGACGAAACAGAATCTGTTTTGTGGAAAACTGTTTTGTCGTGTGTGTTGTCATTTTTAAACAGAAGGTCTGCAAATTTGTCATAACATTGTGTTTTCAAGTGTTTGACCAGATATTCTACTTTTATACATTAAGGATGAGTTGCACAAGTCCGTGGGACTGGAGTATGCACCCACGACCAGGTCAAAGTTCAAATCAGACATCTATGGCCTCATACTTAGCAAACTCCATACCTCAACAACAACCTTCCATAAGTGCAAGTCAATGGGCCTTGGTATCGAATAAAAACCAAAGCATTCAAAATCTCTTGCTGAGCGAGAGTGAGACGGGTAGCAACAATCGCCCGCCCAAGTTAAATCACATGAATGATTATCCATCATGGAAGGGACGTTTCCATACCTACGTTCAAGGGCAAAGCACCGAACTTTGGACGTGTTTCATTAATGCAGCCAACCCTGCCCTCGAAGTAGCAGCATCAACTTCAGCAGGTTATGCTAATATGCTTGAAGATGATAAGAAAGCCTATGACTTGGAGAAAAAGGCGTTTGCTATTCTTACAAAAGCGCTTCACAAGGAAATCTATCATCAATTTGGATATTGTAAGACCATGAAAAGCCTATGGGATGCATTGGTAGCGAGAGGAGAAGGGAATGCAGCTTCTAGGAAGACTCGCCATGATTTGTTAAAGAAAGAGTTTGAATCATTTCAGTTCTTGGAAAATGAAACTCTAAATGATATGACTTCTCGTTTCTATCATTTGATTAGTGAAATGAGTTCTTACAATGTTAATGCTACCCATCAGGAAATGATTGCTCGGTTTGCTGATGCTCTACCTCCTAAGTGGAGTCCATTCATTGAGCTTCTGAAACATACAGGTGCACTGGATGCAGCCAATGCCAGTCTCTATGAATTCATTCAGAAGTTGGAGCACAAGAATGAAGAAGAAATTAGGAAGGCTAAAAGAATTGCAGCTGCACCTCCTCAAAATACAGAAATGTATTTGCCTGGTTTTGGTCCTTCAGCTAGTTCTAGTTCCGTTCAGCAACCAAAGCTACAAACGGCGTTTGTATCCAATACAAACTCTTCTCCGTTTCCACGGTTCAATCAAGCACAACCACAGTGGGATCAAAGTGCTTATCTTTCACAATCCATTCCTACACCTCAAGTTACCACTGCTCAACCACAGTTCGATCAAAGTGCCTATCTTTCACAATCAATACCCACACCTCAAGCACAACCACAACAACAAGCTCATTATGCCAACAATCCTCCACCCCTAAACCCTAACACGGTCAGAGTCGATACTTCAAACCTCTCACAAGTTAGCATTTAAGTAGCAAAGGAGCATATGGAACTCATTAATACAATGGTCAGTGCTTACTGCGGGTTGGTCGCAGGTCAAATTGGAAACATCAATATGACCAATGAAGATTATCAACAGATCGATAGGGATGAAATGGAGTTAATGGATATCAAATGGGCTTTTGCTAGTGCAGTTAGAAGGGCAAAAGACTTCATGGCTCGAATTGGAAGAACTTCGTTGGAAGGCAAAAAGGATACGAAGTACGGGTTTGATATAAATGCTGTCACATGTTTCAATTGTGGCGAGAAGGGGCACTTCAAACGTGAGTGCACCCGACCAACCAAACAAGGCAATCATAACCCATTCAGAAACCAGACGAGTACTTCAAATGTCAATGCCCAACAAGAGAATCATGATAGGAGGATTGTAGCAGTGAATTACAATCAGAACCAGTCTGGACCATCAAATCCCAATCGAGCATTGACTGTCCAAGCTGACGAAGGGTGTGACTGGTCTGTACAGTTTGGGGAAGGTGATCAAGGAGGAGGAATAGCATGTTATGCAAAGATCATCAATCACATCAAGCATGTTCATAAGGAGGAATTTTCTGAAAGTGACGACAGTTCGGGTTATACCGGGAGTTCTGATGAAGAAAGTTCTATTTCGGGAGATGATCACTCTGATTCTGATGTGAAAGAAGAAGCAAGTTCTGATGTTGAAGACTTATTAAATGAAGCTGAGGAGTTGAAGTGTCAGAAATCAGTTCTGATCAAGAAGGCTGCTGTAGCATCTAAGGAAATGGAGAAGTTCTTCTCTGAAGATGGATCTTTTTCTTTTCATACTGCCTTTATGGCAAATGTCTCAGCCTCTACGAGTCAGGTAAATTCTGAAACTCCTGCTCCTAGTGTTTGTAAATCTTGTGCAGATATGAAGCTTGAATCCGAAAAGCTTTATAGTCATAATCAAAGTTTGGTTATTGAACTGTCTAAATGCAAAGAGGCAAATATGGCTTTAGTTCGAAACGAAAAGGAATTTAAATCTGTAATCGAAACCTTAAAGAAAAGCGTTTCTGAAGTTAACAAAGTGGTTTATCATAAACAAGTTAACATAAACGATTACATAAACATTGTTGAGGAAGCCAAAAAGGAACTAGCCATTGCCAAATGCGAGCATGATGCTATCAAGCAAAAATTGGAGAGTTATTCTAACTCCCGATTTGTGCTTGATCACATCATCGATGTTCAACAACTGAAAGGAAACAAGAAAGGCGTAGGGTATGAGAAATGTCCGCCCCCTTTGAGACACAACTATACCAAAATGCCTGATGAAGAGGATATGCCACGGTATGAACCCAGTGTGCCTCTTGATTATGAGGAATTTTCTACTGGCCTAGGGTTCAAACCGGACAGTTCTTCAAACACATCATCTGAGCAACCAGAAACCTCAACATCTACGAAACAAAGTCCTCCAATCATTGAGGACTATGAGTCGTCTGATGATGAATCTGAATCAGATATTAGTGATCAGGATAAATCACTTAACAAGATGAAAGGAGTAGAAATTCCACTTGAGAATCATATTCTTTGTAATCCTGATACTCCTGCTGTTCAACCTGTGGCCAAACAAGTGATAGATCCTGTCAAGAACGACAAGACATCTGTGTCTACCATTAAGAGCAGTAATGTGTTGTATACTTTGGTTGGTGATTCTAGAATCTATTCAGATCACGATTTTCCAATTAAAAATGTCAATCCATCTTCGATTGATAAAGTTTTTGAAAATGACACAAACAAGTTTTTGGGAAAAACACTTCCAGGAGTCGTTGTAACTCAATGTGATCCAGTTCCTAAGGCTGAGATTAGAAAAAAATTTGGAAATCAAGAACCACCAACAAAGCAACAACCTATTGCTTCTAAGGGTAAACAACCAGAAAGGCGAGCTCAAAATCCTAACGTTTCTCAATCGAAATCTGAAACAAAAGGAGCTCGTTATCAAAAGAAAGCAAAAGATGTCAAATTCGTAGCATCGAAGGGTACGGATAAAATTGAGACTTTTGAAAACAAATCAAACACCGATTTTGTACAACAAGTCACGATTTTAAAACGTAACAGTGAAAACAATTACACTCAACATACCAACGGGTGTGATGAGAAAGCAAGTACCTCAGGTTCTACGGGCTCGACATCTGTTGATCAATCAAATTCTCCTAAGTTTGTGGAAAGGAGAACATGTTTTAAATGTGGGGAGTTCGGGCATATCATTAAGAATTGTACAAACACTCCAAAAAATAAATTTGTTGAGAAAGCACCACCTGAAAAGGTTCACCCTCAACGTCGTCCAGTTTCACCAAAACATGATAAACGAACTATTAAAGAACAAGAAACGAAACAACGACGTAAGAACATCAAAGCTGTTGAAAAGGCTTTAAAATCGGAAGTCAAAACAGTAAAAAGGGAACCAAGTGTCTCACAACCATTAAAACCAGAAGCTTCAAAATCTGTTTACACTCAATCTGGTAAACAAAAACAAACTTGGAAACCTAAGACGGGTGATAGTTCAGGGGAGCTGCTGTTTTTGAAAATCATCAAGAAATTGAGATCACTTTTCGTGATGCTTAGGGACGACCCAAGACCACTAAGGCTTGGGTCCCCATCCTCAACTGATCTTTCAATGATATGTGCAGGATGTTCCAAGAGGAACTATTAATAGTCATTGGATTGTTGATAGTGGAGCATCCAGGCACATGACAGGTGACTTACGGCTTCTGTATGATGTGAGAAATATTAGAGGAGGCTATGTCGCATTTGCGGGAGACAAAGGCGGATACATCACTGGAGAGGGAAGTATCTCTAATGGTATTGTGTGTTTCGATAAGATCAATTATGTTCGTCAAATTGATCATAATCTTCTCAGTGTGTCGCAAATCTGCGATAAAAAGTTCACCGTGCATTTTGATGATGCCGGTTGTTATGTGCTTAAACCTGGTTTCAAGATTCCTAAAGAATGGATTCTCTTATCGGCTCCAAGAGTTAATGATCTCTATATTCTTGATATGAGCCAAGCGATTACAACATCTGCACAAGTCACTTGCTTTGTCTTTAAAGCCACAGAAAAGGAGTCTATATCTTGGCACAGAAGAATGGGGCACATTCACTTGAGGAAAATGAACTATTTGGTGAAAAACAATCTTGTGAGTGGTGTGCCCGTGAGAAGTTTTCATTTACAAGATATCTGTGTTTCGTGCCAGAAAGGGAAGCAAACAAAGAAGTCTCACCCTTTGAAGAAAATCAATACTGTTAGCATGCCTCCCGAACGTCTTCATATGGACCTGTTTGGACCTATGAAACACAAGACAACTTTCGGGGATGCTTACTGCCTAGTGGTTACTAATGATTATTCTAGATTTTCTTGGGTATCTTTTATGGCACACAAGAGTGATACTCCTAGCATCCTCAAAGATCTTCTTACAATTTTGGAGAATCTCTACACGTTGAAAGTTAAGAGGATCAGAAGCGACAATGGAACGGAGTTCAAGAATCATGTGATGGATGAGTTCTGTACTTCAAAGGGCATTCTGCATGAATACAGTTCTCGATACACTCCACAACAAAACGGCGTCGCTGAGAGGAAGAATCGGACGATAATCGAAACTGCAAGAACAATGCTGGTAGAGTCGGAACTCCCTGTTCAATTCTGGGGGGAGGCTGTGTCGACTGCGTGCTACACATTAAACCGAGTTCTTACAGTTAAGAGACATGGCAAAACTTGTTTCGAAGTTCTACAGAAAAGGAAACCGGATCTTTCTTACTTAGAACCGTTTGGCGCTCCATGTACTATGATTGAGCCGGATGGAAAGTTTGGCGCGAAAGCTATCGATGGCTTCTTCCTTGGATATGCAACTCCAAATTTTAGTGTATGGAATCTGGCAACCAAAAAGATTGAACTATGGAGTGAAGTAAGGTTTCAAAGGTACACAAGTCCTGTTAGGGCTCCGGGTGATCCTTGGATGTTCGATTACGATGGACTGTTTGACTCCTTTAATCTGCCAACCTTTGACGAAGAATCTGCAGCTGCTAGAATGTTATTTGACAGTGACAACGCTGCTGACTCGCCATTGGTTAGACCTGTTATCGTTAACCCTCAAGGTTCTTCTTCGGTTAGCAATATGGTACAAAATGAGGTATTTGAAGATGCTACTGATTACAATGAGTCATCGGAAGATGACGAATATCATGATGCGGCAGAAGGATCTTCAGCTCCAGTCGCTCCTGTTCAAGGTGCTTCTTTGGAAACTCCTCTTGTGCAGAATGTAGATACTGCTGAAGGAAATGCATCCACTTCTACACACATTCCAGGTGTGGAATTTGTTGTTGATCTTAATCTTAACAATCTGGGTATCAATGCTCGTGTTCCTGAAAATCCTGAAATGAGGATTCATGATACCCATCCCCAGCAGAATATTATAGGAGATGTCTATCGCGGTGTGCAGACGCGTAATCAGCTGAGAAATAACCAGAATGCTGGTTTATATTCAGCCATCAGAGAATCTGGTCTTCAAAATGATTGGTCCTTCTCGTGTTACGTTTCACAAGAAGAACCGAAATCTTGGAAAGAAGCCTTAAAGGGTAATGCTTGGGTTGAAGCCATGCAGGACGAACTGCAACAATTTCAAAAGCTTGGTGTTTGGAAGCTTGTTGAAAGGCCGGAGAATTACAAGAAAATTGGCACTCGCTGGGTTTTTAAATGCAAGAAGGACGATCGTGGAGTAGTTATTCGTAACAAGGCGAGACTGGTGGTTCAAGGTTTTCGCCAGATTGAGGGGATTGACTACAATGAAGTTTATGCACCAGTTGCACATCTGGAAGCTATTCGGATCTTTCTGGCTTATGCTTCTTTCAAAGGATTCAAAGTATACCAAATGGACGTCAAAAGTGCTTTTCTTCATGGGATATTTCAAGAAGAGGTGTACGTCGAACAACCTCCAGGTTTTGAAGATCCAATTCACCCCGATCGGGTCTGGTTGCTCAACAAAGCTCTTTATGGTTTACATCAAGCACCTAGAGCTTGGTACGCAACCTTATCCAACTATCTTCTGGAGAATGGATTTTGACGAGGTCTTATCGATTGCACTCTCTTTATCAAGGAACAAGATGGAGATCTTCTGTTGGTACATGTATACGTTGATGATATCATATTTGGTTCTACTAATGATTCTTTGTGCAGGCAATTCGAACGTATTATGCAGGAAAAGTTCGAGATGAGCGCTATGGGGGAGATGACTTTCTTTTTGGGCCTACAAGTTCAGCAAACCGAGTCTGGGATATTCATCCATCAGACTAAATATGTTGGTGACATCTTGAGCCGGTTCCAGATGTCAGATGCAACGCCCATTGGTACCCCACTTCCGTAGAATCACGGGATTACTCCGGATTTGAAGGGTGAAAGCATCCACTCTTCATACTATCGCGCCATGATCGGATTTCTCATGTATCTCACTGCTTCGAGGACTGACATCATGTATCCAACGTGCTTGCTTGCAAGATATCAAGCCAACCCGAAGGCCTCTCATCTGTCAGCTGTTAAAAGGATTTTTCGCTATTTGAAGGGATGCCCAGACACCGGTCTTTGGTACCCTAGGGATGATAGCTTTGACTTGACTGCATACAGTGATTCTAATTTCGGTGGTTGCAAAATTGATGGCAAATCAACAACAGCAGGATGTCAATTCTTAGGAAATCGCCTAGTTACGTGGCAGTGCAAGAAGCAAACGTGTGTTGCTACATCAACTTGTGAAGCAGAATACATTGCTGCCTCCAGTTGTTGCTCCCAAGTCTTGTGGATACAACAACAAATGCGCGACTACGGTTTTGAATTCCTATCTACTCCTATTTTCGTTGATAACAATGTTGCCTTACAGATCACTAGAAATCCTGTGCAGCATTCCAAGACCAAACACATCGAAATTAAATATCACTTCATACGTGATTGTTTTGACAAAAGATTAATCGATGTCGTTCATATCCCCACCGATCACCAACGTGCCGACCTGTTTACAAAAGCATTTGATAAATCACGATTTGATTATCTACTTTTGGTCAATGGCATTAAGGTGATACCCGAGTAAACTTCTTTGGCTAATCATTTTTGTAAATATTTTCTTTCAAAATTCTAAAAAAAATACAAAAACATTTTCATTTTCGTAACCTTTTAGCATTTTAGGGGGAGAAAATTTCAAGAAAATACAAAAACATTTGAAAAACTCAAAAATCCAAAAAGATGTCTTTATGTTCTGTCTTTTCGTTTGAAAAATTCAAAAATTAAAAAAAAATCTGAAAAATTCAAAAATTCAAAAAAAAAAAAATTAGAAAATCCAAAAATGAGTTTCTTAAAAAAAGGAAGATGATGATATTCACTGGTGTGGTCGGTCAACATGGTCAAAAATGTTAAACAAATGATAAGTATCTCTACTAACGATGTATCGGTAGGCTCACAATCAAACTAAAATGTGCAGGATGATACAAACCTAACAGACTTCAAGTCAGGTGGGAACCATTCATTGGCATATGGTCTTGGTACCGAAATTTCGTTTGACAGATTGCCGAGGTTCTGAGATATTCTGTCTTTATGCTGCTTATCATCTGGGTATCATGGTTGTATCTTTTACCGAAAAATAACGGGGACGCAAGTCTAGATTTTCCATGATACCATACATACATGTGCATATTGCATTCGACCTCAATAAGTGATAAACAATCACATATCCAAACAAATAAGTGATAAAATATGACATTTATCCGGGAGTCAAGTTCGTCTCTCTGCTGTACGAAAGTACTGACCTGTTCACGGACTTGCTCCTGTGCCCTCATGCATATGAAAAATAAGTTCCTCATCAATAAGTGATTCTATCACATAGGGCTTGTTTTCAATCAAAATAAGTGAGTATCTCACATCTTTATACGATCAAACAGATGATAATCGGTATACTCACCGGTAAGATGAACCCTCGTGCATACCTTGATACGGGAATGTGTCGTGAGTGGATTCACATCGACTTGTAAGTATAATCCTTACCGTAAATCATATCTCCTAATTGTGATTACGTTTGATAAGTTGAGCTTAAGTGGACAACAATACCGATAATTGAGGTAGTATACTTATCAAGAACCTTGAACAGAAATCAAAATCATGTTGACTAAGACCGTAAGCTGGTATGATTCCTTAGCCTTGAAACTCGCAAAAAGTTGCACTTGTACAGTTGTTTATCTCTTTCAATTGCATTTCGTTTAGTTTTCCACGTTTTAAACTTGTTTGTAGCGTAGTGTGTAAGTTCATTCTTGATTAAGCCAAAGTTGTTACTTGGTGTTTATGCCGGAAGCCTGAAACCTACTTCATAGAACGTCCTTGCATTTGAAAACTCAAACAAAATGGCAAAATGTTCAATTAATTAAAATCTGTGCAGTGTGCAAAATTGTCATGCCTTGGTATCTTCTGAAAAATGTTGTCGACGAATCAGAATATGGTCGACGAAACAGAATTCATTTCGACGAAACACATCTGGTCAAAGTCAAGGTTTCATTTTGGTCAACCTTGGTCAAACCTGTTTGGTGTTCGACGAAACAGGCTGTTTCGTCGAGATTATGACGAAACGGAATAGCGCATCTCTGTTTCGTCATGGGCTAAACTTACAGGCCCAAGTCCAGCCCAGATTTTTGTTTCGTCGAGGCCCAAAATTCCGTTTCGTCGAGTCATCTGTTTCGTCGATATGGAGTCGGTGTATAAAAGTCCAAACTGTCAGATAGTTGTTCACTTTTTCAAACAACAACTGTTCATCTTCTCCAAACACACCAAACACCCATACTTTCGGTCATCCCTAAATCATTTGAAATCATCATTTTATCTCGAAATCTTGCAAAACTCAAAGGTACAAAAATGTTCATGTTCATGTCTTTCACATATTGCACCGTCGGTTTTTGTCGGAAAACCTCGGAGACCCTCAGAGACCTTGTTTTCCTTGATATTCTATGTTTTGATGTTGAACTTGTCTTGGTTTCTATCATATCAGTTATATTTAGGGTTCTTGTATGTTTGTTTGCCTTGATTCGGGTTTGGGTTTCAAGTAACAAAACAGGGGATTGTTGTTTGTGGTGGGTTTACCGTCCTAAACAGATTTTTGACCGGAAATCTCATCCCCATTAGATTTTGGGTATGTTTCCTACTTGGGTTGGGTTAAACAAGTAACAGTTTGTAAGTTGTGATGATCTGTTCATCATTTAAACCTCATACGGCGAAACGCCCAATTTCCAAAACCCTAACTACGGTGAATCAGACAGTCGGCGAAACAGAAAAGTCAACGAAACAAATCTGTTTCGTCGTGTAACTGGTCAACGAAATAAAGTGAGTCCGTTTCGTCGAAGACATGATCGACGAAACGCAATGGTCAACGAAACAGAGCTGGTCAACTGTCAAATTCTGTTTTGTCGAACCTACTTCTGTTTCGTCGAACCTACTTCTGTTTCGTCGAATACCTTCTGTTTCGTCGTCCATGCCTTAGGAAATTTCACAGTGTGTTATTTGTTCACAGTAGACATGGTTTGATAGGGTATTTGTCAGTTGGATACATGTACTTGTATCCATACATGTCTAAATGCATATGTGATGTAATTGTTGCTTATTGTGGACATTTCAAATTTCAGATGGCACCGAAAGAAATGCAAACGGAAACCCGCGACAAAGAAGGAGAACAAAACGGAAGGGGAGATTATATCTGAAAAGTGTCATAATCAAATTGCCTATTTGGATCTGGAAGAAAAGCTTGCTGAACTAAAGGATATCACGAAGTGGATCAGGGAGTCGCGGATAAACTATGCTGTCACTTTCTCGACGCCGGTTTACAAGTCTCTCATCAAGGCGTTCTGGGATTCCGCAAGCGTTGTGCAAGTGGATGGAAAGGATGTTATCAGAGGCCGTGTGAACAATTTGGATGTGATCGTATCTCTGGATATTCTGAACGAAGTGCTACAACTACAAGACCATCCGGACGCTCCAGATTCTATTCCATTTATGTGTACGCGAGGCTGCTTGTTACGCATGAAATGTACCAGAGACATCTTCAGCACTCAAATCAACAAGGGTGATCTGCCGTTATGCTACAAGTTTCTGCTACACGTTCTCATTCAGTGCCTTAGCAATAGACGTGCCGGTTATGACATGGCTGGCAACGATCTAGTTGGTTTTATGGTGGCTTTGGTGCTGAACAAACCGTTTAGCATCTCAAGGTACATCTTTGGCAACATGAAAGAAAACATGACGAGAACTGGGAGTAGGATAACCGGGAACAAGTTCTGGATGTATCCACGGTTTCTTCAAATGGTTTTGAATATTCAACATCCGGGTCTTCCTAAAGCCGACAACGATGTTCTGAAGATAGAGGCGATGAACTTCAATTCTTTAAGGATTATCAAGAATCTTGCGCACAAAAGATACAAAGAAAGTGATCCTCCAAGAAAGTTGTTCGGTGCGCTAGGAAACACTGCCTACGTTGCTCCTGAAGAAAACAAATGGCGTCACGATGACAGTGAATCAGATGATGAAGAGCCGGAGTTGAAAAGAAGAATGAGTGAAAAGTTTGGTCCAGATCCAATTGATTCGGAGAGTAATAGTGATGATGAAGGTGATGATGGTGGTGATACAGGTGCCGTTGGTGCATCTAGTGTTGGAACTACTGGTGGTACATCAGCTGGTGGTACATCAGCGGGTGGTACATCAGCAGGTGGAGTGTCAGCGGGTGATACATCAGCCGGTGGTGATGATGAGGCTGATTCTGATGATGATCATCTGATTGAACCTGGATACGAGATGTATCTTGATGAACGCGGTGTAAAGAGATTCAGGAAGATTCGACAAGAAGATGATCCAGAATACGTTCCTTCTGATTCTGAAGCGGAACTTCTAAGGAAAAGAAAAGCAGAAAAATATGCAGAACATCAGAAAAAGAAGAAAGCTCGAAGATATTTGAGTACCTCTGCCCAGGGATCTGTTCCACAAGCACCAGTTCAAGAACCACCTGTGATATCTTCAGCTCCTGAAACTCAAACGGTATCTCCTCAAGCTATTCCACAAAGATCGATGGCTGAAGCAATTAGAGCAACAACTTCTCAACCGAGTGGTGAGCGTCAGAGGATCTTCTCGGAAATGACTCAAGACGAGAAGAATAACTTTCTATTCTCTCATCTTGAGGCAGCGGCGGATCGTATTCAAAGGCAGACGAACTTCATCAGGATCACGAAAAACGATCAGATCACTCATCAGGTGGACATTGATAGGTTGAAGTCCACTGTTGGTGAACAATAAGCTGTTATACAATGCCAACAAGCTGAGATTGATCAACTTAAAGCTGAAAACGTCCGTTTAAGAGCTGCAGACGAAGAAAGACAAAGAAGTAGCTCTGTACTTCAAAAGCTGGCTGAAGATCTGAGAAGTAGATGCGATGTCATGAAAGAGTGATACGACTCACGAAATACCACAATACTTGAAGGGGCTAAGAAGTTAAACGCTGGCTACGAGTTTCTACGATCTCGGGTTGCTACACTGTGGGAGGATAGATGTAAGCAGCAGGAAACACTGAAGAAAAGGGATGATGATCCTGAGGATCAAGGGAATCCTGATCCCTCTGCTACATCACAGCAACCGACAGCAGCTACATCTTCCGCAATTATTGTTGCTCAGCCACCAACAGTTGAATCTACTCAAGGAACTTCTTCTGGAGCAGCTGAAGAAGTACAGCAAATTGAAGGTACATCTGATATTCCTAGCAGTGCTGATCTTGCATTGCAGGTTATTCATCCATTCACCAGTGAATTGCTTGAGGAAGGAGAAATTGTTGAAGATCTCTCACAGCAGCAGTTGATTACCCTAAAAGCAATGAGAGATATAGATGATGATGAGATTGAAAAGATGCCTAGTGAGCCGGAATCTTCAAATGTTGAAAACATCGAAGAAATTGTCTTCGAGGGAAATGTGAAGAAGTCTTCGTATGTTAGACAAGATGGAACTGAGTTTGCCCCGTTTGATGAAGACTGGTTAAAAGACAATGTAGAAGACATTGACGAGCATCTGAAGAACCGCGATCCATCAGAAAATGCCACCGACGCATTCTCCGCGTGGCGTCAACGGTTCTTGTCAAAGGTTTCCAAACCCGTGCCTGAGGCTGCTAAAGTTGACTACTTACGATTTAAGAAAATGAAGCCTAGCGGGAGAATCCTATGTTGGATGTTTGTGAAGGAAATACATTGTGTTGCCATTAAGAGGGAGTTTGGAATCCAATACTTTCGGTCTTTACTGAGCATTCTGTCTTTGCCATTTTATGACGTGGCCGCATTGACAAAGATAGAGCTCATCAATCGCTCAAAATATGATGGTGCAACGTTATTCGAGCGACTGATCAAGTTGAACAAGAAGTCTGGGTGGAAGGATAAGTCATACAAACCTCAGTTCCCCATCTATCAACAAATCAAGTTTACGCTTGATCCGGCAACCAACACTGGCAGATACAAGCTTATTTACGAGCCGGCGAAAGTGGTAGACAAGATTCCCTTGATGCCAATGAGGCAAGACTTTCTGGGTGAAATGCGTTTATGGTGTTATGATTCCGACACACATGAGGCAGTGATCGTTTTCAATGGCGATCAAGAGAATTTCAGGATGTTGGATCCAATGTGGATAGTTAATATGTCCGCATCCGACATTAACAAGTTATACCGGCATGACATATTCTATGAAGACAACGACGCACATCAGGCGTTAAAATTTCAGCGCGTCGCTTGCTTCTGTTACTACAGGGGAATACATTCGGGCAGTTCATGGTCCGAACGACACTGAAGAAGGAAGATTTAAAGACCGAAGACGAGTAACAGACAAGGGGGAGTTTTTTGATGCATTTTTGTGTCTGTCACTAGTCTTGTAATTTACGATGTATTTTGTACGGTCTTTTATCGTTTATCGAGTCTGTATTCGAAGTCGACCAAGTCGGATATCCTCCTATCCGCTTGTGTCCGACTTTTTGTCTCGTCTGTTATGTAATAGTCTTTGAACAATGCATGTTGCATGAAAAGGGTAGTTCTGTCATTTTTAGGTGTTTATTTGTTGTCTGTTGTTTGCTGTCTCTTTGCAGCAAACAACTAATCTGTTGCAGCCATCAACGAAACAGACTGTTTCGTCGAACACTTATTGTGACATTTATCTTTCTGTTTCGTCATGGTCAGCGACGAAATAGACCTGTTTTGTCGTCTGATGGGCTTAGTGTTGGGCCCAGTTCCGTTTCGTCGAGTCTAGTTTGGTTTCGTCGAGTTCTATGGCCCAGCTGCTATAAATAGGCACCAGATGTTTCATTTACAACTTAGAGATAAGAGCATACCCAAAGGTCATTCTGTGTTTGTATCAGTTGTACTCTTATCCAGTTTAATCAATTGAGTGTGTTTCATTAGTTAAACCATTGTTCTTACTTTGTTATATGTTTGATTTGGCATAGTTACGGGGATTCCGCACCCGTAACATTGTTTGTTATAAACAAGGATTAGGTTGTTGATATCGATCCTCCGATTTCGGGACCTACACATTTCCTTTGCAGTTTTCTTAATTACTAGAGTAATGGTAGTTAATTTTTTAATGTGGTGGATTAGTGGTGTTTGCCAATTCCTTTTAGATGTAAAGCCTATAAAAGCCTATTTAATCTCTTTGTTGGATTAAGAATGAAAAATTAAAGAGAGTTATCTCAAAGTCTTGTTTTATTTTCTTTTGAGTTTGACCCATCAACGGGTTATTTATCACAAATCCGATTGGTACATATCATCAAGTTAGTGTCACATGAAGGAAGATGCACCAGGAAATGGGTTGCACACAACAAGGAAGGTAGTTCGAGCACAAAAGGCGGTGAAAAGGTAATACTTGCTTACACATTCCTGTTGATATAACATATACTAAGGCTATAACATGAAAGGAGTTTCTTTAAAAAAATTTGAATACACTCTTATATTGTACCACACCAAACATAGTTGTTGCTATTTGTATTTGTTTATAGTGGTTCGAAATAAGGTATTCATTTTAGTTTTTTATTTTTTAACTTTTGGTTGTTACATTTTTAATGATGAACTTTAGTTGAGTGATGATGGCCTTGTTGATGATTCGCATGTAATTCCTTTGCTCTTCAAAGTTTTGGTTGAGTTTTTTTTTTTTTTTTTTTTTTTTTTTTTTTTTTTTGCTTCAGAATTTGTGGTTTCTTTATTTTGTTTTTAGGTTTGCTTATTTGGAGATTCTTCAAGAAAGAAGCAGCTGCAAAAGGGACTGACACCAACACATCTTAAACAGATTTAACGTGAAGTTTTTTGATTGCCTACATTATTTTTCAAGTCCATGAAAGTTTGCAATGGTTTATACTTATACATATGCTAGATTTGGTCATGGTTCAGGTTTAAGAGACATAGTTGCAAGTTTTGTTCCAGATTAATAAGCTTTATTGTTATGAAATTGTGCAATAATTGATTATAAGGGTGCAATGTGGAACCACATAATAGTTTGGTTCTTTCGTGTTGTGGTTAAATGTGTTTGAATGAGTATAAACCAAGTTCTGGTTAGTCTTAGTTACTTATTGTATGTTTTCAGATCCAATTTCACATGACAGTGTTGGTTAATGTTATTTTTGTTGTTGGAAATTAGGTGCTATTTGAGGAGACTCAAGAAAGTTAAGAAGATCAATAAGAAGATCAATGGTCAGATGCTTGCAATCAACAAGGTAAAGATGACGGATATAGATTTATATCTCTCCAAAAACCTATGGGTGTTTTCTGAATTTCTCTCTCCCTCTCTCTCTTTCTCTTTTTTTTTTAAATGATGACAGGTAGACCCCGGCTTTTTTGGCTATGGACTTGTTCTTTGCTACCACTCGTTTTCTTTTCTTATGTTTACTATTGGATGCTTCTTGTTTTCTATTGCCCTTCATTATTTCCTTCTTGTTTGACATCACTTGTGCGGTGAAATGGATGACTACCCTTTTTTAATTCCGTTTAGTTTGTTTGCTGTTGATCTATACAACCATTCGAATACACAGGGACGTGCATCATATGTCGAGTGGCTGACATCAGAAGCCTTACTAAATACGAATTTAAAGTGTCAAATGGTGACGTGGGGCAACATGATGTTAGAGCATGCAAAATGATCCGAATGAGAACTAATGGCCCAAACTTTTCTACTCAACGGGCTCTTCAAGGTAAGGATGTGGTATGGTTTTTTTTTCACCGATTAAAATTTAATAGGTTATACATTATAGGCGACAATTTCAAGTTTCATCCCGTGCACTTATGAAAGGGTTAAATAGGTCAATTGAAAATTAGCTAAAAATAGAATGGTTCATACGGGGCAAACTGGTTACAAAGTAGTTCAAAGTCTATTTAAGGCATACTAATCCTATATGATCTTATTTAAAGGTTTATATTAATATTGTTTGATAAGCACAACTTATGTGTTATCTATTTTTAGAAACAAACATAGATGGTAAGAGGTGAGTAATTATATTAAAAATAAAGTAACGTAGACCAGGTATTAGGTATTAGGTATTATCTGAGGATTGCATGGGAAGCTCTGTTTTATTGTGAGGTTTAGAGTTTTTAATATTGTTTTCATCTCTATTTATACTTGGGTTGCGTCGCGTCTCAGGCAAATCACATAGTGCTAGATTTGAACAGGCAATGAGTAGTTCAAATTAAATTAGATGAAGTTTAATTTAATTTAACTGAACTGGGCAATTAAAACTATAAGTTGGACTTGATTATTCTTAATTGTCTGTTTATTTAATATGACCATTTACTGATGCCCACTAATAGCAGTAGTAATTCACAATAGGTTTATACCCAATATTTATAACTACCTTGATCCATTACTAATGTAGATTCCCAGCTTAGCTTATGACAACAATACACAAACATCAACGACCCATATATCAGCAAAATATATATAATATGGCACATAATGGTTGAGTATGTTGTTAAACGAAAAGGATTGTCAAAGGCAAAATTATAGGGCCAGATCTGGTCATCATTTCCAATCAAAGATTTGCTAGCTATTTTCCAGCCTGTTTCCAGCACCAACCATTCAATATGTTTGTTTTTTGTATAAATAGGCCTCTTATTTTTCTTTGTAAAACACAACAATCAATACAATTTTCTCTTCAATAAAGTCTAGATGGTATCAGAGTAGTGTTGATTCTTGAACACTTTGCTCATCATCAATCCAACCTCAAACCAGAAAAAAAAAACAAAGCCAAAATCAAAATCGAAGTTCCAAAATCAAACCTGCAAGTTTCTTTTCGATCCATCAAACAACAGCAGCAGCAGCCGCCGATATCAAACTAGTAGCGTCGCCGCGGCACAAAACCCTAAAATCCCACCGATAGTTCCTGCAAATTAGTTGTTCAATCCGCTCAACTCAGATTCCGGCAAAGCTCTCAACCAAGACAACCCTAGTATTTTGTAAACAGATCGTAACAACTGGTAGCCGCCGCCCATCAAAACCCGAAAATCCTAAAACCGTCGGATCCTTTGCCGCTACTGCCGGATCCGTATCCACCAATTCGCGGTTCGTATCCTCCGATTCTGTTTCCGTTATCCACCGATTCGACATCGTTTTGTCCTTTTTTGATTTCGATTCGTAATTTTTTTCCTCAACAGATGAATCCATTGGGTTGTTTGGGGTTCCTTTTTTTGTTTTTTACTCTGCTTGTGTTTGAGTAGAAAGAGAGATCTGGGTTTAATAAAGAAGGAAGATAGAGAAATAAAAATGTGCAGAGCACGTGTGGAAACAGAGAAAAGAAAAAAGAAAATGGGAAAGGCAAATGCGGTACAGAACTATCATAAAAAGAATAAATCTTGGATTTTTGATTGTGGGGCAACAGACACCATGACATACGAAATTTCTGATTTGGTGTCAACATCCAAACCGCGGAAAACTCATATTCAAACTGCAAACGGAGAGGTTATGCGTGCAGAAGAGTGGGGAACAATTGAAATCTCCCCAACGTTAAAACTCTCAAATTGCCTTTATGTGTTCCATCATTGTCACATAAATTACTATCAATCAGTCACGTAACAAGAGAACTGAATTGCATAGTGCTAATGCATCCCACTTTTTGTATCTTACAGGACATCAGGACGGGGACGATTATTGGACGTGGCACTGAGCGTCAGGGGTTGTACTATGTGGATGAGGTGGCTCAACAAGGTACTGTGATGCTCGCTCATGGAACTACAAACCGGGAAGCATGGTTATGGCATAGGCGTCTTGGACATCCATCTGCTGGTTATCTACATCTTCTATTCCCTGAACTTTTTTCTTCTCGTGATAAAATAAATTGTGAAACTTGTTTACTTGATAAAAGCCATCGACAACCTTTCAAACCAAACAACACAAGAGTTAATGTGCTTTCTCATTAATTCATTCTGATGTATGGGGTTCGTCCCCTATTACGGGGGGGGGGGGGGGGGCAAGGCTTTCGTTATTTCTTGTTATTCATAGATGATTGTACCCGTATGACGTGGGTTTATTTCTTGAAACACAAGTCTGAAGTTTTTGAAAAATTTACTATATTCCATTCTATGATTCACACTCAGTTTCAAAAAGAAATTCAAATTCTTCGGTCCGACAATGGGGGGAATTCGTTAATGCATCTATAAAACAGTTTTGCCAAACCAAGGGGATAATTCACCAAACCACCTGTCCACATACTCCTGAACAAAATGGAGTCGCCGAACGCAAAAACCGTATAATTCTTGAGATGACTCGGGCCTTCCTAATCGAATCCAAAGTCCCTAAATGTTTTTGGCCCGAAGCAGTTGCTTCTTCTGTATACCTCATAAATCAACTTCCTACAAAAATTCTTGAAGTAAAAACCCCCATACAAACCCTAGAAAAATTTGTCGAGATCCCTCCTCCTCTTACTCTTGAACCGCGAATTTTTGGTTGCTCATCTTTTGTTCACATACCCAAAACCAATCGAACAAAACTTGACCTGTGTGTCGAGAAATGTGTGTTTGTGGGCTATGGAGTTAATCAGAAAGGTTATCGTTGTTATAACCCAAAAACACGTCACACACACACTTATGAACCTTGACTTTCTTGAAACGGAACACTTCTATAACACCCAACCCATTGGTCAGGGGGAGAGCGAACACATAGACACACTGGGTTGGCTGACTCGATTCCCATCGTCTGAGGAAGTCATAACCAGAGGAGATCACAGTACCAAAGGAGAATCACCGCCTGACACAAACACACAGCCAACTGAGCACAGTGTCACCGAAGAAAATCCCTCCAACCTGATGCCCGAGGTAAGTAACAATGAGATTCCTGAATGTTCTGATGTTTCCCCTAATCATTATGAATGTGAGCACACAGAATAGGTGCAAGCTGAATGAAGTTCTCCTGCCTCCTCTAATCATAGTGATGGTGAACATATAGAACCGGTGACAATAGCAGCGCACATTGAACCAAGGGAAGCACCAGAACGGTATGTGTTGCCACCAAGGGCAAATAGAGGAGTTCCTCCCAAGCGATATTCCCTAGAAAAGGAATCTCGAAACTCAAATTATCCGGTAGCCAACATAGCCAAGGGGAGCCTGTCTCATGAAGCTAAGGCGTGTGCTTCCTCATTATATTCTGAACATACTACAACCAATGTAAAACAAGCCTTAGAATCTGAGAACTAGAAAAAAGCAATGAGAACAGAGATGGAGGCCTTGATGAAAAATGATACATGGGAAAAGTGTACTCTTCCACCAGGAAAGAAACCTGTGGGATGTCGCTGGGTTTTTACGGTGAAGTACAAGTCAGATGGAACCATTGAGAAGTACAAAGCCCGACTAGTAGCTAAAGGATATACTCAAACATACGGAATCGACTACTTGGAAACCTTCTCACCAGTGGCCAAAATTAACACTATCAGAGTCCTCTTCTCAATAGCTGCAAACGAAAATTGGCCACTTCATCAATTTGATGTAAAGAACGCTTTTCTGCAAGGAGAATTAATAGAAGAAGTTTACATGGAAGCTCCTCCTGGTTTTGCAACAGATTTCAAGACAGGAGAAGTATGCCGGTTAAAAAAAAATCCCTTTATCGTCTAAAGCAATCTCCTTGAGTGTGGTTTGGTAGATTTACACTCGTAGTGAAAGGATATGGATTCAAACAAAGCAACTCAGACCACACTTTGTTCGTCAAACAAAGAAGAAGACTTGTAACATGTCTAATTGTATATGTCGATGATATGATCATTACGGGGAATGGCAAGGAAGAGATAACAAAATTAAAAGAGAGCCTGTTCCGAGAATTCGAAATGAAAGACTTGGGAAGACTTAAGTATTTTCTTGGAATTGAGGTACTAAGGTCCAAACAAGGAATCTTTATTTGCCAGAAAAAATACATCCTAGATATGTTAGCCGAAACGGGAATGATCGATTGCAAACCAGCAGATACACCAATGATGGTGAATCATAAACTTCAAATGGAGGAAGGAGCAAAACTAGTCGAAAAACAAAGGTATCAACGGCTAGTAGGAAAGCTGATATATCTGTCACACTTACGACCTGACATAGCTTATGAAGTAAGTGTTGTTAGCCAGTTTATGCACCAGCCTCAAATAGCACACATGGAAGCAGTATGTAGGATCATGAGATATCTCAAAGGAACAATTGGCCATGGAGTCCTCTTTAAATCAAACTGACATTTGAAAATTCAAGGGTACACTGATGCAGACTGGGCCGGAGATAAAGGGGATCGAAGATCAACATCAGGGTACTTCACACTAGTCAGAGGAAATCTAGTTACCTGGAGAAGCACGAAGCAAAAGGTGGTTGCTCTATACAGTGCAGAAGCTGAATTTCGAGGAATAGCACGAGGCTTGACAGAAATACTATGGATACGGAAGCTTCTAACTAAAGTCGGTTTTCCTCCAACAGAACCAACTAGAATCATGTGTGACAACAAAGCAGCCATTCAGATCTCAGAGAATCCGGTTCAACATGATCTTACAAAGCATGTAGAAGTAGATAGACACTTCAATAAAGAAAAGCTAGAATCAGGGATACTCGAACTACCTTTTGTGCGGGCTGAAGATTAATTAGCAGACATCCTAACAAAGGCGGTTAATGAGAGAATATTCAGCAAATGCCTAAACAAGTTAAGTATTGGAGATCCCACTACTTAACTTGAGGGGGAGTGTTAAACGGAAAGGATTGTCAAAGGCAAAATTATAGGGCCAGATCTGGTCATCATTTCCAATCAAAGATTTGATAGCTATTCGCCAGCCTGTTTCCAGCACCAACCATTCAATATGTTTCCGTTCATAGATTATTGTTTTTTGTATAAATAGGCCTCTTATATTTCTTTGTAAAACACAACAATCAATACAATTTTCTCTTCAATAAAGTCTAGATATGTTTTACTTTTTTTTTTATCCCTTCCTATCTGCAGTCCTTTTTTTTACTATTGGCATCTTTTTCTTGAACACACACAAAGAAATGTTTTAAAATATGAATTCCTATTTTAATTCTAACAATTGCTGCTTAGGGTTACTTTTAAGTTTGATGTTGCCATTGTTATGTTATAAATCACCATAATTAAGGATCAACATGTCCAAACCGTGAAACCAAACTGGAACCAACCCGTTGGTAACGGTTCGGTTATCAATTTCAACGGCTTGGTTTTAGTGCTCTATAACTAAATACCATTACTAATGGTTTGGCTCATGTTTTGATCCAAACACCGTCAAAACTAGACCACGAACAACTTTAATAATGATCCAAGGAACTCCATAAGCATTGGGGGTGGAGTTATATGTGCAGGGGCTTTCATTCCAGTTTTCGGGCCACTTAAGCTGGTTTGAGTTTGAACATGGGTGACTAATACTCAACACTCCATTTATCTTGATTATTTCAAATCCTACATAGCATAGCATATTGATGGCGAATCGATCCACGACGACTTTACAGTTGCCTAAGTTGTTGTACCATAAGAACCATGCGAGGGCAAATAAGGGCAATATGGGCCAATTAGGTGGTTTTCCATTTAACGATCAAAAGTTTCTACTGCACGATGTTCCAGTTTATTTCCATTTCATTTAGTATTTCTATATAGTCTATTTTATGCCTTTTATTCACCTGATCGTTGCGGTTATGTTTGTGACAACTGGCACCAAACCGGTAACTTCCGTACACTTTAATTATTATTTAATAACTACAATTATGTGCTTAATTGTCAGCAATGTCTGAACACATGTTAAACAAGTGAATTCATGCACGTTGTATACTACAAAATATTGCTTTATGCATAAACGAGAGCGTTGCGTAAAAAAAAAAATACTAAGCAAACTCACCGGTAAGACACAATGTGTCAACAGAACTGCAGAAAGCAGTCAGACATTAGAATGGAGGCCTAGGTGTAGGTCCTACGACAAGAATACATTAAAACCCAAGAATACATATAAGGGTTTAATTTATAGACATTGCGAAAGCAAAAATAAGCACTAAAAGCACCCGAAACACACTTTAAGAGCAGAACTAATTATGACAAAACTGCGAAACGAACGTTGATGGCCGCCCGGATAATATTTAATCCCACAAATATTCTGTTATGATTAAAATTTAATTTTAATCAGGTTCGTGTTGAAAAAAATAAGTTAAACGCTTAAAAACGTAATTTTTTTCATGTTTAAGCGCATACCGTGTGTTCCTACGCGACACAGTGCTTACACTGCAAAACGCAGACAACGCAGAAAACCAAGGAATATGCTAGGAATATTCCAGGAATATACCAGGAATATGCTAGGAATATGCTAGGAATATTCCAGGAATATGCCAGGAATATGCTAGGAATATTCCAGGAATATGCTAGGAATATGCTAGGAATATTCCAGGAATATGCCAGGAATATGCTAGGAATATTCCAGGAATATGCTAGGAATATTCCAGGAATATGCCAGGAATATGCTAGGAATATTCCAGGAATATGCTAGGAATATGCTAGGAATATGCCATATGGAATGTCTATAAATACCTTGAGATGACACATTAGACAATTCACCACCCAACACCATAAAACTACTCTCTCCTCTCCCTCAAAAACTTTTGGCCGAACACCCCTTGATCATCCATCATATTTTTCGATTTTGTTCTTCACATTCCAACATCATACAAGTGTCAAGTGTCACGCATAAGAAGGCTTGGTACACTCGGAGATCGAAGGACCTCATCCTCTAGCTTTTATCCACTTCATTTGCGCTTAGATTCCTCCCTAGCCTCGAGCTAGTGGTATGTTACTTAATACACCTTCTTGAACTATTTTGAAGTGCTTAATGTGATGTGTAATGATTAAAACTCGAAATCTTACAAAATGGTTCATTAAAGTCTACTAAAAACATGAAAAACGATGGTTAAAAGCTCACTAGTTGTGTAAATGTTGTAGTAATTGAAATTTGTGATTATTTAGACCCGATCTATGTTGTGGTAGCTCGGATCATCGTTTAACCCGGTTTGGTCGTGATCATGAATCATGACATAAGGTTGTTTTGAATGAAACAAGGGTTAAAGGGTGAAGCTCTACCACATACGAATCATGAACTTGTGTAAAAGCGTTTTACTTGTGAAAGAGTGTTTAAAACTAGCCGATCTATGTATCTACAAGTGGTATTTTCAAAAGACCAAGCGTCAAAAGAAATCACATGTTCTAAACCGGATCTTACACAAACAAAAGTGATTTTTGTGAACAAACAAGTGTGTGGACACTTGTGTAACAAAAGTTTTTAGCAAAGAAATAATTTTCGTAAAAACTGACTAGAAGTTGTGAAACTTCATATTCTTTAAAAATAAGGTTTTTAAGAAATCAAACTTATTTATAAAGATAACAAGACTTACTAAATGTGCTAGTAAGTTACTACACAATTTTGGTAAGTATTCAAGTTCATGAAATGGGGAAAATTAGTGATTGTTGTTGACGATTATTGTTGATAATTGTTGTTGATGATTGTTGACGATTTAAAAGAAAATAAACACATGTTTTGAAAACATGGGAAACCTCCATTTTTAGGGGAAACTCTGTCAAAATTTTTATAAATCTTGACACTTAGAAAAATATAAGTTTTTGAGAAACTTATTCCCTAAAAATGTATTTAAGAGTATTACCAAGGTTTCCCTAATTTTTGGTGATAAGAAATGAGGATTTCTTCAAGCATAAAAATGGATATAAGTATGCATTTTTGAAAGAAAAATATATATATTATTTATCACCAACTTTTGTGCTAAGTGTATACCATATGTGTTATACATGCTAGCGTATTAAGACGTAAAAAAATACACTAAATACTCATGAGGAGTATAAACATGAAGATACACATACAATATACTAGACACATAATTCGGGTGCAAAGTACAAAACACAAAAGACTTATATTTATTTGTGAGCAAATAATATAAGTAAGACATTTAGTTAAAAATATAAAATATTTTTAACACAAGAAAATATACACAAAAGTGAGTGACTGAACTTGTGCGACGCAAGTCTAGTGACTAACGATAAGAAAACGCGTATAGGTTACGACGTTAATTAAGCAAATCCGGTGAAGTTTACGACGCAAGGAACGCAAAGTTGTGAGTTCATGCTCCCCCTTTTCTTTAACTGTTTTTGTTTTACACTTCGGGGGTGAAATACATGTCACAAATTGAATATTGTTTGCATATGTTATGATGGGTACAAAAACATTCAAGTGAAACATTCCAGACCATGTCTCGAATAGGGTACCATAAGCACCATTAATCAACGTATACATTCAGACCGCGGAACAAAAGGTTAGATCTAATGGGTTTCAGGCAACCCCACTCTTGGCCTACTTCTACCAATGAGTGCTTCTGTGTCTCAGTCAAGTCGACAAAAATGCCTAGGTTTGGTGGCTTCCTATGTCGTGACATATGTTAGTGGCCTTGCAAACCACTAGCAAAACTCACACATTCAAACAGTCATAGTACCCAGTTATACATACGTTTTACGAGTTACATTCAAACATTCATTCATTCTACCAGTTTTATACTATGTTTTCATTCAAGGATATTAAACATTCAAAAACAATCACTGCATGAATTCACACCAACATTATGTTGATGTTTTTCCAAAACTCACATGTATTTCAGGTAACTAAAGGTGGATGTGCGCGTGGTCCTACGCATGCTCGTGGATGTCGCTTTGTTTATCGTTAAATAAAGTTGTAACTTTTAAGACAATATGCTATCATGTGTTGTAAACACTTGACTTATGTTTTCGGTAATGTAATGTTTAAAGTTATTTTCGAGCATATAGTATGTTTACCTTTCGTATGCAATGAGAACCTTTCATGATCACACCTCGTGCTTCCGCCGCAGAAAGGGGTGTGACAGATTGGTATCAGAGCTGCGATTGTAGTGAACCAGTATTCCTTCTCGAGTCTAGTCTACAATCTCTAGGATCCTATCACGAAAACAATTTTTCAAAAAGTTTTCATTGCATAAAACGTCCCGCGACATCCATTGCCTAAAACTATTTGCATGAGTCTAGAAAAGAAGCTACGTGACCTAGGGTGCACTGGGGTAGCACTTGTCTATGATTAAGGATTACTTACAAATATGTGTGATAATTAGCATATACATGTACTAGATGTAGAATACCCCTAGTATACATGACCTTGCCTGAAAACAATGACTTAATTGAAGGAAGAAATACGAGGATGAAACGAACTGTGCGGACTGTGCAAGGAGTTACGTAATTATGGATGCATACAAAATTATGGAATTCAGTGCACAGAAACCACAGCAGGTCTTGTCACGTGTAGATTCCCTCAGTACAAGCCTACTAAGTACTCTGCTAGAGTAATAATTGTTTGATGTTAATTATGTGGAATTTAAACGCATACTTGGAATAGAATCTAGTAGATTAGAAATTCCTTATTCCATAGAACTAGCCAATGGTAAACTTGTTGAATCGAGCGAAGTTGTTAGAGGCTGCACACTAGAACTTGGTGAGTAAAAATTTAGCATCGACCTCTTACCTATCCAATTAGGTAGCTTCGATGTAGTAGTCGGCATGGACTGGTTATCCAAGAACAAAGCTGAAGTCATTTGTCATGAGAAAATCATTCGCATCCCTTTGGCGAATGATGAAACCCTCATCGTACATGGAGAAAGACGAGACGCGCCTCTGCGAATCATCAGTTGCATGAAGGCACAAAAATGCTTAAGGAAAGGATGTGTTGCCTTCCTAGCACACGTGATAGATAAGAAGACTAAGGAGCCGAAACTTGAAGATATTCCTGTAGTGAAAGAATTCCATGATGTCTTTCCTGAAGATCTGCCAGGACTACCTCCGCAACGACAAGTCGAATTCTGTATCGACTTGGTTCCAGGAGCCGCTCCTGTAGCCAAGGCGCCCTATCGACTTGCACCATCCGAAATGCAAGAATTATCCACACAACTCCAGGAGTTGTTGGATAAAGGATTCATAAGGCCAAGCTTCTCGCCCTGGGGAGCTCCAGTATTGTTCGTGAAGAAAAAGGATGGAACTCTGCGAATGTGTATCGATTACAGAGAACTGAACAAGGTCACTATCAAAAATCGGTACCCACTACCGAGGATTGATGACTTATTTGATCAGTTGCAAGGATCAAGCTACTATTCCAAGATCGACCTTCAATCTGGATATCATCAGTTAAGGATCCAAGAAGAGAGTGTACCAAAGACTGCATTTAGAACACGCTATGGGCATTACGAGTTTCTTGTTATGCCATTCGAACTGACGAACGCACCAGCGGTCTTTATGGATCCGATGAATCGAGTATGCAAACCATATCTCGATAAATTCGTGATTGTATTTATCGACGATATCCTGATCTACTCACGGACGAAAGAAGAGCACGAACAACACCTCAGAACCATCCTAGAACTACTGAAGACAGAGAAACTGTATGCAAAGTTCTCAAAGTGCGAATTCTGGATTCGCGAAGTACAATTTCTTGGTCACGTGGTGAATGAGAAGGGAATTCATGTAGACCCGTCCAAGATTGAAGCCATAAAGAATTGGGAAGCTCCCAAAACCCCGACTGAAGTTCGGCAATTTTTGGGCTTAGTGGGCTACTATAGGCGATTCATCGAGAATTTCTCAAAAATAGCTCAGCCACTAACCGCCCTTACACAGAAAGACAAGAAGTATGACTGGGGTGTTAAGCAAGAAGAAGCTTTTCAGCTACTCAAAAAAAAAAAAAGCTATGCGATGCACCAATATTGTCATTACCCGAAGGCACGGACGACTTCATGGTATACTGTGACGCCTCGCGAGAAGGACTGGGTTGCGTGCTCATGCAACGCCAAAAGGTCATCGCTTACGCTTCAAGGCAATTGAAGGTGCACGAAAGAAATTATACCACTCATGACCTGGAACTGGGCGCAGTGGTATTCGCCTTGAAAATCTGGCGACACTATCTATATGGTACTCGATGTACAATCTTCACAGATCACAAAAGCCTGCAACACATATTTGATCAGAAGGAATTGAATATGCGCCAGCGGCGATGGGTCGAGCTGCTAAATGATTACGACTGTGAGATTAAGTACCACCCAGGAAAGGCAAACGTTGTAGCAGACGCATTGAGCCGAAAAGAAAGGGGTAAGACCCTAAGAGTTCGAGCGTTAGAAATGACCATTCGAACGAACCTCACTGCACGCATTCGTGATGCACAACAAGAAGCTCTTAAAGGAGAGAACCGCAAAGCTGAATACCTCCGAGGTGCATTGAAGTACATGGTGCCAAATGAAGAGGGAGCCTTATACTTCAAGAAGCGTATTTGGGTTCCACTCTATGGTGGCATACGAGAAGTCATCCTTAATGAAGCCCACAAATCGAGATATTCGATCCACCCAGGATCGGACAAGATGTATCAAGACTTGAAAGAGTACTATTGGTGGCCGAGACTCAAAAGCGATGTTGCTGTCTATGTTGGAAAATGCCTAACCTGTGCTAAGGTTAAGGCCGAATATCAAAAACCGTCCGGTCTACTACAACAACCAGAGATTCCCGTGTGGAAGTGGGAACAAATCTCGATGGACTTCATAACGAAATTACCCAGGACCCCGAGAAGGCACGACATGATATGGGTAATAATTGATCGGTTGACGAAATCTGCGCATTTCCTACCAATCCGAGAAAAGGATAGCACTGGAAAGCTTGCAGAAATATACTTAAGAGAAATTGTGGCACGTCACGGAGTGCCTATCTCAATCATTTCAGACAGAGATGGACGCTTTGTCTCAAGAATCTGGCAATCATTTCAGGAAGCCTTTGGATCTCAGTTAGATCTAAGCACGGCATTCCATCCGCAAACAGACGGCCAGAGCGAACGAACTATACAAACGTTAGAAGATATGCTTCGCGCATGTGTCATGGATCTAGGCGGCAGCTGGGATACTCACCTACCCTTAGTTGAGTTTTCCTACAATAACAGTTATCATACAAGCATAAAGGCCGCGCCATTCGAAGCTCTGTATGGCCGCAAGTGTCGATCGCCCTTATGTTGGGCAGATGCCGGAGATAAACGTATGGTTGGTCCTGAACTCGTTCAAGAGACAACCGACAAGATTGCGCAGATCCGAGAGCGCATTAAGGCGGCTCGAGATCGACAAAAGAGCTACGCTGATCCGAAAAGAAAATCAGTAGAATTCGAGGTGGGAGGCAAAGTGTTGTTAAAGGTCTCACCTTGGAAGGGCGTAGTCAGATTTGGAAAGCGTGGAAAGCTGAATCCACGATACATCGGACCATTCAGAATATTGAAAAGAATTGGTACCGTGGCATACAAGTTGGAGTTACCGGAAGAACTTAATGGAGTACATGATACGTTTCATGTATCCAACCTGAAGAAGAGTCCAACACAAGAAAACGTGATCATCCCAATGGATGAAGTGCATATTGATGAAGCCCTCCGATTTACAGAACAACCCGTTGAGGTTACCGACTGGAAGGTCAACAAGACCAGGAGGAGCAGTGTGAAGCTTGTCAAAGTACGTTGGAACTCTAAGCACGGACCCGAGTACACGTGGGAACGTGAAGACCAGTTCAAAGAAAAGTATCCCCACCTATTCAAAGAGACTCCCGCAAGGGTTAGTCCATCCTGAATTTCGGGACGAAATTCTTTTAACGGGGGGAGACTGTGAAAACTGGCACCAAACCGGTAACTTCCGTACACTTTAATTATTATTTAATAACTACAATTATGTGCTTAATTGTCAGCAATGTCTGAACACATGTTAAACAAGTGAATTCATGCACGTTGTATACTACAAAATATTGCTTTATGCATAAACGAGAGCGTTGCGTCAAAAAAAAAATACTAAGCAAACTCACCGGTAAGACACAATGTGTCAACAGAACTGCAGAAAGCAGTCAGACATTAGAATGGAGGCCTAGGTGTAGGTCCTACAACAAGAATACATTAAAACCCAAGAATACATATAAGGGTTTAATTTATAGACATTGCGAAAGCAAAAATAAGCACTAAAAGCACCCGAAACACACTTTAAGAGCAGAACTAATTACGACAAAACTGCGAAACGAACGTTGATGGCCGCCCGGATAATATTTAATCCCACAAATATTCTGTTATGATTAAAATTTAATTTTAATCAGGTTCGTGTTGAAAAAAAATAAGTTAAACGCTTAAAAACGTAATTTTTTTCATGTTTAAGCGCATACCGTGTGTTCCTACGCGACACAGTGCTTACACTGCAAAACGCAGACAACGCAGAAAACCTAGGAATATGCTAGGAATATTCCAGGAATATACCAGGAATATGCTAGGAATATGCTAGGAATATTCCAGGAATATGCCAGGAATATGCTAGGAATATTCCAGGAATATGCTAGGAATATGCTAGGAATATTCCAGGAATATGCCAGGAATATGCTAGGAATATTCCAGGAATATGCTAGGAATATGCTAGGAATATTCCAGGAATATGCCAGGAATATGCTAGGAATATTCCAGGAATATGCTGTGACACCCCAGGAAAACCAGTGAACGATACAACTCACCTAGATTCCTCAGTAACCGCATTCTAAATTTCGGGACGAAATTTCTTTCAAATTGGGGATAATGTGACAACTCGAGTTTTCAAGATTTCCACCTTCGCATTTATTGCACGTTAATTGGTTAAGTTGTTTTGTTACATGATTTGTGGTTTCGCAACCGTGCACGTTTGTAATACGCTATATCGTGTTGTGATTGATATGTTATACTTGATGTGCAACGCAAGTGTTGTTTTTTTGTGCTTATGTATGGTGGGCACTATATGTATATAGGTTAACAATACATTTTGGGTATTTATTGTTATGATGGTACAATTAAAACATGGAACAAACATGGAACCTTGGGCTGTTTACCCTACCCCACTCGAAAGCACCCTAGCCAAACACAACCCCCTTTCCCCCCTTGAAATCACCCATCACGAAGACACAAAAGTGTTTTCGTTAACCGGTGGGCCGGCCAAATCAACACAAGGGCCTCGGGCCCAGTAGCAATGTTTTAATATCATGTTTCCAACTAGTACGTAAAAGTCTAATCACCAAAACAGAAACCCTAGAGTACTTCCCCTGTGACTGGCGACGGCAATAGACCCCTCCCCTGTGCATCGAAACATTTAAATTGGTTAGTATTAATTCTTGTTCAGTTTTGAATATATGATCACCATTATTATATTGGGTATTATATGCATGTTTTGAATATATGATCTATGAGATAAAAAGGGTCCTATATATAGTTCTTGATTCCATCAATCCATGTGCACATAAAAGTAATTGTCGGCAATGTGAAATTGTGACTTTTATAATGTGTATCCATGTGCACCTCTTGAATGTATGGTAAGTATTAGTCAAAGGTAACCTTATGAAATTGCATGAAATAAATCGGTCCAATTAAAAATCACCCTCTGAATGCCTAAGCAAGTTGTCGGCCATTGTTGTGTTTGTTGATATGATAAATTGTTAACATGTGATGGTTATATATGTGTAGTAGGTTAAATCAGTTTGTCAGAACCACTCTCTTGGTCCAATAGAATGACAATAGGATTAATGTTGGTCAAATAGCAACATGAAATCTATATTACATTTGTCAACCATGGTGGATTATTTAATGATGATTTTGTGAATAAATTAGTAAATCTAGATCACTTATCATATAGTTGTGTTACTTGAGCCGATTGAAAGATAATCTTGTGCTAAAAAAATCCTGCTAATAATTTGATAATGATTTGGAGTGCAAGATGTCGTGGAAAATTATTAGGTGCCATGGGTTGGGATTTCGGCCCAATAAACCATGTGTGCCAACCGAATTGTTTTGGAATTGGCGGCTTGAGCTAGTATTGTCTTTGGTGTATGTGTTTGCCAAGAAACTTATGAATTATTATAGGTGTGCATGAAATTCAGATCTTGGCCCAATGAAAGGTTCTGTTGATTGCTTTTGACGGTTACATGTTTGGGGGTGGGGAGTTGATGTAATGATTGTGTATAATGTGTAGTATGATAATAGATTTAACATGGATTTCTTGTGATTGGAGGGGATGGGCGGCCCAATGTTAGGCATTTGGCGGTGGGCTCGGCACATAATGTTAAAGAACCGAATCTCGAGAGTGGCGACTATTTTGTTTGCATAAGACCACCTCACTTTATTTGACTAGTATTGTTTTTATCGGTCCAATCACGAGGTTTGGGCGGCCACATATTTTAATTGGTCGTAGTGGGCGGCCTAAAGAATTTAGTTAGGAATTTATTTTGTTTTCTGTGTTGATTTTGACGTAACTGGATTCTATTTCGCCAAAGGGGATCTTGACGAAACAGAAAGTGTTTCGCCAAGGATATGTTGACGTATTAGAGGGGTGTTTCGCCAAGGGTAGTTGGCGAAACAGAACGTGTCTCGTCAATTATGTGTTTCGCCAAAATCCGTGTTTCGCCAATTTAAATACTTTGCACAGTAACATGATTTAACTCTGTTAAATGTTAACTGAATTTATTTAACTGCTGTTAAGTAATGTGCATGACTTATGTGATAACGGATACATGCTAGTACTTCTGTGATTATGCCTATACGTGAACAACTTGGATATAAACTGATTACGTATACGTGCGTATTTAGGACGCGATTAATTAGCTGTGAGCACTTATTTAGCATACCGAGCAAACCAAGGTGAGTTCACACCCTTACTAAGGCATGGGATTCCCAAGGGCTTGGGAATGGGATTGAAGGAATAAGATCGAATAGATTCGTACTGACACAAATACTAGACTACCATACCACTGTCCTCGGTTGTGCAGGACACACACTTATGCTATTCACTGTCCTCGGTTGTGCAGGACACATACTTACAATCTACGTAGACTTATACTTACTACTATCCTCGGTTGTGAAGGACACCTACACTTATTACTATCCTCGGATGTGAAGGATACTTATACTTATTACTATCCTCGGATGTGAAGGATACTTATGCTTATTACTATCCTCGGTTGTGAAGGATACTTATGGTTACGAGTAGTCTAGTGGTTATACAAATATGGGAAGCCCCCACCAATAGAACGTACTAACGGCCCAGTAGAGCCACCTGTTACAAACGAACTTACTATTACGCATTTACTTTCTGTGAACTCGCTCAACTAGTTGTTGATCCTCTGTTACATGCCTTGCAGGTCGTTAGGTACATGGAGCTTGCACAGGGAGGAGCTGGTCGTTGTGGGCTTGGATCGTGTTTGTCTTGTCAAACACTTATGACATTTGATACCTTATTATGATGGGTTTTACTTATACGCTTCCGCTAACAGTGATAACTTACTTATGGTTTGGAACACCTTTCATATGGATTTGATTTTGGTTTAATGGCAAATACTTTTAATATATATATAGTTCTATATGATTGGTGGCTTGATCCTGGTCAGTCACGCTCTCAAGCGGTGATACCCCGCAGTCGGATTTTGGGGGTGTGACAGATTGGTATCAGAGCCATTGGTTATAGAGAACTTGGTTTTGATATGGGAAAACGTTTTTATTAAAACCAGACTATAACCAGAACAGTGCTCTCAACGATCCACAACGACGCTTCGCTCCACGTGCAAGACTCGACATACTAGGTAATAAGGTTTATGTTTATTGCCTACATGCTAGAAATGCATAGAACTTTGCTCGTAGTATGCTTACAATTCCTTGCTCACTACTTTATACTGCTTGAGAACACCTATGTGCCTACACTTTTCTGTCATTGCACTACTCGCGAACCATTCATACTTATGCTACCTTTACTGTTCGATCATGTCTGGACGTGTTGACATGACTCAAGCCCAGTTGACGGCTCTCATTAACGAACAGGTCGCTGCGGCGCTTGCAGCCGCACCAGCAGGAGGTATAACCTGCTATTCCAAACCTATCCTAGGACGTTAGATCCTACTCTCGTGACCCAACTCTCGCGCTTAACCTTGACCTATCTTTCTCGCACAACGGGTCGGAACGCACAGCAACCTGTCTGCACATTCAAGAACTTCATGGACTGTCGTCCAAGCACATTCAGTGGTACAGAAGGAGCGGTGGGACTACTCCATTGGTTTGGGAAGCTCGAGTCGGTATTCGAGATGTGTGAATGCCCTGAGGCTCGCAGGGTCAAGTACGCCACTGTTACGTTGGAAGGAATCGCGCTAACCAGGTGGAACGCGCAAGTTCAGATATTAGGGCTGGCAGCTGCTAACGCCACCCCTTGGAACGATTTTAAGGAATTCATTAAAAAGGGAATACTGCACGCGTGATGACGTCCACAAGTTGGACGTGGAGCTTTACCATTTGAAAATGACGGGGTCAGGAATTGATGCTTATACGAAACGGTCGAACGAACTGGCCATCTTGTGTCCAACCATGGTGGACCCTCCAAGCAAGCGTATCGAATTGTACCTCAAGGGTCTAGCCTCAGAGATTCAGAGCCATGCTACATCGGCTAACCTCGACAATATCCAAGACATTCAGCGTCTTGCTCATCGCCTCACGGATCAGGCAGTGGAACAGAACAGGCTGCCTAGTGACAACGAGCGGAAATGGGATGGGTATTCCAGCAAGGGTTCAGCTACCGTTCGGTCTCAAGCACAGCAGCAACGCAGGAATAGTGATCGCCAGAGCCGAGTCAGCCAACTTCTGGTGGTCAGGGGCAGGGTGGATATCAGGGAATTCACCCAATGTGTAACTAATGCAACAAACACCACGGTGGTTAGTGCAACGAGGGACGTTGCCAGAGGTGTCTCAAGATGGGCAGCTAAGGATTCAGGAGCCCACGGCCTGCAAATCGGAATCGCCAGCAGCAACAGCAAGCAGAAATCCTATGCAAAGAAAAGATTGTTCGCATTCCTCGTTCTGGTCAAGAACCTCTCGAAGTTCAAGGCGACAAGAGTGGTGCTGTGGTTGGCATCACCTCTTTCTTGAAGGCTCAGAAATGTTTGCGGAAGGGCCTCACCGCAATTTTGGCTCTCGTTACTGACGCATCAGCGAAAGAAAAGAAGTTGGAAGACCATCCAGCTGTACGCGACTTTCCTCCGGTGTTTCCTAAAGATTTACCTGGTCTACCGCCTCATCGTTAGGTCGAATTTCAAATCGAGCTCGCTCCAGAAGCAGCACCCATAGCTCGAGCACCGTATCGTTTAGCTCCAACCGAACTGGAAGAACTGTCGAAGCAGCTACAAGAGCCCTTGGAAAAGGGCTTTATTCGTCCAAGCTCCTCGCCTTGGGGAGCTCCAGTGTTATTTGTGAAGAAGAAAGACGGTACGTTCAGCATGTGCATTGACTACCGTGAACTCAACAAGGTGACGGTGAAGAACCGTTATCCTCTTCCACGCATTGACGACTTATTCGATCAGTTGCAAGGGTCGTGCTATTACTCCAAGATAGACTTGAGGTCAGGTTACCATCAGTTGAGAGTCCGGGATGAGGACGTCTCTAAAACTGCATTCAGAACTCGCTACGGTCACTACGAGTTTCTTGTTAAGCCATTCGGGCTTACGGACGCGCCTGCAGTCTTCATGGATCTTATGAACAGGGTGTGCAAACCCTATCTTGACAAGTTTGTCATTGTCTTCATCGACGACATTCTGATCTACTCCAAGAGTCAAGAGGAGCACGAACGACACCTACGATTGATTTTGGAACTCCTTCGAAGGGAGCAACTGTACGCCAAGTTTCCAAAATGTGACTTTTGGCTTCGTGAAGTCCACTTCTTGGGCCATGTAGTGAACAAGGATGGGATTCATGTCGATCCATCCAAGGTAGATTCGATCAGGAACTGGCCTGAACCGCGTACACCAACAGAAATACGCCAATTCTTGGGTTTGGCGGGTTATTACAGGCGATTTATTAAAGACTTCTCCAAGATCGCTCAACCGCTTACTATGCTAACACAGAAAGGTGTCACCTACCATTGGGGAGATTCCCAAGAAACCGCTTTTCAGTACCTAAAGGATAGGCTTTGCAGCGCACCTATTCTCTCATTGCCAGAGGGCACAGATGACTTCGTGGTTTATTGTGACGCATCGATACAGGGTCTTGGTTGTGTATTGATGCAACGGGATAAGGTTATTGCTTACGCTTGCGACAACTCAAGATTCATGAACGGAACTACACGACGCACGATTTAGAGCTGGGAGCTGTTGTTTTCGCGCTTAAGATATGGCGACACTACCTGTACGGTACCAGGTGCACGATTTACACCGATCACAGGAGTCTCGAGCATATCCTTAAGCAAAAGGATTTGAACATGCGTCAACGAAGATGGGTTGAACTACTGAACGACTACGAATGCGCCATCAAGTATCATCCAGGCAAGGCCAATGTTGTGGCCGACGCCCTCAGTCGAAAGGACACCCTACCTAGACGCGTACGAGCCTTGCAGCTCACTATTCAGTCCAGTCTTCCTGCACAGATACGTGATGCTCAGGTGGAAGCATTAAAACCAGGAAACGTCAATGCTGAAGCCTTGCGCGGCTCAAGGCAACGATTAGAACAGAAGGAAGACGGTGCTTACTATGTAACGGGGCGTATTTGGGTCCCACTTTATGGCGATTTACGAGAGCTTGTGATGGACGAAGCACACAAGTCTCGCTACTCGGTACATCCAGGGTCGGACAAAATGTACCACGACATCAGAACTACTTATTGGTGGCCTGGTATGAAGGCCCACATCGCCACCTATGTTGGCAAATGCTTGACCTGTGCCAGAGTCAAGGTTGAATATCAGAAGCCAGCGGGCCTACTGCAACAACCCAGAATACCACAGTGGAAATGGGAAGAAATTTCCATGGATTTTGATACTGGCCTGCCTAGATCTCAGCGTGGGAATGATACTATATAGGTGATCGTGGACCGACTCACCAAGTCTGCACACTTCCTGGCTATTAAGGAAATAGATAAGTTCTCAACCGTAGCAGACGTCTACTTGAAAGAAGTTGTTTCGAGGCACGGAGTGCCAACCTCTATCATTTCAGATTGGGATGCACGATTCACGTCAGAACTATGGCAAGCGATGCACAAATCTTTCGGCTCACGATTAGACATGAGCCCAGCATATCATCCTCAGACGGATGGGCAGTCTGAGCGAACGATCCAGACTCTTGAAGACATGCTTCGGGCATGTGTTATTGATTTCGGCAACGGCTGGGAAAAACATCTCCCTTTAGTGGAGTCTTCGTATAATAACAGTTACCACACCAGCATTCAAGCCGCTCCATTCGAGGCATTGTACGGACGTAAATGCCGGTCACCTCTCGGTTGGGCAGAGGTGGGGGATAGTTAGATTACAGGCCCAGAAATGGTAGTTGACGCTACTGAACGAATTGCACAGGTACGACAATGCATGGCGGCAGCTCGCGATCGCCAGAAAAGCTACGCAGATAAGCGTAGGAAGCCATTGGAATTTCAGGTCGGGGACCGGGTTTTACTCAAAGTTTCACCCTGGAAGGGTGTGGTTAGTTTTGGTAAAGGAGGCAAACTCAATCCACGGTATGTTGGACCGTTCGAAATCACTGAAAGAATAGGCCAAGTAGCCTACAGACTAAACCTACCAGCTGAACTCGGTGCAGTTCACAACGTATTCCACGTGTCGAATCTGAAGAAGTGCCTGTCAGATGAGACCCTCATAATTTCTTTTAAGGAACTCACTATCGACGAGCGGTTGCAGTTCGTCGAGGAACCAGTTGAAATCACGGACCGGGATGTTAAAGTCCTCAAGCACAAGAGAATCCCTCTTGTCCGAGTTCGTTGGAACTCCAAACGTGGCCCAGAGTACACCTGGGAACGCGAAGACCAGATGACAGAAAAGTACCCCCAGTTGTTCGAAACCAATGCAACTACTACTGAGGCTGAAGCTACTACTGCGGAATTTCGGGACGAAATTCCAAATCAACGGGGGGATGATGTGACACCCCAGGAAAACCAGTGAACGATACAACTCACCTAGATTCCTCAGTAACCGCATTCTAAATTTCGGGACGAAATTTCTTTCAAATTGGGGATAATGTGACAACTCGAGTTTTCAAGATTTCCACCTTCGCATTTATTGCACGTTAATTGGTTAAGTTGTTTTGTTACATGATTTGTGGTTTCGCAACCGTGCACGTTTGTAATACGCTATATCGTGTTGTGATTGATATGTTATACTTGATGTGCAACGCAAGTGTTGTTTTTTTGTGCTTATGTATGGTGGGCACTATATGTATATAGGTTAACAATACATTTTGGGTATTTATTGTTATGATGGTACAATTAAAACATGGAACAAACATGGAACCTTGGGCTGTTTACCCTACCCCACTCGAAAGCACCCTAGCCAAACACAACCCCCTTTCCCCCCTTGAAATCACCCATCACGAAGACACAAAAGTGTTTTCGTTAACCGGTGGGCCGGCCAAATCAACACAAGGGCCTCGGGCCCAGTAGCAATGTTTTAATATCATGTTTCCAACTAGTACGTAAAAGTCTAATCACCAAAACAGAAACCCTAGAGTACTTCCCCTGTGACTGGCGACGGCAATAGACCCCTCCCCTGTGCATCGAAACATTTAAATTGGTTAGTATTAATTCTTGTTCAGTTTTGAATATATGATCACCATTATTATATTGGGTATTATATGCATGTTTTGAATATATGATCTATGAGATAAAAAGGGTCCTATATATAGTTCTTGATTCCATCAATCCATGTGCACATAAAAGTAATTGTCGGCAATGTGAAATTGTGACTTTTATAATGTGTATCCATGTGCACCTCTTGAATGTATGGTAAGTATTAGTCAAAGGTAACCTTATGAAATTGCATGAAATAAATCGGTCCAATTAAAAATCACCCTCTGAATGCCTAAGCAAGTTGTCGGCCATTGTTGTGTTTGTTGATATGATAAATTGTTAACATGTGATGGTTATATATGTGTAGTAGGTTAAATCAGTTTGTCAGAACCACTCTCTTGGTCCAATAGAATGACAATAGGATTAATGTTGGTCAAATAGCAACATGAAATCTATATTACATTTGTCAACCATGGTGGATTATTTAATGATGATTTTGTGAATAAATTAGTAAATCTAGATCACTTATCATATAGTTGTGTTACTTGAGCCGATTGAAAGATAATCTTGTGCTAAAAAAATCCTGCTAATAATTTGATAATGATTTGGAGTGCAAGATGTCGTGGAAAATTATTAGGTGCCATGGGTTGGGATTTCGGCCCAATAAACCATGTGTGCCAACCGAATTGTTTTGGAATTGGCGGCTTGAGCTAGTATTGTCTTTGGTGTATGTGTTTGCCAAGAAACTTATGAATTATTATAGGTGTGCATGAAATTCAGATCTTGGCCCAATGAAAGGTTCTGTTGATTGCTTTTGACGGTTACATGTTTGGGGGTGGGGAGTTGATGTAATGATTGTGTATAATGTGTAGTATGATAATAGATTTAACATGGATTTCTTGTGATTGGAGGGGATGGGCGGCCCAATGTTAGGCATTTGGCGGTGGGCTCGGCACATAATGTTAAAGAACCGAATCTCGAGAGTGGCGACTATTTTGTTTGCATAAGACCACCTCACTTTATTTGACTAGTATTGTTTTTATCGGTCCAATCACGAGGTTTGGGCGGCCACATATTTTAATTGGTCGTAGTGGGCGGCCTAAAGAATTTAGTTAGGAATTTATTTTGTTTTCTGTGTTGATTTTGACGTAACTGGATTCTATTTCGCCAAAGGGGATCTTGACGAAACAGAAAGTGTTTCGCCAAGGATATGTTGACGTATTAGAGGGGTGTTTCGCCAAGGGTAGTTGGCGAAACAGAACGTGTCTCGTCAATTATGTGTTTCGCCAAAATCCGTGTTTCGCCAATTTAAATACTTTGCACAGTAACATGATTTAACTCTGTTAAATGTTAACTGAATTTATTTAACTGCTGTTAAGTAATGTGCATGACTTATGTGATAACGGATACATGCTAGTACTTCTGTGATTATGCCTATACGTGAACAACTTGGATATAAACTGATTACGTATACGTGCGTATTTAGGACGCGATTAATTAGCTGTGAGCACTTATTTAGCATACCGAGCAAACCAAGGTGAGTTCACACCCTTACTAAGGCATGGGATTCCCAAGGGCTTGGGAATGGGATTGAAGGAATAAGATCGAATAGATTCGTACTGACACAAATACTAGACTACCATACCACTGTCCTCGGTTGTGCAGGACACATACTTATGCTATTCACTGTCCTCGGTTGTGCAGGACACATACTTACAATCTACGTAGACTTATACTTACTACTATCCTCGGTTGTGAAGGATACCTACACTTATTACTATTCTCGGATGTGAAGGATACTTATACTTATTACTATCCTCGGATGTGAAGGATACTTATGCTTATTACTATCCTCGGTTGTGAAGGATACTTATGGTTACGAGTAGTCTAGTGGTTATACAAATATGGGAAGCCCCCACCAATAGAACGTACTAACGGCCCAGTAGAGCCACCTGTTACAAACGAACTTACTATTACGCATTTACTTTCTGTGAACTCGCTCAACTAGTTGTTGATCCTCTGTTACATGCCTTGCAGGTCGTTAGGTACATGGAGCTTGCACAGGGAGGAGCTGGTCGTTGTGGGCTTGGATCGTGTTTGTCTTGTCAAACACTTATGACATTTGATACCTTATTATGATGGGTTTTACTTATACGCTTCCGCTAACAGTGATAACTTACTTATGGTTTGGAACACCTTTCATATGGATTTGATTTTGGTTTAATGGCAAATACTTTTAATATATATATAGTTCTATATGATTGGTGGCTTGATCCTGGTCAGTCACGCTCTCAAGCGGTGATACCCCGCAGGTGGATTTTGGGGGTGTGACATATGCCAGGAATATGCTAGGAATATGCCATATGGAATGTCTATAAATACCTTGAGATGGCACATTAGACAATTCACCACCCAACACCATAAAACTACTCTCTCCTCTCCCTCAAAAACTTTCGGCCGAACACCCCTTGATCATCCATCATATTTTTCGATTTTGTTCTTCACATTCCAACATCATACAAGTGTCAAGTATCACGCATAAGAAGGCTTGGTACACTCGGAGATCGAAGGACCTCATCCTCTAGCTTTTATCCACTTCATTTGCGCTTAGATTCCTCCCTAGCCTCGAGCTAGTGGTATGTTACTTAATACACCTTCTTGAACTATTTTGAAGTGCTTAATGTGATGTGTAATGATTAAAACTCGAAATCTTACAAAATGGTTCATTAAAGTCTACTAAAAACATGAAAAACGATGGTTAAAAGCTCACTAGTTGTGTAAATGTTGTAGTAATTGAAATTTGTGATTATTTAGACCCGATCTATGTTGTGGTAGCTCGGATCATCGTTTAACCCGGTTTAGTCGTGATCATGAATCATGACATAAGGTTGTTTTGAATGAAACAAGGGTTAAAGGGTGAAGCTCTACCACATACGAATCATGAACTTGTGTAAAAGCGTTTTACTTGTGAAAGAGTGTTTAAAACTAGCCGATCTATGTATCTACAAGTGGTATTTTCAAAAGACCAAGCGTCAAAAGAAATCACATGTTCTAAACCGGATCTTACACAAACAAAAGTGATTTTTGTGAACAAACAAGTGTGTGGACACTTGTGTAACAAAAGTTTTTAGCAAAGAAATAATTTTCGTAAAAACTGACTAGAAGTTGTGAAACTTCATATTCTTTAAAAATAAGGTTTTTAAGAAATCAAACTTATTTATAAAGATAACAAGACTTACTAAATGTGCTAGTAAGTTACTACACAATTTTGGTAAGTATTCAAGTTCATGAAATGGGGAAAATTAGTGATTGTTGTTGACGATTATTGTTGATAATTGTTGTTGATGATTGTTGACGATTTAAAAGAAAATAAACACATGTTTTGAAAACATGGGAAACCTCCATTTTTAGGGGAAACTCTGTCAAAATTTTTATAAATCTTGACACTTAGAAAAATATAAGTTTTTGAGAAACTTATTCCCTAAAAATGTATTTAAGAGTATTACCAAGGTTTCCCTAATTTTTGGTGATAAGAAATGAGGATTTCTTCAAGCATAAAAATGGATATAAGTATGCATTTTTGAAAGAAAAATATATATATTATTTATCACCAACTTTTGTGCTAAGTGTATACCATATGTGTTATACATGCTAGCGTATTAAGACGTAAAAAAAATACACTAAATACTCATGAGGAGTATAAACATGAAGATACACATACAATATACTAGACACATAATTCGGGTGCAAAGTACAAAACACAAAAGACTTATATTTATTTGTGAGCAAATAATATAAGTAAGACATTTAGTTAAAAATATAAAATATTTTTAACACAAGAAAATATACACAAAAGTGAGTGACTGAACTTGTGCGACGCAAGTCTAGTGACTAACGATAAGAAAACGCGTATAGGTTACGACGTTAATTAAGCAAATCCGGTGAAGTTTACGACGCAAGGAACGCAAAGTTGTGAGTTCATGCTCCCCCTTTTCTTTAACTGTTTTTGTTTTACACTTCGGGGGTGAAATACATGTCACAAATTGAATATTGTTTGCATATGTTATGATGGGTACAAAAACATTCAAGTGAAACATTCCAGACCATGTCTCGAATAGGGTACCATAAGCACCATTAATCAACGTATACATTCAGACCGCGGAACAAAAGGTTAGATCTAATGGGTTTCAGGCAACCCCACTCTTGGCCTACTTCTACCAATGAGTGCTTCTGTGTCTCAGTCAAGTCGACAAAAATGCCTAGGTTTGGTGGCTTCCTATGTCGTGACATATGTTAGTGGCCTTGCAAACCACTAGCAAAACTCACACATTCAAACAGTCATAGTACCCAGTTATACATACGTTTTACGAGTTACATTCAAACATTCATTCATTCTACCAGTTTTATACTATGTTTTCATTCAAGGATATTAAACATTCAAAAACAATCACTGCATGAATTCACACCAACATTATGTTGATGTTTTTCCAAAACTCACATGTATTTCAGGTAACTAAAGGTGGATGTGCGCGTGGTCCTACGCATGCTCGTGGATGTCGCTTTGTTTATCGTTAAATAAAGTTGTAACTTTTAAGACAATATGCTATCATGTGTTGTAAACACTTGACTTATGTTTTCGGTAATGTAATGTTTAAAGTTATTTTCGAGCATATAGTATGTTTACCTTTCGTATGCAATGAGAACCTTTCATGATCACACCTCGTGCTTCCGCCGCAGAAAGGGGTGTGACAATGTTAGTAATTAAGCGTAACAGAACTATGGGCAATTTTTATTTTTTTCTATTTTAATCTCATGTATTCAAAGACAAATCATGAAATGAAACTAGGAATGGGCATGGTATCGAACTGGCACCGAAAAATATCGGTATCGAAAAGCAGAGAAAGCGTGTACCGGTACCAGTACCGAATATAACCGGTACGGTATGATATATACCGGTAAATCAACCAAAATACAGTTACTGAAAAGTGGGTATTGGCACCAGTACCAAATATAATCGGTACGGTACTACGGTACTGATTTGGTACCAATGTTCATCCATAAATGAAACAAGATTTCAGTTCATTTGTGGAACTCAATTCTAAGCAAGTCTTTGTAATTATGTTGATTAAACAATGTATCCATTCATTTAATATTCCTCTTAAAACACATCAACATTCTGCTTAATTTGGTTTCGGTATATGAATATTTGTAGTCAAATAAGCAACCTTATATAAAGAATGAAAAGTAGATTATAAACTCAATATATTCCACTTCAAACACACATCCATACCGTTGTTTTTTCGCTCACAAAAAAAGAATAGAAAAATCAAGATTACTCAATTTTACATATTTGCATGTCGTAGATATAAGCCTTTAAGTAATATAATATCGTAATAAGAATATTATGATACAACGGTAGAAGAAAATTGTGTTACTTTTTGTAAACCTAGATTCTAATCCATGTTTAGTTATTAAAAAATCGAATTCGATTTGAAATTCAAATTCAAGTTATACATGTTTTTTTATGTATACATAAATATACACACAAGCACAAATTGATAAAAAGCTTTTAATTTTGGTCCAAATTTAAATTAAATTATCAGTTGTACTAGGTTGTAAGCCCGTATTGTCACACCCCCAAAATCCCACACGCGGAGTACCACCGCTTGGGAGCGTGACATGACCAGGATCAAGCCACCAATCATATTGAACATGTAATAAATAGTAATAATTATCCATCAATACGAAAAGTGTTTATCAAACCAACATAATTAAGTATAGCGGAAGCATTTAAGTAAACCCAAACATAAGTATTAATGTGTGAAGTATCATAAGTGTTCAAATAGCCTTCACGATCCTTTGCCCACAACGACCTGCTCCTCCTTGTGCAAGCTCCTTAAGTACCTAAGGTCCTGCAAGGCATGCAGCAAATAATCAACAACTAGTTGAGCGAGTTCACAGAAGGTAAGTTCATAACAGTAATGTGTAAGTTCATCTAGTGGGGGCTTCCCATACATGTATATACTATTGGTGGATTCTCACAATTATCCTTAACAATGGGGGCTTCCCATTATGGTACTTACTAGACTATTTGCAACCATGTGTTCTTCTTAATCCGAGAACAGGAATACGTACTAGGTCACGCAGGATTTACGTGAGTGCCCTTCCCTGAGGACAGTGGTACGTGTGGGGTTTACGTAGGATTTACGTAAGTGTCCTTCCGACCCGGAAGACAGTAGTGGGTGTTAGGTTACGCAGGATTTACGTAAGTGTCCTCCCGACCCGGGAGACAATGGTAGATACTAGTTTACGTAGGTTTTACGTAAGTGTCCTGACTATCCTGAGGACGATGGTCTATAGTCTAGTGATTGCGTAAGTACGAGTAATCATTCCATATCAAACATTCCAACCCAATTCCCAACCCGGGAATCCCATGCCTTGGCTGTGTGAACTCACCTTGGATTGCTCGGCAGATACACAAAGAGTACTGGTAAGCTAGTAAATGGTCAACCACGTCCTATCATGGTTATTGTACAAGTCAGGTTTTGACTTCATGTAATGCACGTATACAACATAGCAAACACGTATAGATCATGGCAACACTTAACAACCAAGTAATGAAATCAAGAAGCCCAATTACTATTGGCCCAACCCGTTGTGCGATCCGCCTACTTGTGCGATCCGCCTACTTGTGCGGTCCACAATGGGTTGTGTGATTCCGTTAAAACAAGCCCAATAATCATAACAGATCAAATACTCATACTCGGCCCAATGTTTAACGTATATATATATGACATTGTGCGATCCAGCGTAACTTGTGCGATTAGCTGGGTTGTGCGATTGGCTTAGGGCTTGTGCGGTTCTATTTGGGCTGATCGGCCCAACTGCTTATCAACAGTTTGTACGTTTGTGTGTGGCCCAACATCTTGTGCGATCAGCACCAGCTTGTGCGATCCACAAGATGTTGTGCGATCATGCATATCTAAACATCTTGTGCGAATGGAACTTGTGTGATCAGATCAGATTGTGTGATTGGACACTTGGGTTGTCCGGCCCAACAGAATGGACCTGATTCAACTTGTGCGATCCAGTGAAGGCTTATACGCTCCAGCTGCCTTGTGTGATCCGAGAGACCTTGTGCAACAAGCAGCCTTGTGCGATCCGAAGCCTTGTACGTGTGGGCCTCTTGTACGATCAAGAGACCTTGTGCGGTTTGTTTTAACATACCCGAATTATATGCAAGTTAGTTACAATTATCAATTATCATCAATACTTTCCAAAAATTCACCAATCAATCAACAACTAAACAGTTTCAATCATGGCCATAATTCGATCAAAACAAGCATCTATTCTTTAATCCATATGAACCCTAACCTAACATATGAACAATTTAACAAGCATGAAACCGATTTATGAACATTAACAATCCGAGACAGAACATAACAATGGATCAACATCATCACACAATTCCGATTTCATAATTATGTAACCGATTCACAAGAATATTATCATTAACATCATCAACAACCATGTATCTTATTATCATCGATTTTACTAACATGAACCCTAAACGGATTTACTTAATCATATACAATCAACACATCATTCAATAAGATATCACATCAAAACACTAACCGATTATGAGTAGAGAAGTGTGATCCGAACAAGGGAATGATCTTGTGCCGTCGGGTTCCAAGCAAAACGAGAGAGAGAGAGGAAGTCGTCTAGGGTTTTAGTGTGTGTAGGTGTTTAGTAACAAATGAGAAACGACCCCCTCTAAGGTTGTGTGTATGTTGTACGTATAAGAGAAGTGGGCCGGCCCTTGCTTGGGCTGCCCCTTCTGGTCCGATATCAAGCTTTACGGCCCAAAGGGCTTGTGTGATTCGTGGGTGTTGTGCGGTTCAAGTGGGTGTGTGGGTTGTTGTGCGATCGGATCATGTAACACATATACATTCATATAACATGTCCCACATTCATTCAATAAGAGCAAATATCACATAACATTCATATCGTTCACATACATTACATCAAAGCACAAAAATAGGTTCGGAAATACGAGTTGTCACATTATCCCCAACTAAAAGAAATTTCGTCCCGAAATTTGGTATGCACTCACTGAGGAAGCTAGGTAAGTTCAATCGTTCACTGGTTTTCCTGGGGTGTCACATCCTCCCCCCGTAGATCTGGAATTTCGTCCCGAAATTCCGAAGTAGTAGCTTCAGCCTCAGTAGTGGTTGCATTGGTTTCGAATAACTGGGGGTACTTTTCTGTCATCCTGTCTTCGCGTTCCCAGGTGTACTCTGGGCCACGTTTGGAGTTCCAACGTACTCGAACAAGAGGGATTCTCTTGTTTTTGAGGACCTTCACATCCCGGTCCGTGATTTCAACTGGTTCCTCGACGAACTGCAACCGCTTGTCGATAGTGAGTTCTTTGAAAGGAATGATAAGAGTCTCATCTGATAGGCACTTCTTCAGATTTAACACATGAAAGACATTGTGAACTGCCCCGAGTTCAGCTGCTAGGTTTAGCTTGTATGCTACTTTGCCAATCTTTTCTATGATTTCGAATGGTCCGACGTATCGCGGATTCAGTTTGCCCCGTTTGCCAAAACGTACCACACCCTTCCAGGGTGAGACTTTTAGTAAAACCCGGTCCCCGACCTGAAATTCCAAAGGCTTTCTACGCTTATCCGCGTAGGCTTTCTGACGGTCGCGTGCTGCCGCCATGCGTTGTCGTATTTGTGCTATCTTTTCTGTGGCGTCCACTACAATCTCTGGACCCGTGATCTGACTATCCCCCACCTCTGCCCAACAGAGAGGTGACCGGCATTTACGCCCGTACAATGCCTCGAATGGAGCGACTTGTATGCTGGTGTGATAACTATTATTATATGAGAACTCCACCAAAGGGAGATGCTTTTCCCAGCCGTTGCCGAAATCGATAACGCATGCCCTAAGCATGTCTTCAAGTGTTTGAATCGTTCGCTCAGACTGCCCATCCGTCTGAGGATGATATGCTGTGCTCATGTCTAACCGTGAGCCGAAAGATTTGTGCATCGCTTGCCATAGTTCTGATGTGAATCGTGCATCGCGATCCGAAATGATGGATGTGGGCACCCCGTGCCTCGAAACAACTTCTTTAAGATAGACGTCTGCGAGAGTGGAGAACTTATCTGTTTCCTTTATAGCTAGGAAGTGTGCAGACTTGGTGAGTCGATCCACGATCACCCATATGGTATCATTCCCACGCTGGGATCTAGGTAGGCCTGTAACGAAATCCATGGAAATTTCTTCCCATTTCCATTGAGGTATCTTAGGCTGTTGAAGTAGACCTGCTGGTTTCTGGTATTCGACCTTGACTCTCGCACAGGTCAAGCACTTGCCGACGTAAGTAGCGATGTGGGCCTTCATACTAGGCCACCAATAAGTAGTTTTGATGTCGTGGTACATTTTGTCCGACCCTGGATGTACCGAGTAACGAGACTTGTGAGCTTCGTCCATCACAAGTTCGCGTAGACTGCCATAAAGTGGGACCCAAATACGCCCCGTTACATAGTAGGCGCCGTCTGCCTTCTGTTCTAACCGTTGTCGTGAGCCGCGTAGGGCTTCTGCCTTTACGTTTTCCGGTTTCAATGCCTCTGCCTGGGCATCTCGTATCTGTGCTGGAAGGTTAGACTGAATCGTAAGCTGTAGCGCTCGCACGCGCCGAGGTAAAGTGTCTTTCCGACTGAGGGCGTCAGCCACAACATTGGCTTTGCCTGGATGGTACTTGATAGCGCATTCGTAATCGTTCAGTAACTCGACCCATCGCCGTTGACGCATGTTCAAATCCTTCTGCTTAAGGATATGCTCAAGACTCCTGTGATCGGTGTAAATCGTGCACCTGGTACCGTACAGGTAGTGTCGCCATATCTTAAGCGCAAAAACAACAGCTCCCAGCTCTAAATCGTGCGTCGTGTAGTTCCGTTCATGAATCTTAAGTTGGCGTGAAGCGTAAGCAATAACCTTGTCGCGCTGCATTAACACACATCCAAGTCCCCGAATGGATGCATCACAATAAACCACGAAGTCGTCTGTGCCCTCTGGCAAAGAGAGGATAGGTGCACTGCAAAGTCTATCCTTTAGGTGCTGAAAAGCAGTCTCCTGGGGATCTCCCCAACGGTAGGTGACACCCTTCTGTGTCAGTAGCGTAAGCGGCTGAGCAATCTTTGAAAAGTCTTTAATAAACCGTCTGTAGTAACCCGCCAAACCCAAGAATTGGCGTATTTCTGTTGGCGTACGTGGTGCAGGCCAGTTTCTGATCGAGTCTACCTTGGATGGGTCGACATGGATCCCATCCTTGTTCACTACGTGGCCTAAGAAATGGTCTTCACGAAGCCAGAAGTCGCATTTCGAGAACTTAGCGTACAGCTGTTCCTTCCGTAGGAGTTCCAAAATAAGGCGTAGATGCTGCTCGTGTTCCTCCTGACTCTTGGAGTAGATCAGAATGTCGTCGATGAAGACAATGACGAACTTGTCAAGATAGGGTTTGCACACCCTGTTCATAAGGTCCATAAATACGGCAGGCGCGTTCGTTAACCCGAACGGCATGACAAGAAACTCGTAGTGGCCATAACGAGTTCTGAATGCGGTTTTGGAGACGTCCTCATCCCGGACTCTCAGCTGATGATAACCAGACCTCAAGTCTATCTTCGAATAGTAACACGACCCTTGCAACTGGTCGAATAAGTCGTCTATGCGTGGAAGAGGATAACGGTTCTTCACCGTCACCTTGTTGAGTTCACGGTAGTCGATGCACATTCTGAACGTACCGTCCTTCTTTTTCACAAATAGTACTGGAGCTCCCCATGGCGAAGAGCTTGGACGAATGAAGCCCTTTTCCAAGAGCTCTTGTAGCTGCTTTGACAATTCCTCCAATTCTGATGGAGCTAGACGATATGGTGCGCGAGCTATGGGTGCTGCTCCTGGAGCGAGCTCGAATTGAAATTCGACCTGACGGTGAGGCGGTAAGCCAGGTAAGTCTTCAGGAAACACCTGAGGGTAGTCGCGTACTACTGGAATATCCTCCAGTTTCTTTTCCTTCACTGACGCGTCTGAAACGAGTGCCAAGATTGCGGTGTGACCCTTCCGCAGACACTTCTGAGCCTTCAAGAAAGAGATGATGCCAACCACTGCACCACTCTTGTCGCCTTGGACTTCGAGAGGTTCTTGACCAGAACGTGGAATGCGAATAATCTTCTCGCTGCATAAGATCTCTGCCTGATGTTGGGACAACCAATCCATCCCAATAACGATATCAAAACTTCCCAAGACTATGGGAATAAGGTCGATGGAGAAAACTTGACCGGCTAAGACAATACTACAACCCCTGACTATTTGCGTGGCTTCTAAACTCTTACCATTAGCTAGTTCTACGACGTGTTTGGTGTTTAGGGGTGTTGACGTACGTTTTAACAATTTACTGGCTTTCACAGAAATATAACTTGTATCCGCACCCGAATCAAATAAAACAGTAACATATATATCGTCAAGGAGAAACTTACCCATAACCACATTGGGATCGTTCATTGCATCTCCTCGTCCTAACACGAAAGCTCGACCCCTTGCCTCGTTGCCATTGTTGTTGTTGTTTCCCCCGTTGTTGTGCCCGTTGCCCTGGTTGTTGTTGTTGCGATTCTGGTTCAACTGAGGACAATCGCGTTTGAAATGACCTTCAGCCCCACACTGGAAACATCCCTGGTTTCCACGCTGTGGCTGCTGCTGCTGCGGGTTCTGTGGAGCTGGTTGTTTCGGTTGCTGGTTCTGATTTGCAGGCCGTGGGCTCCTACAGTCTTTAGCCTCGTGACCCATCTTGAGACATCTTTGACAACGACCCTTGTTGCACTGGCCGCTGTGATGTCTGTTGCAGTTGTGACACTTGGGGTGAAACCCTTGATACCTTCTCTGTCTATGACCACCAGAGGATTGCTGACCAGGACTCTGGTAGTGATCAGTCTTCTGCTGCTGAGCTTGGGATTGAACTATTGCTGAACCTTTGCTTGAATCCCCATCCCACTTTCTTTTGTTATCACTGGGTGTAGTGGGAGTAGCGGCTGAAGTGGTAGCACTGATGCGTTTGGGCAACTTGTTTTGTTCCACCGCCTGATCCGTGAGGCGATGAGCAAGACGCTGGATATCCTGAATGTTGTCAAGGTTAGCCGATGTAACATGGCTCTGAATTTCTGAGGCTAGACCCTTGAGGTACAACTCGATGCGCTTGATCGGAGGGTCTACCATGGTAGGACACAAAATAGCCAGTTCGTTCGATCGCTTCGTGTAAGCTTCTATCTCTGACCCCGTCATCTTCAAATGATAAAACTCATTCTCCAACTTGTGGATGTCATCACGCGTGCAGTATTCCCTCTTAATGAGTTCCTTGAAGTCGTTCCAGGGTGTGGCGTTAGCAGCTGCCAACCCTAAGATCTGAACTTGGGCGTTCCACCAAGTTAGTGTTATTCCTTCTAGCGTGCCAGTGGCGTATTTCACCCTGCGAGCCTCAGGGCATTCACACATCTCGAATACAGACTCGAGCTTCTCAAACCAGTGGAGGAGTCCCACTGCCCCCTCTGTGCCGCTGAAGGTACTTGGACGACAGTCCATGAAGTTCTTAAAGGTGCAAACTTGCTGCTGCGCTGGTTGACCTATTGTGTACGAATAGGACAAAGTTTAAATACAAGGGCTAGTTTAGGAGTGTAGGATCTAAAGATCCTAGTGTGCTATGCTGCAGGGTATACTACCTGCTTGTGCGGCTGCAAGTGCCGCAGCAACTTGAGCTTGAACGAGAGCCTCTAGCTGGGCTTGAGTCATGTTAATTCGTCCAGACATGATCTTCATAGTAAAAGTGACGTAAGTGAGAGTGGTTCGCGAGTAGGGCGATGACAGAAAAGTGTAAGCACGTAGGTATTCTCATGTAATAATGTCATGTGTATCTAAGCGTAATGCGAGCAAAGTTCTAAGCAGTTCTAGCAAACAGGCAATAAACATAAACCTTATTACCTAGGATGTCGAGTCTTGCACGTGGAGCGAAGCGTCGTTGTGGATCGTTGAGAGCACTGTTCTGGTTATAGTCTGGTTTTAATAAAAACGTTTTCCCATATTAAAACCAAGTTCTCTATAACCAATGGCTCTGATACCAATCTGTCACACCCCCAAAATCCCACACGCGGAGTACCACCGCTTGGGAGCGTGACATGACCAGGATCAAGCCACCAATCATATTGAACATGTAATAAATAGTAATAATTATCCATCAATACGATAAGTGTTTATCAAACCAACATAATTAAGTATAGCAGAAGCATTTAAGTAAACCGAAACATAAGTATTAATGTGTGAAATATCATAAGTGTTCAAATAGCCTTCACGATCCTTTGCCCACAACGACCTGCTCCTCCTTGTGCAAGCTCCTTAAGTACCTAAGGTCCTGCAATGCATGCAGCAAATAATCAACAACTAGTTGAGCGAGTTCACAGAAGGTAAGTTCATAACAGTAATGCGTAAGTTCATCTAGTGGGGGCTTCCCATACATGTATATACTATTGGTGAGGGATTCTCACAATTATCCTTAACAATGGGGGCTTCCCGTTATGGTACTTACTAGACTATTTGCAACCATGTGTTCTTCTTAATCCGAGAACAGGAATACGTACTAGGTCACGCAGGATTTACGTGAGTGCCCTTCCCCGAGGACAGTGGTACGCGTGGGGTTTACGTAGGATTTACGTAAGTGTCCTTCCGACCCGGAAGACAGTAGTGGGTGTTAGGTTACGCAGGATTTACGTAAGTGTCCTCCCGACCCGGGAGACAATGGTAGATACTAGTTTACGTAGGTTTTACGTAAGTGTCCTGACTATCCTGAGGACGATGGTCTATAGTCTAGTGATTGCGTAAGTACGAGTAATCATTCCATATCAAACATTCCAACCCAATTCCCAACCCGGGAATCCCATGCCTTGGCTGTGTGAACTCACCTTGGATTGCTCGGCAGATACACAAAGAGTACTGGTAAGCTAGTAAATGGTCAACCACGTCCTATCATGGTTATTGTACAAGTCAGGTTTTGACTTCATGTAATGCACGTATACAACATAGCAAACACGTATAGATCATGGCAACACTTAACAACCAAGTAATGAAATCAAGAAGCCCAATTACTATTGGCCCAACCCGTTGTGCGATCCGCCTACTTGTGCGGTCCACAATGGGTTGTGTGATTCCGTTAAAACAAGCCCAATAATCATAACGGATCAAATACTTATACTCGGCCCAATGTTTAACGTATATATATATGACATTGTGCGATCCAGCGTAACTTGTGCGATTAGCTGGGTTGTGCAATTGGCTTAGGGCTTGTGCGGTTCTATTTGGGCTGATCGGCCCAACTGCTTATCAACAGTTTGTACGTTTGTGTGTGGCCCAACATCTTGTGCGATCAGCACCAGCTTGTGCGATCCACAAGATGTTGTGCGATCATGCATATCTAAACATCTTGTGCGAATGGAACTTGTGTGATCAGATCAGATTGTGCGATTGGACACTTGGGCTGTCCGGCCCAACAGAATGGACCTGATTCAACTTGTGCGATCCAGTGAAGGCTTGTACGATCCAGCTGCCTTGTGTGATCCGAGAGACCTTGTGCGACAAGCAGCCTTGTGCGATCCGAAGCCTTGTACGTGTGGGCCTCTTGTACGATCAAGAGACCTTGTGCGGTTTGTTTTAACATACCCGAATTATATGCAAGTTAGTTACAATTATCAATTATCATCAATAGTTTCCAAAAATTCACCAATCAATCAACAACTAAACAGTTTCAATCATGGCCATAATTCGATCAAAACAAGCATCTATTCTTTAATCCATATGAACCCTAACCTAACATATGAACAATTTAACAAGCATGAAACCGATTTATGAACATTAACAATCCGAGACAGAACATAACAATGGATCAACATCATCACACAATTCCGATTTCATAATTATGTAACCGATTCACAAGAATATTATCATTAACATCATCAACAACCATGTATCTTATTATCATCGATTTTACTAACATGAACCCTAAACGGATTTACTTAAACATATACAATCAACACATCATTCAATAAGATATCACATCAAAACACTAACCGATTACGAGTAGAGAAGTGTGATCCGAACAAGGGAATGATCTTGTGCCGTCGGGTTCCAAGCAAAACGAGAGAGAGAGAGGAAGTCGTCTAGGGTTTTAGTGTGTGTAGGTGTTTAGTAACAAATGAGAAACGACCCCCTCTAAGGTTGTGTGTATGTTGTACGTATAAGAGAAGTGGGCCGGCCCTTGCTTGGGCTGCCCCTTCTGGTCCGATATCAAGCTTTACGGCCCAAAGGGCTTGTGTGATTCGTGGGTGTTGTGCGGTTCAAGTGGGTGTGTGGGTTGTTGTGCGATCGGATCATGTAACACATATACATTCATATAACATGTCCCACATTCATTCAATAAGAGCAAATATCACATAACATTCATATCGTTCACATACGTTACATCAAAGCACAAAAATAGGTTCGGAAATACGAGTTGTCACACATATACTACACATAATTAGGTATAAAAAATGTGCAATAAAAGAATTATAATAAATAATCACCTACTTCATTACATGTAATAATAAAAAAGTATAAATTAATGTCACTTTTATATTTTATAATTTACAAATCAATTAATACAAATACATATTACAAAACTCTAATTCTTTTTTTGAAGACAACACTAAATGCCCTACTTAGAAGATTATCATCTTTATCAACATATGAAAACACTGGTTATTTATAAAAAAAAAACAACTATGGATAGCGATTGTTCTTGAATTTTATTTATGGGGATGATTAAAATGAAAAAAAAATATATGTATAACTATTTGTGAAAATGATAATAACAAATTATAAACATGATGTGGTTTTAAACTTTTGGTTACGTCAAATAGTCAAATAGTGATTGGTGTATAAATTTTTCATCTTATTTCAATAGCAACGATAGGCCATTAATCTAACTATAATTTCAATAACATCTATAGGTTATAAATCTAATTTATCAAACCATCGGTACCTTGCAAGATTAAAAGAACCTAATCCCAAGTCGAATACCACTCATTGGCAACCATAATGTTACCATAATTATTATACGAATAAAAAAGCTACCAGAGCGCCACAATGCAAAGTGTCGCCCCCGCCGCATCGCGCGGGCACCCTACTAGTATATTTTATACCTTAAGGTCCTTTTTAGAATTATAACCAAATTATAAGATATCTTATTTAAAACTAAAACACAAAATACACAATATAAACAATAAACACACAAATTCACACACACAAATGGTGAACCTTCTGCGTGAGCTTGCGAAAAAAATCCCTGGATTGCTGGGGTTGGTGTTCTTGGACGGGGCTCGGGTTTTTTCATCCCCTCCAAGACTCCAACTCCGCATGCACTTATGTTGTTCGTCAACACACATGTAAAATGGATTGTACGACAATAAATTCTTTGTGGTTAGCATTTAAACAAGAGTATGGTTCCATAACACAATAGATACTAATCACGTCCACCACACCAACTATGAGATACACCTTCGATAATTTCATTGGTAAATGCCACAATCAGCCATGGCCAAGAGAAATGTTGGGTCCAAAAGAAACACCGAACCTCAAATATCTCCCACGCGTATTAGGCACAATGGTTGTGCATGAGAAGCAAACTCTACCTTTATTGCGGTGGAGTGGGAGTAGTACCAAGATCCGTGACCTCCGAGATAGTCTCCACCCTGGAAACCAAAAAACAATTATGAGCTCATTGTGGGTGAAACAGACAATATTAGTTATGCGTGAGGCCAATAGTTACAAATAGTATTAGAGACACTCATGTGCCTTTTACGATGGTGGGGCAAACCTTATTAGGGATGACGAGTCCCCCAAGGTGTTCACATGGACACCTTAGGCAAACCCCACACCCCTAACTAGGATGTTGAGAAAACCCCACTAAGTACGATAAGTTGATTGGGGGTTGATTTAAACACCTTTGCCAAACTTTCATCGTCACAACAACAACCACTAAACACAAGCACCGCCACCGTCAAAGGCTGCCGCCGCTCTCATCTTAAAACGACAACTTCAGTCTCAACTTACTCTCACTAGGGTTCGTAGAAAGAACCCGCCTCCTAACCCCAATCGTCGCTCAAAATCATCATTGTGCACAATAACCGCTTCACGAGTGCCACACCACTTTGCATCCGTTATTTACGAACAATCTCGTGCACAAGTTACACATTCATGCGACAAATCCAATCGCACGAAAGTTAACACTTTCGTGTGGAACCTTAACTTCTACACGAAATTTGGTTGTTGGTGAGGAAGTTTCAAGAATCATACGAAGATAGAATCGTGTGAATTTTGTAGGTTAGCCACCACCATAGGTCGCTCAAGACGACCGCTCATAATAGCGGTCAGAAACCCAGGCAAAAATAACATGTCGGGGTTAGTTCATCATCCACAACCACATGTCGCTGAATCTAGTTAGAAAACAAAATATAACTCTCTTTATATTTTAAGCTACAACCGCTACCTAAGCTTAACTTATAGATAGAATTAGACCAATTATGTTATTGTAATAAACTTGATGGTATTCAAGTGTGATATTGTTCTCTATACAAAGAGACCCCCTTATAACCCTAGTTAATAACAAGATTCATCGATACAATACATCATTCTTGTCTTTCTTTTCCTCAAATTTTGCTTACTATACATGATGTTGTAACATTTTAAATTGTAGTTATATATATATATATATATATGTATATATATATATAGAAAAAGTATATCGTACATTACGGCTTAACGTACTTCACGTACAACAACATGCGTGATTTGTTCTATAACATGCGTGATTAATGTTTTCAATATGCGTGATTATTGTGTTTCAACATGTGTGATTTTGGATTTTTGAGTTATTAGGTGCGTGATTTTAAAATGAACGTGCGTAATTACCTGTCGTACGTGATGTACGTTAACCTTCCCCTCTCTCTCTCTCTATATATATATATATATATATATATATATATATATATATATATATATATGGAGAGAGAGAGAGGAAGTGTAGAATACAAATTCCCTAATCATACATTACGTATGCGACGATTATAGCCCTACACGTGTCCCTGATTCATTTTCCTATGCGTACGCGATTAGTGTCCGAGTTTGTGAGTCAGGGTTTGTGAAGCCATGCGACTTTGGACATAACATGCGAACAACCATTTTTGTGAGTCATAGTTTGTGAGTCCATGCGATTTTTGAAATTGTCAGGGTATGTGAGTCAGAGTTTGGACATAACATGCGAACAACCTTTTTTATGAGTCCAAGCGATTTATGAAAATGTCAGGGTTTGTGAAGCCATGCGATTTTGGACATAACATGCGAACAACCTTTTTTGTGAGTCAGAGTTTTTGAGTCCATGCGATTTATGAAAATGTCAAGGTTTGTGAAGCCATGCGATTTTGGACATAACATGCATGCGAACAACCTTTTTTGTGAGTCAGAGTTTGTGAGTCCATGCGATTTATGAAAATGTCAGGGTTTGTAAAGCCATGCGATTTTGGACATAACATGCGAACAACCATTTTTGTGAGTCAGAGTTTGTGGGTCCCATGCGACTTTATGAACATGTCCGGGTTTGTGAAGTCCGGGTTTGATAGACATAAGATCTAACGGCTGGGTCATCGCGTACAATTTGTAGGATAAGAGGTATTGTACAATAACCGGCCTCTATATATATATATGGTAGGGTTCATGCGAGAATCATATTTATCGCGAGAACCACGAGAACCAATGTGAACACAACCAAAATAAACCCACCCCACCACCACCCAAAAACCTAAACACCCACGGTAGGGTTCATGCGAGAACCACCTTTATCGCGAGAGTCACGAGAACCAATGTAAACACAATCAAAATAAACCCACCGCACCACCAGGCAAAAACCTAAACACCCAACCTGGCACAAGCTTTTAAGTAGTTTTGGTTGTGTTCACATTGTTTCTCATGGTTCTCGCAATAAAGGGTGGTTCCTAACGGATCCTTACTATATATATATATATATATATATATATATATAGGGGGAGGTTCATTTGAGAAGGAAAAGAACAAAGGGTACAATTGTAAAACATTAAATAGTTTTTCTCTCATTTCATTTATTATTATCTTTGACTAATTAATTAGTCATAAAGAGTATCATCCTCCACACTAAAATTTTTGCCTACACACATCAAAATTTATCCTACACATTTTGAAATTTATCCTACACTACTGAAATTTATCTTACACAGCTCGTAATTCATCCTACACACCTCGTAATTCATCCCACACTTTAAATTAATTTTTTTTCTTCTTTGAAAAAATATATTTTTTTTTTGAAAATAAGTTACACATTTAATGTAGTTAGCTATTATAAAGGAAGACTATCAATTAATGATCTATCTAAATTTACCAATATACCCTTACTAATATTAAATACAAAAAATAAATAAAGTAAAATGAAGAATTCTTATTGGTTGAAATTTCTTCTTTTGAACTCTCCATTTATATATATATATATATATATAGGCCGGTTATCATACAAATGCCCTTATCGTACATTACGTACACTACAATCAAAGCCGTCCGATGATCTTCCCGCATTGAATTCACATGTTGTTTTCTTGCAACAATTTCGCATGTTGGTTTTTTAACATGCGAATTCATCAAAATTACTACATGCGAAATTGTTACAAAAAACAACATGCTATTTCATCAAAATTATCACATGCGCAATTGGTACAAAAAACAACATGCGAATTCATCAAAAATTATCACATGCGAAATTGTTATAAAAAAAACAACATGCTATTTCATCAAAATTATCACATGCGAAATTGGTAAAAAAAAAAACGACATGCGAATTCTTAAAAAATTATCACATGCGAAATTGTTATTAAAAAACAACATGCGATTTTAAAATGCGGGAAGATGATCTGACGGCTGAGATTGAAATGTACGTAATGTACGATAAGCAATATTGTACAATACTCTTTACCTATATATATATATATATATATATATATAGGGTAGGGTTCTAGAGTGAACACTAGGTTGAGAGTGAACCATGTGAATTAATATGGGCCATTGGATTACATCATCTAGAGATTTTTAAACTAAAGGCAAGATTGTAATTATAATGTTGTAACTTCCTTTTAAAATAATTGATCGAAGGGTATTTTCTTCTTTTGTAAATTGCATTTATTAAACAATATAATCAAAATCCCTAAAATTTCGCTAGTTTCTGTATATACAAGATACACATACATGTGTGTACAGTCTCGCTAGTATCAGTTTATACAAGATACATAGATGTTAGTTTATGCACATGTGTACTGTCTCGCTAATTATCAGTTTATACAAGATACACAACTGTTTGTTTATACACATGTGTACAGACTTTTATACATGTAACAACCTAACCCTTCATTTATTCCTATTTTGTCGTTATATCATACGCAAACACTTGTACTCTAAGATTCAATTCATGCCAAGGGTTACTACAATTTAAAACGCATTTTACATCTCTTATTTATCGCTTGACTATCACAGTTAAACGCTTATTACTTAAACGCTTATCGGAACGCAAACTCAACACTCACTCAGAACGCGGATTTATTTGTATTGTTTGTGTGTTTAAATGTTAGATGTGTTATATGTGTTTCTACTCGCTTAAAACGCTCAAACGCTCACTCACTCGACTCGATTTAACACGCTAAAACGCAACGCAACACGATACTTAACATCTTGCTAAAATACTTAACGTACTTAAACTAACTAACACAACCAAAGGTACCAAACAAACATCTGCCACACGAAACGGGAACTTTTCACACAAAACTGGTCCCCTCGTACGAAGACAATGGCTTCGTACGAAGGCAATGGCTTCGTACGAAGGCAATGGCTTCGTACGAAGGCAATGGCTTCGTACGAAGGCATTGCCTTCGTACAAAGGCAGCCAGCTTCGCACAGGATTACCAGCTCTCCTCTATAAATACCAAGCTCACTTCTCTCATTCTAACTTGCTGCCATTCCACTCAAAACACTCCCAATCTGTTGTCCTTCTATTTTCCAAGTAAGATCCGCTATTTTTACATGTTTCACAATGATTTCCACTACGATTTTCCACGAGTTTAACTCCGATTTCATCCAAACTTTCGATTTTTTCATCTAAACTTCATTTTCTTTATGAAAACCTTCATCTTTTTCATCAAAACTTCTTATTTTACTACGGATCTACACTTAACCGAGTGTATCGGGCCTAGCTTCGGCTTCCCAAGTTAGAAATCTGCAGATTTCACACTCACCATGTGTTAATCCAAGTAAAAAAAAATCCCTTTTAAACTCGATTTTCACACAAAAACGGACCAAAACCGACACATATTTCGTTCACTGGATAGTGGGACGAAGTGGTGTCGAAACCGTGATGAAAAGGACTCGAAACTACATCCGATTCAGGAGAAAACACAGCTCCGAACACAAAAACAGCCACTTGTGCGAGCTGGACTGTTTTGTGCGAAGCCACAGCTTTGTACGGAGGCACTGCCTTCGTACGAAGGCATTGACTTCGCACAACCCAGCCCAAGTTCTCATATGTGACTCAAACAATGACCTCTTTGGCTCTAAGTTTAATCAGTAGCTTAAGGCTGGAGGGATGAACACTCGATTTCCCGAAGAAAGACATGAAGAACACTCGATTTTGGACAATGGAAGCAACACTTGTACGAAGCCTCCCTTCGTACGAAGGCACGCCTTCGTACGAATGCATTAGCTTCATACGAAGCCTCTATATCCCACTCGACACTCCGATTTCGACCGTTTCAACACTTTAGAAGACCTATGCTTCTGTTCCCCTACGGAGGCTGATCCGGCGCCCCCTTCAATCCATTCTAGACCGTGTTTACTTGCTAAGCACGCACTGTGAGTATACTCGGACCCTTTTTTGCTTAACTCACTTTTGGGTGTTACATACGTTCTATATCGAAACACAACGCTTAAACTCTTTTATAAACGCTAACCGCTCTCGCATGTTATACGTGACTAGTTAAATGCTTGTTTGCTATGTTTACACAGTGATGACTTGCCCTACCACCCTTAGCAACGATAGTACGATAGTTTGGACTCGGCACCTGTTTATTCAGGGGTTGTTAAGGTTTACTTACTTTACTTGCTCACTTCGGTGAACACGTATCGCGCATACTCTACTCCCAGTCATGTTGGTTAGCTTGTGTCATTGTCAATAGCTTACTTGATTCACCCTCTACGTGTTACATGCTGGTTATGCGTAAACGCTTTTACTACTATACTTATGCAAACTTGTGTACTCACCTTTACATTATTATATTGACTTTATTTTAACGTTTGTGACAGGTTGATGGAATTACTGCTGGAATTGGTTTAGGAAGTCTAGAAACCCGCCTAAACTAAACTGAAATTTTGCAAGTTTTGTTCGTTTTGTTGTTTGAGAAACTACTGAATTTTGTTTCGACTTTGTGAAAATGGTTTGTTTGATAGTATGGGATATTGAACCTTAATAAATATTGTCACAACTAGTCGTTAGGGATTCTCTCGAGCAACCTATTCACATCATTCCACATCCCGATGATTCCGCCATCGGTTGTTGTGTGACAATACATTTGTGTATTATATTCAGAAATGGTAACATATATCTATATTAATCACATATAGTATATTATGTATGCACACGAGTAGATTCATATAAAAATTATGAAATTAATGAAAACGAAACAAGTCACATGTATGCAAAAATAAATAACTTCATCACTTATTTTAAAAAAAGTTAATGCAAAAAAAAAAATTACAATTTCAATCTCAAAGAAAATTTTCAGTATTTGTTGATGATTATAAAAAGTTAAAAACAATATATATGATATCTATATATACGGATAATAAAATAAAAACAATATTCAAATTAAAATTAAAACAAAATCTATAGATAAAGAAATGAATGCTACGAATATTTGGAAATTAAATAATTTGTAAACAAAGTATTTCTAAAAATGCGTTTGAAAAAAAATTATAATAGTTTTGTCTTTGTCATCTTCTTGAATCAAAAGAATGATAATGTCGTATGAGCTAAAGATGTAAATGATAATGTTGTAATCCATGATTGTCTACCAAAATTTAAAACCATTCAATCTCTTATAGTTAAAATAATGAAGAAATAATTAAAAATGAGAGAGAGAGAGAGAGAGAGAGTTAAGCGATGACAAACATAATGGATTTTAATTAAATATAGATGACTATTGTCATTCTTACCATTTTAATCTAAAAATGATCACGTGCCAAGATTAGTTCACTCAATTCACTCTCAAGAAATTGTTCACCCTTGAACCTAATCCTATATACATATATATATATATATATATAGGGGGCCACTAAAATGAAAACCACCCCCAATTAAAGTTAAGAGAATCACTTTCCAACCATTGATCTTTGAAGATGAATGAATGAGATTAAAAGTTATAAAAAAAATATTAAATTCTTTTTGTCTTATTATGTTTTTAATATTTAAATGTCAAAAAGACATTTTCGTAAATTTGCTTGTTTTGTCTTATTGTATATATTGTTTTTATTACTTTTTTGTCTTATTAAATCAATTGTTTTTTATTAAAATCAGATTTTTTAATTAAAAAACATTTTAAAATCTGATTTTTTAATTAAAAAACATTTTAAAATCTGATTTTTTTTACAAAAAACAATTTTAGTCAGGATTTTTTTTTTACAAAAACGTTTTTACCAGCTGTTTTTTACGCCCCGTTTTTACGCCCGATTTTACGCGTGGTTTTTACGACGGTTTTATGCGCCGTTTTTTACGCCCCGTTTTTACACGTCGTTTTACGCCCTCGTATTTACGCGTCGTTTTATCACCCGGTTTTTTTACAAACTGTTTTTTACGCCCCGTTTTTATGCGCCGTTTTTTACGCCCCGTTTTTAGGTGCTGGTTTTTTTATGCGCCGATTTTTACGCCCCATTTTTTAAAAGTTCTCCGGTTCCCCACTTTATATATATATATATATATATATATATATATATATATATATATATATATATATAATGAACCCTCCGCTATATATATATATATATATATGTATATATATATATATATAGGGGACCGGTAGAATGAGAACCACCTCGAGTTGTAAGAACCGCGAGAACCACACCGTACGGGGCGAGGTGGACCAATTTTTTTTTTTTAAAAAACGTAGATGCATGTATTATAAACACATTCGTCAAAAAAAAATTTTTAAAAAAATGCCGTTCGTGTAGTTTTTTACACCACAAGTTTGTGGTTTACGAGTTTTTTACACCACAAGTTTGTGGTTTACGTTTTTGAAAAAAAAATTGGTCCACCTCGCCCCAGATCAAGTAGTTCTCGCGGTTCTTACAACTCGAGGTGGTTCTCATTCTAGCGGCCCCATATATATATATATATATATATATATATATATAGGATAAGGATCATTACAGAACACTAAATATTGCGAGAACAAAAAGAACAACTCTAAATCACTAAATTTTGGGATTTAAAGTTCATATTTCTTAAATTTTATGTTTCTTACATTCATATGTGAATTATATATACATAAAAAAATCATATATTTTTCACTACACATAGTCTACATACATGTAGGTAATTTAGCCTACACATAACCTATATGTGTGTAGGTTATTTAAAAACTGAAAAATTTTCATATTTTATTTTAAATTCTAGTGTGAGAAACAATAAATCTTACATTTATAACATTTTCATTTACTTTTTAGGTTTTTACGATTGAAAAAATGAGTGATTCCTTTTGTTCTGCGTGTTCTCACAATATTTAGTGTTCTGCATAGAACCTTCCCCTATATATATATATGTATATAGGGAGAGTGTAAAATACAAAATCTCTTAGCGTAGTACGAGATTAAATTATAACATGCGTAATTAGTTTTATAACATGCGTGATTAGGGTTTACCTCATGCGTGATTTCTGATTTGCTACATACGTGATTATGGTTTTCAACATGCGTGATGTATGGTTTTTCAACATGTGTGATTTGGGTTTTAAGTTTTATAATGTGCGTAATTTCATCTCGTACGTGTCGTACATTAAGGAATATTGTACATTAACCCACCCCTTATATATATATATATATATATATATATATATATATATATATATATAGGGGGCTGCTAGAATGAGAACCACCCCGAGTTGTAAGAACCGCGAGAACTACATCCCACGGAGCGCCGTTCGCCATGATTTTTTTTTACAAGTAGATGTGTGTATTATAAACACAGCCGTAAAAAATCATGGCGAACGGCGCTCCGTGGGGTGTAGTTTTTTACACCACAAGTTTGGTGTTTTTTAATTTTTTTTCTTTTTTCTTTTTTTTTTTTCACCAAACTTGTGGTGTAAAAAACTACACCCCACGGAGCGCCGTTCGCCATGATCTTTTACGGCTGTGTTTATAATATACACATCTACTTGTAAAAAAAATCATGGCGAACGACGCTCCGTGGGGTGTAGTTCTCGCGGTTCTTACAACTCGAGGTGGTTCTCATTCTAGCGGCTCCATATATATATATATATATATATATATATATATATATATATATATATATATATATATATATATATATATGAGACCGCTAAAATGAAAACCACCTCCAGTTGTAAGAACTATGAGAACTTTTTGATCCGAGGCGAGTTGGACCAAAAGAAATTGATATATCATGATGCTTGAGTTACTAAATTATACTATATGATATATAGATAAAAATATAAGAATTACTTTATCTTTTAAATATACTAATTTTACATATTAAATATCAAGATTATCTTCACCTCTTAACATAAGATAATGGGTCATTATATTTTTTTTAATATGTGTGTATTTAATATGAATATCATTTAAAATAAAAAGACTTTTAATCGTTAGTTTCTTATTATCTATAACAAAACTATTATTATTTTATTATTATTATTATTATTATTATTATTATTATTATTAATATCATTATATTACTTTATTTAATAATATAACACCTCATTAAGATTAACCACATATATTTCTAAAATCAAATGATTTAAAATATTAATTATTGATAAAAATGATAAAGTAACAAATCTACTGATAAAAAAGTCCCCTTAATGCCACATGTTACGTGTCACTCTAATTTAACTTTTAATAAACATCCAATCTTATTTAACTTCTAGTAAAAGATTCCAATTATTGTCACGTGTCACTCTCTTTTTCAACCTTACAATTTAGACTTATATTTTATTTAAAAATATTTTTTAATCTTTATCCTTACTAATATAATAAATTTAATTTAAGTATGTTACTAACCACATTATGATGCATTATTTAATTAATTTTATAGATAAACTAGTTCGTACCACACGACAATAAGTCCATTATGAGATAAAGCCTTCTCTAGTTCTTCGTAACATGGTTCAGCATACCAGGTAACTTTCTACTCCTGCAAAACGAACGAGGAATGAAAAAACCACGCCCTGCCTTGTTTGTGTTGTTACGTAATGAAAACCAAGCATTCAATAATAATAATATAAGAATGAAATTTGGGAAAACTTAAATCTCTCAGGTCGAAGAATAAGCGTTCAAACCTAAATTCTTAATTTCCCCAAAAAGAACCCTAACTTTGGTGTTAGTCAAAATTGTAAAACGGAGGCGATAAAAACAATATTAAACAGGCGGCCGTAGGTTCAAGTGAATAAGGTAAAATAGAAGGATACCTGGTGACGGTGTGATGCTCCTCCTCGTTCAGCAGACGGCTAACGCATCTGATTATTGTTGTGCGAGTGTAGATGTTCTTGCTCCAACTCAATCTGCGACTCCTTTCATGGATCGTCAACAATAGATGGTCACCGGGTAGTGTATGTGGTGGCCAGAGACTCTCATTCTAGACCCCCCCTCTCATTAACCGTCCTAGCAAATTGAGTACAATTTTTATTGATGTGAAAGCATTGGATCAATGACGAACATCAAACATTGCACTTGATTCAAGACATGAAGAACAAAATAGGGTAGATGAAGAAGAAGATGCAAGACAAACTCATTCATTTCAATACAATCATCACAGATTACATACCAAACGAGTATACATCATCTTCTACAAGCTGGTTTAGATCACAAAGATCTAAACCCTAGCTTTCTCTCACTAACACATAGTCTCTCTCTCTCTAGGATGTGCACACCAGGAGGAGCAAAAGGTAGGAGAGGAGCACAAAGCTTCAAGAGTTGCCCTAATCTACACAATACACACATATATATAGGCTAGGGACAAAATCCGGAAAAAACACATTGTCCGGGATACAAAACAATACAATAATCCGAAACACTAGAAAGTCGTCCGGAATGCCTTCAGCAATTGATAATCTTCATTATCATTGACTTTAACTTGGACTCTGCTTTGGTTGACACAGAACTGATAAGCGACAGTTACCCGGCAGGAACTGCTGATATCTTCAGTCACCGGATACTGCACTTACAGACTCCCCCTTGACTGATGATATCATGGCTGCTTTCAACTTTGGCTGAAACTTGATCTTTCTGGCAGAGCACAGCGATCTTCAACTCTTCTAATAAAAGACTTGCTGACGATCACTTAAGGCCGCTTTGAGAAACCCGAAGAATCCAACATCAAACACTGTAGATCCTCCCCCTCAAACTACTCCCGAATCAAGTTAACGCGAACCGACCTACAACCACATGTAAGAATATCGCTCGATACATTAATCTTCAAACCTAACCGGTAGCAGAAAGAAACATTGGATTTCCAATGCCCAACCTTGAACACCTCAAACTTCACAAAGACATGAAGCTCAGTTCGATAAGTTAATAACAAACTGAACTTTGTAAAAGTACATCCACCATCTTGATCAGAGTCTTCAACCGAGACCGAGTGTCTGAAATCATTTCATCTCGAATCTTCAAGATCCAATCTCGTATCTTCACAAATCCACCAATTACTCGATGACTTTTGTCTCTGATCTCTCCCTCAATGTAAGAACCCCTATTTCGAGAATCCGATCAGTCACCCACTTGGAAGAGGTACCAAGAAGACTAATCTTCTCTACTCTAACCGGCATATGATAAAGGCATGACCTTCAACTAGTTGCCAAACGAACAATTTGCTTCATCATGTTAACACTTGATTAAACCTCGAACAAACTTGACAAAACTCAATCATACACTAGCTCTAACCTGCTTCATGTTATAAACACTTCGCCACTGGTAAGATTAACACTAAGTTAATCTCAAAAATAGTATGTAAACATGAACTTGTTTCGATGTAGCACCACGAGCTTTTGATTTACAAAGAAAATAGGAATTTCAAAATTTTTACTCCCCTTTTTTCTTTGTAAACAATACAAAAATCCAAGCAAGTCGTATTCTCTTCACCTCCTCACTTGATCCGGACAACATAAGTACCATAAAACTTTTCGATAATCCGAAACCGACTTCAAGTTTCCAAACTACACATAATTCTGACTCTTAGTTAGTTAACCGGTACCCCAGGTAACCCGGAATAACTAGAAAAACTTGGAACATGCACAACTCGAAACTTCCGAACACCACAAACTTCTAAATATAGCTAAAAATCCAGTACCCCAGGTAACCCGGAATTCTAGAAATTTGGAACCCGTAAAACCCAGAAGCTCTTGAAACCTCGAATCAGATCATCGGAACAATACTTAGAGTACAAAGAAATTCGAAACAAGCAAGGAAGTAAAGGAAACTCTGAAGAAACCCGAGGACTGCTATTCGAAAGACTAATCTCGGACTATTGAAGCTTGAACAGATTGATTTTGAACAAACTCGGACTGGCAGTCAAGAACAAAACTCGGACCAGCAGACAAGAACACAGTCAAGAAACAAAACTGTTCACAATGTCAACCAAACTCGGATAAGAGATTTAACTCAGACACAGAGAATTTAAAACTCGGACCAATAACATATTGCAAAACTCAGACATTGAATGCACAACAGTTTGCAAAACTCAGACTATGAAAAACTCGGAAACATGAAGAAAAATTGGCAAAACTCGGAACAATTAACACATATATCAAACTCGGACTATATATCAAAAGTCGGACTCGTGATTGAAGTTGTTGATTCAAAAACCTCAGAGCAGAACACATCTGTTTAAAAATTCGGAGCATATTCCAAAAGTCGGAGTAATTATTCTGAGTAAAAGAAAAATCGGCAAAAACCCGGAACTGAAACTCGGAAACACATAAACTCAGATATTTGATCTTTTAACAAGGGTGTAAAGAAAACTCGGACAGCAATTTAAAAGTCAAAACTCGGAGCACCATATTTCAAAACTCAAACCTCTGAACCTGAACTTTGTTTCAAACTCGGACAGAAACCTTGTTTCAAAACTTCACATATTCCAAAACTCGGAAACACACATCTGGAGTTGAACACTGTAAAACTGTTTCATAGATCAAAACTGTTTCTTAGATCAAAACTCGGACCCAAAGTTGTTTCATAGATCAAAACTCAGAAAAATGTTCAAGTAACTCGGAGACTCTTTTGACCTTTTAAAACTCGGAACAAACAGTTGTTAAACAACGGAACAAAACGGAAAACTCGGAAACTCGGAAAAATGGTCAAGCTATAAAACTCGGAGACTCTTTTGACCTTTAAGAGTTTTAAAACTCAGAAATATGATGAATTGGTTCAAAACTCGGAGAAACTGTTTTTACCAAAAAACTCGGAACATCTCAATACTCGGACCCACTACCAAACGTTGAACTGATTAACATTATAAATCTCAGACTTATGAAAAACCTCGGAACCGTTAAATCGGAACAGTGAACCTCAGAGACCACAAGAGAACAGTATATAAAAAAAAAAGAAAACTCGGAGACCACATAAAAGACCGGAGACCACATAAAACTCGGAACCGTTTTGTTGTTAAACATCGGAATACAAGAACAGAAACATTCGGAGACTAATTCACATGTTATCAAAAACAACTATTTTGTTGTTTAAACATCGAAACAAACATTCTGAGTATCAAACCGGAACAAGAAACTCGGACATGAGTTAAAACTCAGACCCAAGTAAAACAAAGTGAAACTCGGACTTGTCGTAAACTTTGGACAGTTGAAATTCGGACAGGAGTTAAACTTTGAAACTCAGAACAATTAAAGAGTTTCTCAAAACTCAGATCCAGTAACCAATCTCCGGACTATCTCCCCAATGTGACTTCACACTGGTTCACCAAAACCCCGGAAACACAAACACAGAGTTTTAAACTCAGACGGGTTTAACACTAAGAAAAACTCGGACAGAGCAATTTTTGGATCAAACCTCATATCTGCAACAACTTGGAGAACAAAACAACCACGAACAGCTTCATTTTCTTCAACTTTTCTGCAAAATCTTCAAGTCTTCAAGATGTTTGGCGGAAACAAACATCAAATCAAGAGCAATGGTGGTTCAGAAGGCGGTTAGACCATTCTGAATCGGTAACCATGCTCTGATACCACTGTGAAAGCATTGGATCAATGACGGACATCAAACATTGCACTTGATTCAAGACATGAAGAACAAAATAGGGTAGATGAAGAAGAAGATGCAAGACAAACTCATTCATTTCAATACAATCATCACAGATTACATACCAAACGAGTATACATCATCTTCTACAAGCTGGTTTAGATCACAAAGATCTAAACCCTAGCTTTCTCTCACTAACACATAGTCTCTTTATCTCTAGGATGTGCACACCAGGAGGAGCAAAAGGTAGGAGAGGAGCACAAAGCTTCAAGAGTTGCCCTAATCTACACAATACACACATATATATAGGCTAGGGACAAAATCCGGACAAAACACATTGTCCGGGATACAAAACAATACAATAATCCGAAACACTAGAAAGTCGTCCGGAATGCCTTCAGCAATTGATAATCTTCATTATCATTGACTTCAACTTGGACTCTGCTTTGGTTGACACAGAACTGATAAGCGACAGTTACCCGGCACGAACTGCACTTACAATTGACTAAAACACCAACTTTGTAAAGCATATGATGACAAAAAAAGGCATTCTAAAATGCAAGAGAATATATATTTAAACCACGTGTAACTTCCCACCACTCAAGATCACATCAATCTCAACCAAAAAACAAACGACCGATTTCACGAATCAAGAAAAACGATCTTTAACAATTGCATGCACAAATAAATTATTTTTAAACAAAGAGGGGAAATCGTAAAATAAAAAAATACCAGCCCTAAGATAAAATTGTGAAAGAGAAGAGAACCAGACACATATGCCAACTCTGGGAAGACGACAAGCTTCTCGAAAACGGTCGAGCCATAGCTCCGATGCTTGCTTCAGTTTGTGAGATAAAATGTCAATTGGTTTCACCAGCAGGTTTGTGCGCCGTAGTGAGGGGGTTACCCTTGCTGTGATGGATACGCCCCTGGTGGATAACCTGCAAGAATCGAACCACATAGATAAAAACTCTAATTTGGAAATAAAATCCGTCATAAAGAAGATCTGGATTGAAAGGTAACTGGGCTTGAGGGGGAGGAGCGTCGACTGTAGGTTAGGGTTCGATGTAGTAACTCATGATGACGATGGTGATAACAGGTGGTGAACTTTGTTTGATGGAATTGTGTGTGGGAATGGTGTAGTGACTCATGATAACGATGGAAAGAACCCTAGGTTCGCCGGAATCAGGGTTGTGTCCCCTGTTATCTTCACCACCGCAGGGATGTCGCTGGCGCGACGCCGCCCTAGAACCACCACTGCTGGCCTCCATCTCCTTCACGGTCTCTCCCTCTTCAAGTCTCTCACTCTCTCTATATATCTCATCTGATCCCTCTCTTTTCTTGATTATGTTGTAGGTAGAAAAGGACACGTGTATGAAAGAGTTAAGAAGGTGGTAATGAAACCTGCTGTACAACACTCTAAACAGAAGGTACTAACTTCATTGCATCAAATTGTTGCAAATTTATAGTATATAAATATAATGTATTTTAGTAAATATTATCGTAAAATCAAAAAATGCAATAATTAGATCTTTTTTTACTAAATCATCCTTATATTAATACTAATCAGAAAAACGCAATAATTAGATTATACAATTTTTACATTTTTTTAACTATGTGATCAGGATTATAAAGAAGTATGATTTACAATTTATTTTTTTATTTTACGTGTGTAATACACGTGTTTGTAACACTTATAAATTAAAATATTATTCAATCTATGTTTTTTTTATATTTAATCAGTGTAATACACGGGTTTACAAACTAGTATTATAATATTATGTAAGTGCAGTTCCTGCCGGGTAACTGTCGCTTATTAGTTCTGTGTCAACCAAAGCAGAGTCCAAGTTAAAGTCAATGATAATGAAGATTATCAATTGCTGAAGGCATTCCGGACGACTTTCTAGTGTTTCAGATTATTGTATTGTTTTGTATCCCGGACAATGTGTTTTGTCCGGATTTTTTCCCTAGCCTATACATGTGTGTGTGTTGTGTAGATTAGGGCAACTCTTGAAGCTTTGTGCTCCTCTCCTACCTTTTGCTCCTCCTGGTGTGCACATCCTAGAGAGAGAGAGACTATGTGTTAGTGAGAGAAAGCTAGGGTTTAGATCTTTGTGATCTAAACCAGCTTGTAGAAGATGATGTATACTCGTTTGGTATGTAATCTGTGATGATTGTATTGAAATGAATGAGTTTGTCTTGCATCTTCTTCTTCATCTACCCTATTTTGTTCTTCATGTCTTGAATCAAGTGCAATGTTTGATGTTCGTCATTGATCCAATGCTTTCACAATATAAAGTAAAATAATTTATGTGTAATGGATATAAATAATCAAATGATGAAACGACACTAACACATAGGTAGCGTTTTGAGAGGTGAAATGAAATCGATGATTACGAGAGAATAAAGACAAAGGTGTTTGGTTAGTCAATGGAATGGAATCACCCATTCCAAAATGCATTCTATTCCCTCAAAATCATTCTTTCCACCCCCTATGTTTTTTTTCCATTCCATCCCCCCTTGCACCATTCATCAACAACACCACAACCTACCACCTTCGCCACAACCCACTACCACCACCACCCACCACCGACGCCATCGCCGCCACCCGCCACCACCTCACCCGACAGCCATCGCCGTTGCCGCCACCCACTCGCCACCGTTATCACCCACAGCTGCAACCAACCGCTAACGACACTCGCCGCCGCCGCCCACCACCATCGTCGACGCCACCACCACCAACCGCATCCGCCGCCACCAACCGCCACCTCTGCTGCAACCCACCACCAATGACCACCTTGCCACCACCACCACTCGTTGTCGCCGCCGCACCGCCACTCGCCCCCACCACCACTACCCATCGCCGCCGCTGACAACCACCACTGCCACCTATAACCACCCACAATCACTACCACCGACCACCACCACTCACCGCTGATTTTATTACTCCGTTTTTCTTGCCTACCGAACAATACACAATAATAACTCATTCCATTCACACATGGTAACCAAAAAGACGTGGAATGGTAATGATCCATTGCATTCCCTCGTCCACTCCATTCATTCGCTCATTCCATTACCCTATACCAAACAGACCAATAAATATTTTAACGATGGATTTGCAAAATAATACCGCGGCTGGACTAAAATGGCAATTTAGTCCACGTAACCAGACATGTCAAAAGTCCCATGGATGACATTTTCATCCTCCTATGCGCCTTCCTCCCTCCTTCTCATTCATCATATTTTATGTAACCTGCTTATGCCACAGTCGCATAGACTTTGTCAAACAATCCATTCTGATGTTATAGTTTTAGCCCACATTATTTCAAGATTTTGAACTTCTCACGTATCTTCTTGACTGATCATACAGACAGACTGTCAACTGTAATTGTGGAAGATGATTTCAAGATTTTGAACTTCTCACGTATCTTCTTGACTGTTACTCATACAGAAAGTTAGACTTATTGTTTAAGTATTTAACAGTGGAAGATGGTTTCCAGCAGAGGATGTTTTTTGATGTTCCTGCATAGTTTATTATGTATATCATCTGTTAGTTTGCCAGATACAGCTTATCCACCAATTGAAAATCATGATTGCAGTTGTTTTGGTACAAATCTTGGACGGGTGGACACGTCGGTTTCTTCGACTCCAAAGCTAGAAGCATTAACTTATGTGATTGTCATTTTGATTCTGCTCAATATAATAGTTTATATGTTGAGGGAACTTCGTGAAACAAGCGTCGGGGAGGATAAGAAACCACCATCTTTGTCAACCGAAAATGTGTGTCGTAGGTTTTTGCTTTCTGAGATGCAATCAGCAACAAACGGTTTTGATCAGTCTATGATCATTGGAAAAGGTGGTTTTGGTAAGGTATATAGAGGTGTCTTTGATAATGGTGCAACAACAGTGGCAATCAAACGGTTAGATTCAAGATCTAAACAAGGAGCAATTGAATTTTGGACGGAGATCAAGATGCTTTCAAGGTTTAGACACAGCAATCTGGTGTCTCTTATTGGATACTGTGACGAGTTTGATGAGATGATGCTTGTGTACGAGTATATATCTGGTGGAAATCTAGCAGAACGCCTGCATAAAGTCAAAGGGTCAAGCCAAAAGTCTCATCTTTCGTTGGTAGATCGCCTCAAGAGTTGCATAGGGGCTGCACGTGCATTAGACTACCTTCACACTGGGACAGGTGTCCGCCATCGTATCATACACAGGGATGTCAAAAGCTCGAATATACTCTTGGATGGGAATATCACAGCTAAGGTATCTGATTTTGGATTGTCGAAAATCAGTCAGATGGACCAGGGGTGCACCCATGTGAGCACAGATGTTAAAGGATCATTCGGGTATTTTGATCCAAGCTATTTCTTGACCCGAAGATTAACAAGAAAATCAGATGTTTACTCGTTTGGGGTTGTATTATTGGAAGTGTTATGTGGGAGGCCTGCTGTTGATCCAAGTCATGGAGACAATGATCTTGGTCTAGTTGGTTGGGCCCAGCAATTCACCAAACAAGGAAAGTTGAACCATATAATTGATCCTAGTTTGCTGTGGCTAACCCCCTGTTCAAGGGTAAAGGCTCAAATCATGCCTGATTGCTTAAAAGCATTTGTGGAACTTGCTGATAAATGCTTGCAGACTCGACCCAAAGACCGACCGACTATGGGTGAGGTGGTAGTAGCACTTGAGGCTGCATTAGCATTGCAAGAGAGAGGCGATTCTTTGGTAGTCTCCAGTCCAAATTCTTATATCAAGTCTGGAAAGATAATGACATTATCAAGAATGCTTCGAAACATGTTGCTTGTCAAAAGCCCCATTAGACCTGGTAACCCGCAAGTTTCTTTTATCTTTACATTATATAGCTACTGCATGATTGAAGGAACGTATAATGTATATTTTTAACTTCTTTTCAGTGATCGGGGATCTAGAACCTTTGGGAAAAAAGAAAAGACAGAATAAATGGTATCTTCCCTATAAATTTTCTAACAAGGAAGATTTAGTGACTGAAAGTGGAGATCGTTACCAAGAACTTAAAGTTGCAGTTTCTGGTTTGAAAATATTCAGTTTAGATGCACTTAAAATGGCCACTAGGAACTTTAGTGATGATAGGGTTGTGGGTGAGGGAGCTTTTGGAAAAGTTTATAAAGGTTGGGTTGAACAAGAAACATATGCTCCCTCAAAAATTGGCTCTGGTATTCCTGTTGCTGTGAAAAAGCTTGATACTGATGGTTATCAAGGATTTGAAGAATGGGAGGTAATTTTTGCTATGTGTGTGTGTATATATGTACATGTATGTGTATGTTAGCTGAGTTTACTATATGTTATAGTTATAGTTATCATTATTAGATTTATCATTTATCTCCAGTTTGAATATTAGGATAGTTGTCATTATAGCTTTATCATCATTAGCTAGTTAGTTTTATCATTAATTTGTTGGCTTGACTATTATCCTTTTCATTGTAATCTCTTTCTATAAAGAAATCTGGTTTTCTGTTTTATTATGTAGTTCTTTTTAATTCTTTTAGTGTGTAACTATGTATGAATGATGTCTATTCTATGTTGTAACATGGTATGATGGATGCGCTCAGACGGAGGTGAAACTTTCAGGCGAATTGAATCATCCGAATATAACCAAATTATTAGGATACTGCGCAGAAGAAATGGAACTACTCCTGGTCTACGAGTTTTTGCATAGGGGGAGCCTAGAGAATTATATACTGAAACGTAAGTATACATCTCGCTCTTTGGTCTGCATAATATATATTGGTAATGAAATGGACACTAAATTGAAGGTTTTTTTTTTAATAAATGCAGAAAGATTTGGAGGAACACTTTCTTGGTCAAGACGGGTGAAAATAATGCTAGGAACAGCTAAAGGCATTGCCTATCTGCATTCTAGAGAGAATCAAATCATAATCCGTGATCTGAAGACTTCTAACATACTGCTTGATGAGGTATAGCATGCTGCTAACAATAGTTAATTAAGGTAGTGTTAAAGACTTTCATATTGTGCGCCACGTTTTTATTTATTATTATTTATTTCATAGGATTTCAATGCAAGAATCGCGGATTTTGGGCTGGCAACACATGGTCCGATAAATGGAGAGACACATCTAATAACACAGGTAATGGGCACATACGGCTATGCAGCTCCAGAGTATGTGGCAACAGGTGAGTTAATACCATGTAAATAGATAAATACCATGATGTGCGATTTTAATTCAATTTTTTACACTTATAACATATGGCATTTACAGGTTATTTAAATGGAAAGAATGACATATACGCTTTTGGAGTGGTGTTACTGGAAACACTTACGGGCCTACGGGTTTTTGACAAAACGCGGCCAAAAAATGAGCAAGATCTTGTGCAATGGGCGAGGCCGATGCTGCCCAAGAAAAAGAAGCTAATGAATATAATAGACCCCAGTCTTGGTGATGACTACCCACCAGAAGCTATATGTCAGTATGCTAAACTTGTTCTAAAGTGTACTCATGCTGAACTGAAAGATAGACCGTCCATTGAACAAGTGTTGAAGAGGTTAGAAAGAATTAGTTGTATTAAAACCAAATTGGTCTAAGTGAGTGGTTAGGAATCATATGACCTGTTTTTTTTTACTAGATTAGTTATGAAAGATATGATAATTTGTTTGTGACCAGCACCCCTATTGGCTTTGGAATACTTGTATGCATGTGTATAGTTATAATAGATGGGCTACTATTAAGCACTCTGTTTGGGATTACCAGCTACCATACGATAACCTAATCTGGGCCCACACATATCAAGACTTCACCACCGTAAGTTGGGACTGTTTTGTTAAAAAAAAAAAACTTCCTACAAACTCCATTTGTTAATAACTAGCGTTTAACCCGCATTGCGGGTGGGGATTGTAAAATCGTGCTAAGTATTAAGCAAACGATGACAACATTAGAGGAAACCTTAAAACAAAAATGTGAATTTATAAAGCCACGTGATATGAAACATAGATGAAGAAAAACGCGAATTTATACCGTGTGCTAGCGTAAAACGTATAAAATCGTGCGGGTGCGAGGGTCATAAAATCGTGCTAAGTAGCAAGCAAACGATGACCAAAAAGATGAAAAACGTGAATCTACACCACCACGTGACGTAAAATGTAGCCAAAGGCAAACGTAAACTTATACCGCTAGTTGGCGTAAAACGTAAACAAATTCAAATTTATACCGAGACATATTATAAAGAAAAAAAAGTTCAATCTGCATCGTGAAGGGATTGTATTATTGGAAGTGTTGATGTGGGAGGCCTACTGTTGATCCAAGTCATGGAGACAATGATCTTGGTCTAGTTGGTTGGGCCCAGCAATTCACCAAACAAGGAAAGTCGAACCATATGTGTATATATGAAAAAAAAAAAAAAAAACTCTTAAAAACGTGCAATTACAAGTAAAAGAAAAAAAATTGACTTGAAGAAATGTGTAGTCCAGAATGCATCTTAAGTTTCGCAAATAAGATATTTTTTTCTTAGGATCCCTATCCAAGATAGGAATCCTAAAAGAAGAGCATCATGTAAGAGAAACTTCAGAACCATTCTAATCACATATTTTCCACAAGCCATTTTTTTTTGCATATATAGATATATGTATATTGTCAATTTTGAAAAATACATATATATGTATATAGTAAATTTTTAAAGAGTAAATTACAAGTTTTGTCCTTTATGTTTGTCCCAAATTTCAGGCGATGTCCTTTACCTTCAAAATTGATGACTTTTGTACTTAATGTTTGAAAACGTTGCACGTTGTGTCCTTTAAAGCAAACCCAGTAATAATTTTCAGTTAAATTATGTCATGTGCACTGCACATGAGGGTAGAACGGTCATTTCACCTCCCTACTTGTCTTTCTCCCTTTTAATACCCTAATTTACTTCATCTTCAACCATCATACTCATCTGAACCATCATCCCCTTAATCTTCACTTTGGATCAATCACTCAAGAACAAGAATCATAATCTTGATGAACATTTGAACTTCTTCAATTCAGAATTACGATTGGAAGGTTAATGGGTGTGTGATGGTGTAGATGTGGTGATGATGATGACGAAGGTTAATGGGTGTGTGATGGATGTGAACGGAGGAGGTAGTGGGTATACGGTGGGTTGAAGCTGGTGTGGTCTTTGAGGATAAGAAGATCGCGTCGCTCTGTGAGTCTTGATCGATTTTCACCGTTGATTTCTTTGGAACACCTTCGGAATTCATCGGAGTCTGGAGATATGTGTTCCGGACGACACAACTTTTTGAGAAAAAGACAAGAAGCTTTTTCTTGTAGATCCAGATCCAACACTCAACTTACTAAAGTTTCAGATGAAAGAAACAGGTTCATTGATGGATCTACGAGGAAGAAAAAGGTCACCGATTGTGTGGGACAGATTTGATGAGAAACAAGTGAAGATTTGTTCTAAGAACATAGTTTATTCCACTAGCTCTGTTGTTAGTCGGTTTTTGTCTCCTAAAATCGGTTTGGTTGCTAGTAAAAGTGAGTGTCGAATTTCTTCTGTTGAGTCTGTTGTTTCTAATGTTTCAGATGATGTGGAATCACCAAGGTTGTTGGCTGCAAATTCTCTCGAAGATGGAGAGTATGTTGAAGATGGAGAATATGTTGCGGCTCCGAACTTATCGAAATCAAAGTGGGCATTTTAAGACTCGCCAAGACTCGAATCTGATGTTACTTATTCAAGCCCAGAGAGTGGTAAATTAAAGCAAGATGAGGTGTCTTATTTGTCGACTGAAGATTCGAAGAATATTGATGATAAGGTGGTCGGTGCTAACTCAGGCTACTTAAGTACAAAAGTGATGATGAACATGAAACCTCTTTATGTACCAGGTTTGGCTTATGGTCGAGTTGTAGAGGACGGCGGGGTTGTGTGATGAAGTGACAAGGGTGTTGAATGTGGTGCTGCAGAATGGTGTTGGGTTACGGTGTAGAAGTTCAAATGTTCATCAAGATTATGATTCTTGTTCTTGAGTGATTGATCCAAACTGAAAATGAAGGGGATGATGGTTCACATGAGTACGAAGGTTGAAGATGAAGTAAATTAGGGTATTAAAAGGGGGGAGACAAGTGGGGATGTGAAATGACCGTTCTACCCTCATGTGCAGTGCACATAACATAACTTAACTGAAAATTATAACTGGGTTTGCCCTAAAGGACATAACGTGCAACATTTTCAAACATTAAGTACAAAAGTCATCAATTTTAAAGGTAAAGGACAGCGCCTGAAATTTGGGACAAACATAAATGATAAACCTTGTAATTTACTCATTTTTAAATTATACGTATGTGTATATTATGAAAAATGCATATCCTTAAACTATTAAGTTTAGGAAATCAGGTCAAATAACGATTATTTCGCTCATTCCAACGCTAACAAAAAATTCTATACCGTAAACCCTAAAGCTAAGCCCTAAATGTAATGCTAAACCCTAAAACAATAATGCTAAAAACTAAAACTAAACCCTAAAACACTAATGCTAAACACTAACACTAAACCCTAAATAGTAATTCTAAACACTAAAACTAACCCCTAGTATTAAACTCTAAACCCAAAACCTAAAACTAAATCATTCCCCTCAATCATAAATGTACAATACTTATTTTTTCAATTTTAAATACATATATAGTTAAAAGATTGACAATATACACATGTGTATATATCACTTAAAAAACCTGTATAAAAAAAGCTCCGACTTTTCCAAATTAAAATTGCATTTTTTTTTCATTTTTTGCTTAAGAAAGACGTGTGGTCCAAAATGCTTTTCAACTTTCTCAATTAGCCTAGTTTTTCTCACAATCCTAGCACTATATATATAGTGAAAGTGTATTGTACAATATGCCTTATCGTACGAGCGTACGAGATTTCGAGTTCGCATGTTATAAACTACAATCGAATGGTGTACAAAAACAAAATCGCATGTTGAAGAAAAAAAAGAAATCGTATGTTGTAAAGAAAAATTCGCATGTTGTAAGGCAATCTTGTACGCATCATATTTTAACACAAATTGTACGTTAACACACACACACACACACACACACACATATATATATATATATATATATATATATATATATATATAGAGGAACAGGATCAGGAGAGAACGCCTCATAGTGTGAGAACGGTGAGAACGATTCTCAGCCACAAGATCTTAGTGGTTTGTGGCTGAGATTGATGCGATGGCATTTTTGTAAATAATAGGGGTCTTGGAACTACCAGGATGGGTAAAATAGGAAGATCCAAACAAAGATGCACATGCTAATCACATGCCATTTTCCCCCATCATATTTAAACGACAATAACTATTTTATACGTGATTATTTTTCGAAAAAAAATCACACCATAAAACTTAGCGTTTTTTTATCTTTCCAACGAGTATACTATTGATATACTTTCGAAAAAAAATTAACTGGATTTTATGGCGTTTCTCTGAACTGGGTGTTTTATGGCATCTTAGACTAGGTATTTTCATGGCGTTTTTCTGAACTAGGTGTTTTTATGGCATTTTAACTAGGTATTTTCATGACGTTTTTCTGAACTGAGTGTTTTATGGCATTTTCAACTGAGTTTTTTCATGGCGTTTTTTCTGAACTGGGTGTTTTATAGTGTTTTTACACTACAAATTATGATTTTTCTAAGCTCAAAAAATATTAATTTAGGCGGTTAGACACATAAACCGCACAAAAATCAACACAAAAAATGGTTTTTTTGAGCTGTTGTAAATTATAGCTAAAAAATAGCTTTTTTGTTATGGCGTTTTAACTTTTAACTGGGAGCTGGATAAAAAAAATGGTCTTTTTGAGCTGCTGTTATTTATAACTCAAAATAATAGCTTTTTTTTGTAAATTAGTGTTGGCTAACATACTGCGCACCATATTCATAAGGGTACGGTTTCTTCTTTCAGCGACACCGTTCTGCTGAGGTGTACCAGGCATTGTGTATTGGTTCACAATCCCCTGGCCCTTACAAAACTCATAAAATGAACCAGGAGCTTGACCCACATCAGTATGTCTTCCATAATATTCACCGCCTCTATCTGATCTCACAACTTTAATCTGACGATCTAATTGCTTTTCAACTTCAGCCTTATAATCTTTAAAAGTTGTAAGAGATTCAGACTTCTCCTTAATAAGATACAAGTACATGTAACGAGAATAATCATCAATGAAAGTGATAAATGAAGTATGTCCTGTTATGCCAACGATTTGGTAGGGACCACTAATATCAGTGTGAATGAGTTCTAATAAATTAGAGCTCCTAGTGGCACCTTTCTTATTCACTAATGTCATTTTACCTTTAAGACGTTTGACACATGTTCCAAAATCAGAGAAATCGAGAGGAGGTAATACTTCATCCTTTGCGAGACGATTTAATCGTTCTCTTGAGATGTGGCCTAAACGTTGATGCTACAACATGGATGAAGTCTCTAAGTCGCGTTTCTCTTTCATCTTTGTGAGTGATTCATTAATGTTATATGACAACAAAGATTTGGAAAAATTATCATCTAGTTCTAATCTATAGAGACCACCATCCAGAATACCAGTACCATAAAGAACAGAATCATAGAGGATAAAGAGTTTGCGATGACCATGGGAAACAATAAAATCATCCATGTCTAACTTTGGTCCTGATACAAGGTTCCGAGTTACCTCAGGAACATATAAGGTATCATAAAGTTTAATACATAAACCAGTTTTCATAAATAATTGTAATGTTCCAATGGCCTTCACTTTTAATTCTCGATCATCCCCAACCTTAAGCGTTCTTTGGTTTCTTTCCTGCTTCCGAATTGTAAGGAATCCCTGAGTTGAATTGGTAACATGAACCATAGAACCAGAATCAAACCACCAAGAATTAGCAGGAACATTTAAATTATAGGACTCAAGTATCATAAAATAATTGTTACCTTTCTTAGCCAGCCACTCCTTAAAATCAGGGCATTCCTTCTGCATATGTCCTACCTTTTTACAGAACTTGCAGTGGATTCTGCCTAAAGAGTTTTTAGAGCTGGAAAGTGCACTTGTATTGGGATTGTCCTTTGGACTTTAGAAGCATCCTTCCTCTGATGATTGTTCTTCCTTTTCTTAGAGTTGGAGGTGGTGAAGTTAGCAACATCAGTAGTGTGTGATCCATCCTCATACGCTCTTCCTCCTGTACGCACATAGCGACCAGCTCACTCATCGTCCATTTGTCCTTCTGAGTGTTGTAATTGATCTTGAATGCTTCAAAGGACAAGCGAAGTAATGATGAAATGAACGAGGAAACCATCACTGATTCCCATTTCCAGCCCCTTCATCTTATTGGCCATGTCATTCATCATCATGATGTGCTCGCGAATGCCGCTCCTCTCATCATACTTAGTTGTCACCCGCTTGAGGATAAGAGTACTAGCGTGTGCTTTAGACGTCCCCTTGAATTGCGCCTCTACAGAAGCCAAGTAGGTTTTAGCATCTTCAGAATTAGGAATGGCTCCCCTGATTGCATTGCTTATGGACTACTTCATGAACATGAGAGACCCGATTACACCTAGTCCACTTTTCATGAGTCAACTGATCAGCAGCAGTACTTTGTGGAGTAAGGTCCGCTGGCTTATTCTCTCTTATAGCATAGTCAAAGTCCAGCAATCCAAGTGTAAGCATGGGAGCATCCTTCCATGCAGCAAAGTTATCACCAGTCAAAGGTGGAATCCCGCAATTGGGTGCTGATAGTGGAAATAAGATGAGCGAATTATGATACTAAGAAAGAAGTTCTAATGTGATCTAAGGGCACGTAATACTAAGGCAGGCATAAATAATGACCATTTTACGTTATGAAGCTGTGATATTGTCTATTACTAACATCAAAATAATAGACTTAGTTAAAATTCTACTTAAACGAAGACAAATCAGATTTGGCCAGAAGTGTAATCATTTAAGCATATGTGCAAAGTGTTTGTGACAAATCAGCTTTGGCCAGAAATGAAACAATCACTTTAGTTATGCACTTGTTAAGTATGCTATATATGAAAGAATTAAATCAGTTTTGGCCAGATATTAAGACTTTCACGTTTGTGATGCACACTTAACATAGCTTTCATAATACTTGAATGATAAGTAGATGTATCAACTTTGGGCAGAAATGATACATTAGAAGCTCATTCAAGTTAAGCTATCTTGGTTTTGTAAAAACATTATCTGATTCTGATTAATTAACTAAGTATTTACAAAAACCAATTATTTAATAGCAAACCACTTGTTAGTACGGGGTTCGGGGCAGAGCCCCGAGCTAAATCTTAGTTCACATTAAACAGCCAAAATAATGAGGTTTCGAGTGAGATCTCGACTCAGTTATGAGGTCTCAAGTGTGATCTCGAGTCAAGTCTCGACTCATCTTGTAACATTATGAGGTCTCGGCTCATTAAGGTCTCGAGTCGCAACCTCAGTGTCTCGAGTCATAATCATGGTCTCAACTACTGTGTTTTATGAGATCTCGACTCCTTGATGAGGTCTCGAGTCGCAACCATGGTCTCGAGTTGTGAAGATTGAAGCCCTTAGTCGAAACCTTAGTGGTCTCGAGTCGAGACCTTATGGTCTCGAGTCGAAATCGTTGTCTCGAGTTGTAACGATTTGAGAACACTTATGATTTCGAGTCGAGATCTTGTGGTCTCGAGTCGAGATCTTGGTCTCGGGTCGTTAAAAGGGATCTCGAAACTCCTGTTAACAGCTGTTGATGTGAAAACATAACTGAAAATTCGAATTCTTAGGGATTTTGAGATATGGTTTCCTGTTTTATTGATGATCTAATTTTATCAAATATTTCAAATATTTTATCTGTTGATCTAATAACAGTTTTTCGAAAATTTTAAGAGTTAAAACAGATCAAAACATGGAAAAACACTCAATAATCCAAATCATATTCCAAAACATAAAGGAATTTTCTAATTTTCTAAGAACATATGATGAACCCTATATATAAGAACAAAATTCTGGAACCTGAAACCTGGATTTTTAAGGCTTTCTAAACAGATTTCAGATATAAGTTTATACGTTTTGATTTCGAGTGAACACATAATTAACCTTTTTCGGAAAACAGTGATCTCGAGTGGCTATATTCGTCTCGAAACCGGCAGTGAATTATATGAGGCTTTCAAAATTCCGTTTTCCAGATTTCTATCCCAGAATTGATGGATACGAAAACAGAACTGACTAATCAACATATGCTCTAATACCACATGTTGAATCAGTTCTGTTTAAACATAATGGAAAACATGAAAACATACCAGTTACAGCAGACAGTGCAGTGGAGAATCCAGTGATAGATGAAGCCATCGAGTTAGACATGTTTGTCAGTGTGATCTGGTTCCTCCTTGATGTGGGCTCAAGTGTGGAGGAACGGGCTATTTTGTACTTGGAGGCCCAAGACCGCGTAAGGAAAGGGCCTTCACTAAAATGGCTCTAACTTGGGCTACGAGGGTCCGTTTGGGACGTGCGACCAGGCGATTCGAAGGCGAGAACGAGCTCCAACTTGCTGCAAACGCCTACGGCGGTTTGGGTCATCGTCCGGCCCAAAAAAACGCTTATTTCTATTACTTATTTGCAGTTTTATGTTTTTTGAACTATTTTAGGCTTTTTGTTTTAGGCCGTGTGTTTGGCCCGTTATCTTTTTTAGGCCCGTTTCGAATTTCAGTCTTTATTTATATGTTGCTAAAGCTAATGAAAAGTTCAGAATTGAATTTTGAGAAAACTGATTTTTCACTTCAAATTCCGTGGCCTTTGGGGTTACAATTTGGGGTTGGGGAAGAGCTACACGGGTATTCGTAGAATCAACGTGTAATCTTCATTTTTTCGTTTCACGCGCTGCATCAGTTGGTATCAGAGCCGAATTCCTGGCTCAAAATGCCTCCGAGGAGAAACAACAACAGGCCTCTCGATGAAGTGTATGAACGAGAGTTGGAGCAGCGCCTTATGGCGAGGATGGATGAACGGTTGGATCAAGTGGTCAATCAGTTGACTGATCGGATGGCCGATTTGATCAATCGTAGGAGGCAGGGACCCAATGACGGGTATGGTTCTGATTTTAGTAACCCATTTGGTGACGGTTCGGCTTCCGAAGACGAACAGGAAGGGCGACCAAGGGTTGAACGTGGAGGGGGTAACAGGCGTTGGGATTCTGGGATTAGAGTTGATATTCCAGAATTTGATGGGTCTAGTTTGAATCCGGAGGGGTTCATCGATTGGTTGGCTACCGTAGAGGAGGTGTTCGAGTACAAGGAGGTGCCTGAAAACAAGCGGGTGGCCTTGATCGCTACCAGGTTACGTGGTAGGGCCTCTGCGTGGTGGCAACAATTGAAGTTAACACGAAACCGGCTCGGGAAGTCAAGGATTGTGACATGGACCAAGATGAAAAAGTGCTTGCGGTCCAATTTTTTGCCTCATAATTTTCAGAGGTTGATGTACCAGCGACTGCAGAATTTGAAACAGGGGGCTAAATCGGTTGATGATTATACCACAGAGTTTTACCAGTTGATTGCGAGGAATGATATTCAAGAACCGGAGGAGCAACTTGTTTCTCGGTATATTGGGGGTCTAAGGGTTCAAATCATGGAGGCCGTGAATCTTTTTGATCCGTTAAACATTCCTGAGGCACACCAACGGGCGTTGGCCTTTGAGAAGCAAAACCGTCGGGTGGGCGGTTCATTTACCCCTGCTGGGGGAAACGTTGGGTCTGGCAGTGGGGCGCCTCGTGGCGGGCCGAGTCAACAGAAGCCGGGGGGTAGCAATACCGGGCCTACTTCTAAGGGGGCTAGTAGTAGTGGTCCAAGATGTTTCAATTGTGGTGAGACGGGCCATCGTCAGGCGGAGTGCAAAAGGGCTGGCAAAAGGCACTTGTTTGCTGAGTCTGAGGACGAACAATATGAAGAGTATGAAAACAATCCAGTGTACGATGAAGAAACCGAGTACGAAGAAGAGGTTGTGACCGGTGATGTTGGGGTGAATTTGGTGGTTAGACGTTCTTGCTATACACCAAAGGCAGATGGGGATGACTGGCTGAAACATAACATCTTCCACTCAACATGTACTATTTTGGGAAAGGTTTTTACGTTCGTCATCGATTCCGGGAGTTGTGACAATCTGATTTCTGAAGAGGCAGTTCAAAAGTTGGCCTTGAAGACAGAGAGTCACCCGAAACCGTACAAGCTTCAATGGCTGAAAAAGGGAGGTGAAGTGACGGTATCTAAAAGGGCACTCGTTTCAATTTCCATTGGGTCCACGTACAAGGATGATGTCATGTGTGATGTGGTCCCTATGGACGCGTGTCACTTATTGTTGGGCAGACCTTGGGAGTACGAGCGTAATATAGAGCATAACGGGCGGTCAAATACTTATAGTTTTCTGTTTGGTGGTGTGAAGATCACTCTTGTTCCTAGCAAGCCCAAGCAGTTAGCCGCAAAACAGTCGGGTACTTTGTTGACCATCAGTCAGTTTCAAGATGAGTTGGAGGATACGGACAGTGTTTTCGTTTTGATAGGGAAGGAAGTGCTTGAGGAAGTCGAAATTCCTGATGCTATGGTTCCTTTGCTTGAGGAATTTTCTGATGTTTTCCCTGTTGAGTTGCCTGATGGATTGCCACCTTTGCGTGACATCCAACATCATATTGATTTGGAGCCTGGGTCACAGTTACCCAACAGACCACATTACAGGATGAGCCCTGCTGAGCATGAAGAGTTGCGAAGACAGGTGGAGGAGTTAATTTCTAAGGGCCACGTTCGTGAAAGTATGAGCCCTTGTGCTGTTCCGGCTTTATTGACTCCAAAAAAAGATGGCACTTGGCGTATGTGTGTTGATAGTCGAGCAATCAACAAGATTACTGTGAGGTACAGATTTCCTATTCCTCGACTTGATGATTTGCTTGATCAACTTAGTGGTGCTAGTATTTTTACGAAGTTAGATTTGAAGAGTGGTTATTACCAGATTCGTCTTAGACCGGGTGACGAGTGGAAGACTGCCTTCAAGACTCGCGAAGGATTGTATGAGTGGTTGGTGATGCCATTTGGTTTATCAAACGCACCTAGTACTTTTATGCGTGTGATGAACCAGTTGCTTAGGCCTTTTATTGGGAAGTTCGTGGTTGTGTATTTTGATGACATTCTCATTTATAGTGCTTCTTTCAGTGACCATGTTGTGCATGTGAGGCAGGTTTTGGCCCTACTTCGCAGGGACCGTTTTTATGCAGCCACCAAGAAGTGTGTGTTCATGACCCCTAAAGTGTTATTCTTGGGGTATGTTATTTCTGGTGATGGGATACAGGTTGATGAATCCAAAGTGGCGGCTGTTCAAAATTGGCCAACTCCTACTACCATTACGGAAGTTCGTAGCTTTCATGGGCTTGCTTCTTTTTACAGACGGTTTATTCCACACTTCAGTTCTATTATGGCCCCAGTGACAGATTGTATGAAGGGGAAGACGTTTGTATGGACAGATGAGGCAGAGTTGGCTTTTCAAGTTGTGAAAGAGAAGCTCACTACAGCACCAATTCTGGTATTGCCTAATTTTTCTCAAGTTTTTGAACTTCATACTGATGCCTCAAAGGTTGGGATTGGTGGGGTTCTTAGTCAGGGTGGTCGACCTGTTGCTTATTTTAGTGAGAAGTTAACTGGGCCTAAGTTGAGGTACAGTACTTATGACCTAGAGTTTTATGCAGTGGTCCAAGCTGTAAAGCATTGGCGCCATTACTTGTTTCACAAGGAGTTTGTTTTATTCACTGATCATGATTCCCTAAGGCACATTCGTACTCAAGATAAGGTATCTCACAAGCATGGGCGATGGTTGGCCTTTCTTGAGAAATTTACGTTTGTGGTCAAACACAAGACTGGTGTTTCAAATAGGGTTGCTGATGCGTTAAGCAGGAGGAGTAATCTGCTTGTATCTATGAGGGTTGATGTGCCGGGTTTGGAGGTCATTCGTGAGCAGTTAGCCATTGACCCTTATTTCTCAGTTATTTTGCAGGATGTGGAAAGTGGGCAAAAGTCAGACTTTCTCTTGCATGATGGTTTTCTGTTCAAGGGGAATCAACTATGTATTCCCGATTCTAGTCTTCGCTTAAAGATTATTAAGGAGTTACATGGTGAAGGGCATGTTGGTCGTGATCGTACTTTACAATTGGTTCAAGCTTCTTATTATTGGCCAACTATGAGAAAAGAGGTGGATCGCTATGTGAAGAGGTGCCGTGTATGTCAGGTTTCCAAGGGCACGGCTACCAATGCGGGTCTCTATATGCCTTTGCCAATTCCCTCACAGCCATGGGTTGATATTAGTATGGATTTCGTGTTGGGGTTACCTCGTACTCAGAGAGGTAATGATTCAATCTTTGTTGTGGTGGATCGGTTTTCCAAGATGGTCCATTTTATTCCCTGCAAGAAGACGACTGATGCTGTTAATGTAGCCCAACTCTTCTTTCGTGATGTGTACCGTTTGCATGGGCTACCTTCTTCTATCGTGTCTGATCGGGATACCCGATTCCTGAGTCATTTTTGGCGTAGCTTGTGGAAGATGGTGAATACTCAACTTAACTTCAGTAGTGCTTATCACCCACAAACTGATGGGCAAACTGAAGTTGTTAATCGGTCACTTGGGAATTTGTTGAGGTGTTTGGTTGGTGATCATGTGAAGGCATGGGATCAAAAGTTGTGCCAAGCTGAGTTTGCACATAATCATGCTGACAATCGAAGCACTGGATATAGCCCATTTCAGATAGTTTATTCATCTCAGCCTCGGGGACCACTTGATTTGATGTCTCTTCCTGTTTCTGGATCTGTTCCAAAGAAAGTTCAGGATTTTGTAGAGGGTCTACGTGAAGTTCATAATGCTGTGTATGATCATTTGACCCGAGCTAATCTGAAGTATAAGCAAGCTGCTGATCAGAAGCGTAGGCATGTTGAGTTCGAGGAAGGTGACTTTGTTTGGGCTGTTTTGACTAAAGATCGCTTTACAGTTGGGGAATACAACAAGTTATCAGCGAAGAAGATTGGCCCAGTTGAAATCGTGGAGAAGATCAATCCAAATGCATATCGTCTAAAACTGCCTAGTCACATTCGTTGTGCTGACGTGTTTAACGTGAAGCATCTGTTGCCTTATTATGGAGAGTCTTCTGATGATGAAACTGCTGGTAATTCGAGGGCGAATTTTGTCTATCCAGGGGGGAATGATGTGGGCCCAAGTGTGGAGGAACGGGCTATTTTGTACTTGGAGGCCCAAGACCGCGTAAGGAAAGGGCCTTCACTAAAATGGCTCTAACTTGGGCTACGAGGGTCCGTTTGGGACGTGCGACCAGGCGATTCGAAGGCGAGAACGAGCTCCAACTTGCTGCAAACGCCTACGGCGGTTTGGGTCATCGTCCGGCCCAAAAAACGCTTATTTCTATTACTTATTTGCAGTTTTATGTTTTTTGAACTATTTTAGGCTTTTTGTTTTAGGCCGTGTGTTTGGCCCGTTATCTTTTTTAGGCCCGTTTCGAATTTCAGTCTTTATTTATATGTTGCTAAAGCTAATGAAAAGTTCAGAATTGAATTTTGAGAAAACTGATTTTTCACTTCAAATTCCGTGGCCTTTGGGGTTACAATTTGGGGTTGGGGAAGAGCTACACGGGTATTCGTAGAATCAACGTGTAATCTTCATTTTTTCGTTTCACGCGCTGCATCAGTTGGTATCAGAGCCGAATTCCTGGCTCAAAATGCCTCCGAGGAGAAACAACAACAGGCCTCTCGATGAAGTGTATGAACGAGAGTTGGAGCAGCGCCTTATGGCGAGGATGGATGAACGGTTGGATCAAGTGGTCAATCAGTTGACTGATCGGATGGCCGATTTGATCAATCGTAGGAGGCAGGGACCCAATGACGGGTATGGTTCTGATTTTAGTAACCCATTTGGTGACGGTTCGGCTTCCGAAGACGAACAGGAAGGGCGACCAAGGGTTGAACGTGGAGGGGGTAACAGGCGTTGGGATTCTGGGATTAGAGTTGATATTCCAGAATTTGATGGGTCTAGTTTGAATCCGGAGGGGTTCATCGATTGGTTGGCTACCGTAGAGGAGGTGTTCGAGTACAAGGAGGTGCCTGAAAACAAGCGGGTGGCCTTGATCGCTACCAGGTTACGTGGTAGGGCCTCTGCGTGGTGGCAACAATTGAAGTTAACACGAAACCGGCTCGGGAAGTCAAGGATTGTGACATGGACCAAGATGAAAAAGTGCTTGCGGTCCAATTTTTTGCCTCATAATTTTCAGAGGTTGATGTACCAGCGACTGCAGAATTTGAAACAGGGGGCTAAATCGGTTGATGATTATACCACAGAGTTTTACCAGTTGATTGCGAGGAATGATATTCAAGAACCGGAGGAGCAACTTGTTTCTCGGTATATTGGGGTCTAAGGGTTCAAATCATGGAGGCCGTGAATCTTTTTGATCCGTTAAACATTCCTGAGGCACACCAACGGGCGTTGGCCTTTGAGAAGCAAAACCGTCGGGTGGGCGGTTCATTTACCCCTGCTGGGGGAAACGTTGGGTCTGGCAGTGGGGCGCCTCGTGGCGGGCCGAGTCAACAGAAGCCGGGGGGTAGCAATACCGGGCCTACTTCTAAGGGGGCTAGTAGTAGTGGTCCAAGATGTTTCAATTGTGGTGAGACGGGCCATCGTCAGGCGGAGTGCAAAAGGGCTGGCAAAAGGCACTTGTTTGCTGAGTCTGAGGACGAACAATATGAAGAGTATGAAAACAATCCAGTGTACGATGAAGAAACCGAGTACGAAGAAGAGGTTGTGACCGGTGATGTTGGGGTGAATTTGGTGGTTAGACGTTCTTGCTATACACCAAAGGCAGATGGGGATGACTGGCTGAAACATAACATCTTCCACTCAACATGTACTATTTTGGGAAAGGTTTTTACGTTCGTCATCGATTCCGGGAGTTGTGACAATCTGATTTCTGAAGAGGCAGTTCAAAAGTTGGCCTTGAAGACAGAGAGTCACCCGAAACCGTACAAGCTTCAATGGCTGAAAAAGGGAGGTGAAGTGACGGTATCTAAAAGGGCACTCGTTTCAATTTCCATTGGGTCCACGTACAAGGATGATGTCGTGTGTGATGTGGTCCCTATGGACGCGTGTCACTTATTGTTGGGCAGACCTTGGGAGTACGAGCGTAATATAGAGCATAACGGGCGGTCAAATACTTATAGTTTTCTGTTTGGTGGTGTGAAGATCACTCTTGTTCCTAGCAAGCCCAAGCAGTTAGCCGCAAAACAGTCGGGTACTTTGTTGACCATCAGTCAGTTTCAAGATGAGTTGGAGGATACGGACAGTGTTTTCGTTTTGATAGGGAAGGAAGTGCTTGAGGAAGTCGAAATTCCTGATGCTATGGTTCCTTTGCTTGAGGAATTTTCTGATGTTTTCCCTGTTGAGTTGCCTGATGGATTGCCACCTTTGCGTGACATCCAACATCATATTGATTTGGAGCCTGGGTCACAGTTACCCAACAGACCACATTACAGGATGAGCCCTGCTGAGCATGAAGAGTTGCGAAGACAGGTGGAGGAGTTAATTTCTAAGGGCCACGTTCGTGAAAGTATGAGCCCTTGTGCTGTTCCGGCTTTATTGACTCCAAAAAAAGATGGCACTTGGCGTATGTGTGTTGATAGTCGAGCAATCAACAAGATTACTGTGAGGTACAGATTTCCTATTCCTCGACTTGATGATTTGCTTGATCAACTTAGTGGTGCTAGTATTTTTACGAAGTTAGATTTGAAGAGTGGTTATTACCAGATTCGTCTTAGACCGGGTGACGAGTGGAAGACTGCCTTCAAGACTCGCGAAGGATTGTATGAGTGGTTGGTGATGCCATTTGGTTTATCAAACGCACCTAGTACTTTTATGCGTGTGATGAACCAGTTGCTTAGGCCTTTTATTGGGAAGTTCGTGGTTGTGTATTTTGATGACATTCTCATTTATAGTGCTTCTTTCAGTGACCATGTTGTGCATGTGAGGCAGGTTTTGGCCCTACTTCGCAGGGACCGTTTTTATGCAGCCACCAAGAAGTGTGTGTTCATGACCCCTAAAGTGTTATTCTTGGGGTATGTTATTTCTGGTGATGGGATACAGGTTGATGAATCCAAAGTGGCGGCTGTTCAAAATTGGCCAACTCCTACTACCATTACGGAACTTCGTAGCTTTCATGGGCTTGCTTCTTTTTACAGACGGTTTATTCCACACTTCAGTTCTATTATGGCCCCAGTGACAGATTGTATGAAGGGGAAGATGTTTGTATGGACAGATGAGGCAGAGTTGGCTTTTCAAGTTGTGAAAGAGAAGCTCACTACAGCACCAATTCTGGTATTGCCTAATTTTTCTCAAGTTTTTGAACTTCATACTGATGCCTCAAAGGTTGGGATTGGTGGGGTTCTTAGTCAGGGTGGTCGACCTGTTGCTTATTTTAGTGAGAAGTTAACTGGGCCTAAGTTGAGGTACAGTACTTATGACCTAGAGTTTTATGCAGTGGTCCAAGCTGTAAAGCATTGGCGCCATTACTTGTTTCACAAGGAGTTTGTTTTATTCACTGATCATGATTCCCTAAGGCACATTCGTACTCAAGATAAGGTATCTCACAAGCATGGGCGATGGTTGGCCTTTCTTGAGAAATTTACGTTTGTGGTCAAACACAAGACTGGTGTTTCAAATAGGGTTGCTGATGCGTTAAGCAGGAGGAGTAATCTGCTTGTATCTATGAGGGTTGATGTGCCGGGTTTGGAGGTCATTCGTGAGCAGTTAGCCATTGACCCTTATTTCTCAGTTATTTTGCAGGATGTGGAAAGTGGGCAAAAGTCAGACTTTCTCTTGTATGATGGTTTTCTGTTCAAGGGGAATCAACTATGTATTCCCGATTCTAGTCTTCGCTTAAAGATTATTAAGGAGTTACATGGTGAAGGGCATGTTGGTCGTGATCGTACTTTACAATTGGTTCAAGCTTCTTATTATTGGCCAACTATGAGAAAAGAGGTGGATCGCTATGTGAAGAGGTGCCGTGTATGTCAGGTTTCCAAGGGCACGGCTACCAATGCGGGTCTCTATATGCCTTTGCCGATTCCCTCACAGCCATGGGTTGATATTAGTATGGATTTCGTGTTGGGGTTACCTCGTACTCAGAGAGGTAATGATTCAATCTTTGTTGTGGTGGATCGGTTTTCCAAGATGGTCCATTTTATTCCCTGCAAGAAGACGACTGATGCTGTTAATGTAGCCCAACTCTTCTTTCGTGATGTGTACCGTTTGCATGGGCTACCTTCTTCTATCGTGTCTGATCGGGATACCCGATTCCTGAGTCATTTTTGGCGTAGCTTGTGGAAGATGGTGAATACTCAACTTAACTTCAGTAGTGCTTATCACCCACAAACTAATGGGCAAACTGAAGTTGTTAATCGGTCACTTGGGAATTTGTTGAGGTGTTTGGTTGGTGATCATGTGAAGGCATGGGATCAAAAGTTGTGCCAAGCTGAGTTTGCACATAATCATGCTGACAATCGAAGCACTGGATATAGCCCATTTCAGATAGTTTATTCATCTCAGCCTCGGGGACCACTTGATTTGATGTCTCTTCCTGTTTCTGGATCTGTTCCAAAGAAAGTTCAGGATTTTGTAGAGGGTCTATGTGAAGTTCATAATGCTGTGTATGATCATTTGACCCGAGCTAATCTGAAGTATAAGCAAGCTGCTGATCAGAAGCGTAGGCATGTTGAGTTCGAGGAAGGTGACTTTGTTTGGGCTGTTTTGACTAAAGATCGCTTTACAGTTGGGGAATACAACAAGTTATCAGCGAAGAAGATTGGCCCAGTTGAAATCGTGGAGAAGACCAATCCAAATGCATATCGTCTAAAACTGCCTAGTCACATTCGTTGTGCTGACGTGTTTAACGTGAAGCATCTGTTGCCTTATTATGGAGAGTCTTCTGATGATGAAACTGCTGGTAATATGAGGGCGAATTTTGTCTATCCAGGGGGGAATGATGTGGGCCCAAGTGTGGAGGAACGGGCTATTTTGTACTTGGAGGCCCAAGACCGCGTAAGGAAAGGGCCTTCACTAAAATGGCTCTAACTTGGGCTACGAGGGTCCGTTTGGGACGTGCGACCAGGCGATTCGAAGGCGAGAACGAGCTCCAACTTGCTGCAAACGCTTACGGCGGTTTGGGTCATCGTCCGACCCAAAAAAACGCTTATTTCTATTACTTATTTGCAGTTTTATGTTTTTTGAACTATTTTGGGCTTTTTGTTTTAGGCCGTGTGTTTGGCCCGTTATCTTTTTTAGGCCCGTTTCGAATTTCAGTCTTTATTTATATGTTGCTAAAGCTAATGAAAAGTTCAGAATTGAATTTTGAGAAAACTGATTTTTCACTTCAAATTCCGTGGCCTTTGGGGTTACAATTTGGGGTTGGGGAAGAGCTACACGGGTATTCGTAGAATCAACGTGTAATCTTCATTTTTTCGTTTCACGCGCTGCATCACTCCTTGGGTGCAAACTAATGATGGTGATGATGAAACCGAATAAGGGAGTTCGGCTATGGAGAGGAGGTTGATTATGATGTTATGATTATTAGGTTATGTGTCTAAGTGTGTAATCTTTTAACCTCTACATAAGTCTCCTTATATAAGCACCCAAGAGGAAACCTAATTAGTTAATAAGGGTAATATGGTCCATCAATAATTACCAACTAATTATTTAATAGGTTATATATTTTGATCTATATTATGTAAATGATTATAGTGGCTACTAGATTAAATATTAAAACATAATATATTTAATCTTACGCCATTTTTAAGGCATCTATTGGAGTTGAGGATGGTAAAGCAACTGCTCAAGTCTCTTTTATTTTATTTGAATGGTGCAGGATTATTTTCTATCTAAACGCGGAACCGGTTCAACTGGGAGTACAACAGCTGAGTTTTTCTTTGAGTTTTAGTAAAGATATATAGATTTTTTTTAGCCTTAGGTTCGGTTTCTATAAATGGTATTCACCAGGTTAGGTTCTTGTTGATGGTAGTTCTTGAGGTCGAGAGCTCTTAAAAGAGGGTGTATTGTTACGGTACATTTACATATAGGGGTCTATTGTAAATAATGAAGGGGATCTTTTGTAAATAACAAATTAACTAAGAGTTACGTGATAAGAAACCGACATTGGGTCAGGGCCAAACTGGTCAAACCTAGTTGATGAAAAATGGAGGGAAAGAAAACAAAGAACGTAGGAAAATGTGGCTGAATGATAGGAGAGTCAAAGTCAAAGTTTTGAAGAGGCTGAATTTTGGGGCTGAAATTTAGGATTAGTAACTTACCAATAGCTTATATCTCATTTCTGTTCTATTTTCTCATGTCTTGTTTATTATAATTGTCAGTGTTCTTGTATTGGAGACTAGCCCTCTCGAATCGAGCCAAATATCTTTGTTTTTCAATAAAATCAACCCTTTCTTTTCTAGTTCCTATCATTTGGTTCCATTGTCGGGAAACGAAAGGCAGAATGGCACCATCCACCAGGAATATAACAACAATCAAAATCCGTCCGACCACAACACTTCCCACCCAGATCTGATCATGGCTCAACTAGCAGTCATTGCTTCTAGATTGGAGTCCTTTGAATCATTAAAAGATGATGTTGCTACATTGAAGGCGAACAAATCCAGCGGTGGACCAGGTCGGTTGGTTTGATGATGGAGAGAGGTCTTGGCGTTCCGATCAAAGCTATCGATCCTATACTAAGATCGATTTCCAGCATTTAGTAACGGCGATTCACGAGGCTGGGTACTTAAAGCAGAAAAATACTTTCGTTATCATCACACACCAGATGATGAGAAGGTTGATATTCTTGTGATGTATCTCGAAAGGGATGCTTTGGATTTATACTCGTGGTTATCACTGGAAAAGCCATCAGATTCTGGGAAGATTTGGTCCGCGCCCTACAAAGAAACTTCAAGCCAACTGAATTCCAGAATCCTGATGAGTACCTGTGTAGTATCAAACAAATTGGCACCGTGCAAGAATACCGTCAAGAGTTTGCAAAGCGCCATCACGGGTCTTGAATTGGCTTGACCATTGTCTGTTGGGGGTTTTCTTAAACGGGCTGAAGGAAGAGTTAATGACTAATGTTCGAATCCATAATCCCCGAACCGTCAATAATGCTATGAGCCTCGCACTTGAGTTCGAGTCCAAGGTCACTCAATCAAAATAAGGAAAAGCCACCAGATTCACTCCCAAAACAGATTCAACTCTAGCCTTTTCTAGCCATGTTAACACTATTGTTACAACTCAAAAACCCTCCCAAATTCATATTTGATGCAGAAAAACAAGGCCGGCACCTTCGGGAGGAATGCTTTCGATATGGAGATAAATACGGCCTCAGACATTATTGTAAAACACGAACTTTCAAACTCCTGGAGGTCACTTACGAGGGAGGAGCACAATATACCAAAGAGTTAGCAGGAAATGAGTAGAATTGCCCTGATGAATTAGCTAAGATCAGCCTTCATACATGTCACGGCCCCTGACCCGGTTTGACCCGTTTCAGGAGCCGCGGGACAGAAATCCTGCGGTATTTAATTTAGGCGACAGCGGAAGTCTTTTTAAAACAGGATCTTTCAATATTAAAACTGCACGTTACATAATTTAGGGATAAAACCCTGTAATTTACAATAAGGTGATTTCACTGGGAAATCTTTATTTTTCAAAACATGTTTCTTTATTTATTTACATTGAGCCACTTCTCTAAGCTGGTAGTGCTCCACGGCACTTTTCTTAGCTCACAACAGATCACCTGAAACATGTTTGAAAAAGGTTTTGTCAGCGGGGAAATACTGAGTGAGTTCATTCAGGTTTTATAAAATGATACATAGTTATGAATTACAGCAGAAGAGCGATTACAATGGTTTATATCTTATTTTTATCTGGCGCTCTGTCACAATGGTGACGATGGTCATACCACTATTAGGTCAATGAACCCAAATAGTGATGATTATCCCTAGTAGGTCAATGAACCTTACTGGGAGAAAATTAGTAATGTGCACAATACCCCAATAGCCAGTGATTCAAGATATCCATGACTTAGTCCCTGTAATTATAACTTTTGAAAATAATTTGGAGTATTGTAAAACAGTTGATAAAAAGAGAATGACTCACAAACTGTGAGAAAAGAGAATGGACTCACATTGCAGATTTAACGAGCATTGTATAAGCCTACTGATTAGCCTTGATTAACCTAATTTAATTCACAATACACGCAAATGGGGTTAGTAACTAATACAGCAGTTACGTCAATTCACGAGATCAAACCCTCACAACGATTAACAAAGTGCAATACTTAATAATTCAACGGATTCACAACGAATAACAGAGCATAGTCCGAATTCGAATAGCACTCAAATATTCAAGTTGAAATCACGACGAATAACAAAGTATAAGCTCAATTTGAGCAACACTCAAACAATCGTTGGATAGTTTCAATCGATCGGACGTTGAATCGTAATAGCGATCGAGTTATTACCCTGGTTGCAGCAGCGATTCGTGCGGTGTGTGATTTGTAGTAAACGATGTATAACTTCGTCTACGAAGTGAATTTTCTCGTCGAATTAACGCCAAATTTCAAGTCCCAAACCCCCCTATTTATACTGGATTTTTGCACCTCCCGCGTGTCGCGGAAGAATACGTGGCCTGTGCCGCGTATCGCCTGGGGTGACAAAGTAGGGTAGGGTAGGTTAGTCACCTGCCTAGCCTTGCTGAGTCGACAGTTTCGATAAATTCTACTTAGACAACGAATTCGAAGGATAATCGTCAACTAGGTTTTACCCCCCCCCCCCCCCCTGAGTTTTAGGGGCCCTGATCCTGATTCCGATTGTTCTGAAAATTTTAGGGTTTATGTAGAATTACTTGGGTTTCTCAATTAGGGGTTCCTTAATAGAAAGTTACCATACTAAATATTGATTTTAGTGAGAGTTGTTTCTCTACAATTTCAGCTTAAGAAAAATCTCGTCCTCGAGATTTACTGGAATAGATGAGGGTATTTCTGCTTCATTTATGATTCCAACTCCCAAAGTGTATTCTGGTCCTCTCTTTGAATTCTACTTGACTTTGACCAATACTAGTCATTTGTGTTTGAGAAACTTGACTTTCTTGTCTTCTATTTGCAGTGGTTTCTCTACAATTTCAGCTTTTTATTTACCTCTACATCTTGAATAGGTACTACCAGGGATTCGTCTGATAAACATTTCTTAAGATTGGATACATGAAATACATTATGTACTCCAACTAGTTCTTCTGGTAGTTGTAAATGATAAGCAACTGGTCCTATACGTTGGATCACTGGAAATGGTCCTACGTACCTTTAACTTTTCTTTCTTACCGAATCTAACAACTCCTTTCCAAGGAGATATTTTCGATAGCATTTTGTCTCTAACTTGAAACTCCAACGGCTTTCGTCTATTATTTGTATAACTCTTCTGGCGATCTCTAGCCGTCTTCAGCCTTTCCTTCGTGATACTGAATATCACAGTCGTAGTTACTTAAGATTTTCATCCATCTCCTTTGCCTTATGTTTAAGTCTTTTTGCTCAAATATATATCTTAAATTCTTATGACCCGTATAGACAGTAAACTTACTTCCATATAGATAATGTCTCCAAATCTTAAGGGCAAAATTATGGTTCCTAATTCTAAGTCCTGAGTGGTATAGTTTTCTTCGTGTTTTTTTTCAATTGTCTTGATGCATACGCAATTACCTTTTTGTGTTGCATTAACACACGTCTAAATCCTAGCTTTGATGCATTACCATATACTTTAAAATCTTCTGTTCCTTCTGGTAAGGCTAGGATTGGGGCATTTGTTAATTTATGCTTTAAGATCCTAAAGGTTCTTGTTTAGGTCCTCATTCAAACTTAACTGTTTTATAGGTTAGCTTATTTAATGATATAACTATCTTGGAAAAATCCTTAATAAACCTTCTATAGTATCTGGCTAAACCTACAAAAATCCTAATTTCCATTGCGGATTGCGGAACCTTTCATTTGGTAATTGCTGCTATCTTATCAGGATCTACGTGAATACCTTCACGATTCACCATATGACCTAGAAATTGTACTTCTGGCAGCCAAAATTCACACTTCGAGAATTTGGCGAAAAGCTTCTCTTTTCTTAACAAAGTTAAGAGTGCATGCAAGTGCTGATAATGTTTTTCCGGACTTTTGGCATAAATAAGTATATAATTACAAATTTATCCAAATATGGTTTACAGATCCTATTCAGCTTGTCCATGAATGCTGCAAGTGCATTCGTTAATCCGAAGGGCATGACTGTAAACTTGTAATGACCATACCTAGTTCTGAAAGCAGTTTTAGGTAAGTCTTCCTCTTGTACTTTCAATTGATGATATCCGAAACGTAGGTATATTTTAGAAAAATATCTAGCTCCTTGAAATTGATCGAAAAGATCATCAATCCTAGGTAATGGGTATTGATTCTTAATTGTAACTTTATTCAATTCTCTATAATCAATACACATTCTTATCTGACCATCCTTTTTCTTAATAAACAACATTGGTGCCCCCTCCCACGGGGATAAACTAGGTTGTATGAAACCTTTACTTAATAATTCATCTAATTGATTCTTCAGTTTTAATATTTCTGTGGGTGCTAACCGATAAGGTGCCTTGGCTATCGGTATAGTTTCTGGAATTAGATGAATCCTAAATTCTACCTTTCTATTTGGTGGTAATCCTGGTAATTCTTCTGGGAATACATCTGAGTATTCTGAAACTACAGAAATTTCCTTAAGTTCTTTATCTTTAATATCAATGATTACTGAAACTATTCCTTGCTTTTGTTCATAATTAGCAACTTTCATTACTGATATGAACTTTATGGGTTTACATGGCTTATCTCATGTAATCATTATTATTTCTCCAGTGGGTGCCTGAATTTCTATAAAATTCTTATCACAGATAATTCGAGCATGGTTGGCTACTAACCAATCCATTCCTAACACAACATCAAATTCAGCTAATTTCATAGGTAATAGGTTTGCAAAGAATTTATGACCTGAGATTTCTCTATTTTCTTTTTGCAAAACTTTATCTATGCTAACAGATTTTCCGTCTGTCGTTTCGACTGTAGAATTTTGCCTAATGCTGGTTAAAAGTAAGTTAAGAGTTTGGCAGAATGAAATATTTATAAAGATTTGGTTTGCACCAGAGTCAAATAATACTTTTGTGTAAACGTTGTGAACTAAGAACGTACCAGCTATCACATCTGGAATGAGCTCTGCTTCCTGAGCAGTCAGTTGGAAGGCTCTTCCATTCCTTTTTGCTTCTTCTGCAGGTTTAGCTTTATTGTTAGATAGTTTGTTCAGTTTTGGACAATCTGGCCTAAGATGTCCAGCTTCTCCACGGTTATAGCAGACTGAAAATCTCTTCCTCCTGTAGTCTTCTTCTTGATGCCCTGGAATTTTGCAAAAATTGCAATATCCTTTGCATCTTCCAAAATGCTTTCTTTTGCAAGAATTGCAAAATGGGCTAGTGGAAGATTGCCCATTCCCTCCTTTCTTGAAATTGTTATGGTTACCCGGACGGAATCCTTGGGTAATCTTTTGGGCTACTTCCTTCCTTCTATTTCTTCTCTTGTCCGTACTAGTTCGTCAGTCAGAGTATTGGCTAAATCCACCGCATCATCAATCGTGCGAGGTTTCGCAGCCTTGACGATATTACGGATTTCAGAAATCAATCCCCAAATATAACAAGAAATAAGTACCGGCTCTGGCGAAGCCAGGGTTGGTACTACTCAAGCATACTCGAAGAATGTTGAAGTATACTTTCGACAATCTACATCCACCATCTGGTGGGTTAAAAACTTATTTGTCATTTGTTCCTTTTCATATTCGGGACATAATTTTCTTTCTACAAAGCTCTTAAATTCTTCCCAGTTCATAGCATACGCCATCCTTCTTCCTTTTGCTTGTAACACCGTATTCCACCATTCTAGCACCCCTTCTTTGAAAAGGTTTGACGCGTACATGACCTGATCATCCTGAGCACATTTACTTATGGCAATTACTGCCTCGGTTTTCTCTAACCAACGCAGTGCCGCAGTTGCTCCTTCATTGCCTGCAAACTCAATGGGTTTACAAGCAAGAAATTCTTTGTAAGTGCAACCAGGCGTTGCAACTTTTATTTTCTTAGGGAGCGGAGCTTGTCTTGGTTCATTATCATGATTAACATGATCATTGCCTCTGTTTACGCTATTACTAAAGTTATCTTCAGAAATACGTTTGCTCGGAACGATTTGTTGAGGTTCTATTGGATTTTTAACAGCAACAACAATTGCTGGAATAGCATTGGCTATCCCTTGAGCAATTATTGTTGGAATAGTGTTGGCTATCCCTTGAGCAACGATATTTTCTATATCCTGCCTAGTCATATATTGATCCCCCGGTTGTTGCTCAGATTGAGTAACCTCATTAACTGGTTCATTATTCGTGTTCTCCATCTGATAATTAATGTATGTGTGTGTATATATATATAGGGGGCTGCTAGAATGAGAACCACCCGGAGTTGTAAGAACCGCGAGAACTACACCCCACGGAGCGCCGTTCGCCATGATTTTTTTTTACAAGTAGATGTGTGTATTATAAACACAGCCGTAAAAAATCATGGCGAACGGCGCTCCGTGGGGTGTAGTTTTTTACACCACAAGTTTGGTGTTTTTTAATTTTTTTTCTTTTTTCTTTTTTTTTCACCAAACTTGTGGTGTAAAAAACTACACCCCACGGAGCGCCGTTCGCCATGATTTTTTACGGCTGTGTTTATAATATACACATCTACTTGTAAAAAAAAAATCATGGCGAACGGCGCTCCGTGGGGTGTAGTTCTCGCGGTTCTTACAACTCGAGGTGGTTCTCATTCTAGCGGCTCCCTATATATATATATATATATATATATATATATATATATATATATATATATATATATATAATTTTATTAGTATCAAATAAATAACAATTATACACAAAATCATCATACAAATTTCACAATATACATGTAGCCAAAACTATCGATTTCTCGATACCTATTTTTATATTTTATAATAGGCATCAATACATATTTTTATCTTACAAAGTTTTATTTGTAGTTATTTTACAGACTGATTTTGACAACTACTATTACACAACCACAGTTCCATAAATCCCCTATCCTTTGTTAGATGATATTCTAGTAATAGCGTTCCCTCTCATCGTATTTCCAGGAGATCTGTCCCCCAATCTCTTGGATTCTATCCCCAGTATCCATTAGTTCTTTGCCAAGGTGGCGGAGTTCATCGATATTCTCGTTACTCATTGGTGGATTTGGTAAAGGTTCTAGATTGAACTGAGGAAAAAGCTTATAGGGATTGTTTTGTAACTGTATTTCATTAGTCAACCATTCGTCTATTCCGAAAGGTTGCGAGTGGATTGAAGGATTTGGAATAGCTGGTTCTAAGTTCATTGGTAGTTGTGTTTCAAGAGAGTGAATAAAAACATTTTCATTAACAGGCTTAATAGTATTATGGCTTGCCAATATAAAATCTAGCTCTTCCTGAGATGGTAAACTTTCAATTTGCCTAGAACTTTCCCCAATTTCCATTTTCTTAGGCTTGGGTTTCTCGAGAGGTAAAGCGTTGAATTCTATAGGTTCTTCTATGTCTGGTATATACCTATTGAAATCTATGGAAACCTCTATTCTTACTGGATAGAGATTTAAATTCTGAAGGGCGTCAGACAAGTCACTCATGCTGTTTAGCAAAATACACATAATTACTAAGTTAAAATTTATAACAAAATTTTTATAGAAATAAATATTATTTCATACTGGGCAACTATCAAAACAATGGAAATTTAAAACACACTAGGTTTTATTTGTAAATTTATTTATTTACTGAATAAGGCTTCTAGACTGTAGATAATAAAGGTACTAAAACTTGGGTCAAATTATTTAAGAATTTGCATTAATTGCTATATTAGCTAGCTTATAAAGATCTGCCCATACTGTTCACAATTAGTCAGATAATAATAAAACACATAATCACAGAATAGCAATTAATAAAAATTAAGTATTTCCTAAATACTTAATTTGTCACAGCCCCCGATCCCTAGTTCCCGGGAACGGGCGGCCATGAGCCAGTTTCGGTGGTATCACGTTTATTTATCCAATTTGGCAGCGGAAATTTTCATCAGGACCGTAGTTAGGAAATATTTAATCAGAGTAAACCACCATGTTTTATAACATTAAACATATGGGTAAAACCCAAGTTTTCAATACACACATTTCATAGGAATAAATCCTATTTATTTAATAAAAACATCCGTTTTATTATTAGGTAACTTTATTGCCACTTTTCCAAGCCTTCAGTGCTATCCACCTGGCTTCTATTTGGCTTTCACATATTGTTACCTGAAACGCGTTTTAAAAACATTTTGTCAGTGGGAAATACTGGTGAGTGAATCCCAGTTTAATGAAGTTTAAATAAAACCATTTTCACAGTGTACAGTTTTGAGGGCGCATCCGCAATTACATTTGTTTATAGGTAATACCAATTAACATCCATGGTACTGTCATCTGAATTATGGTCATGTTACTCCTCTCCCCAGGTGGTAACAAATTTTGTATACAAAACCCCAAATATACCATCATAATTGTACCTTTACAAATACTCAATAACTGTCTTTCCCATGAAGAAATATTTAAGGTTTTGTAAAAACAGGTAACAAAAAGATTTACAAAAAGTGGATCAACTCACAAAAATGAGTATATAAAAAGAAGGATCACTCACATTGTTGTCTTAGGTTATTCTTTAGGGTTTCCTGGTGAATATCTATAATTTACACAAATGCACGTGTGTTAGTATAATAACCCATTTTAACATTAGTAATACCCTCCCCGAGACGGCATTCCAACGACTACGTCGGGCAGAACCACGACAGCCGTTACGGAACCCTAGATCAATCGGGCAGCGTATCTAATACGTCTCCAGGGGTTATAATACTTACATCGTAGCAGAACCTCGCTAATTAGGGTGTATAATGCCCACGTATAGTAACGCCACTACAGAAAATTAAGAAAGAAAGAAAGATTTTGAACGACGGACTGAAGACCCGATGCGTGCTATTTATAGGGCTGAATTCGGACTTCCTCGCGGCCCGCGTGGGATATAGGCAGGGCTTACGCGGCCCGCATTGACTCCGGTCAACTGCGTAGCTTAGCTGAGTCGTTCACTAGCTTGTCCGGGTGTTGGGCCACGTGGCGGCCCAGGGCTGCGCCACAATTTAGGACACTCACGGCCCGCATGGACTTAAGCGATCTTGTACGCGGCCCGCATCAACTAATGGTTTAAACGGAGTCCAATTACATCCTAATGCGGCCCGCGTTAAGTTGAGGTGAGGTCCTACGCGGCCCGCCTCAACTTAAGATTTAGTGTTTTTAATTTATTTTATATGTTATATTGTATTTTGGGCTCGATTTTCACATATGGGGTGCATATAAAGACATATTGGGATATTTTAAGATATATTAGGGTGTCAGAACTATTATGAGGGTGTCGGTTTTACCGAGGGTTGTTATATCCTCCCCACCTTGTTTTAGAGCTCGTCCTCGAGATCTACTGGAACAAGTGTGGATATTTCTTTTGCATTTCTGATTCAAACTCCCATGTGTATTCAGGTCCTCTTTTGGAATCCCACTTCACTTTGACCAGAACTAATCTCTTATGCTTGAGATTCTTAATTTTCCTATCTTCAATTTGTAGAGGTCTCTCTACAAAATTGAGTTGTTCTATCCTTGAGAGGTACTACGAGTGATTCGTCAGCTAGACACTTTTTGAGATTAGATACATGAAATACATCATGTATTCCTGCCATTTCCTCTGGCAGTTGTAGCTGATAGGCTACATGTCCTATTCTTTTAATAATCTTGAAAGGTCCAATATACCTGGGACTTAACTTTCCTCTTTTGATAAATCTTATCACTCCTTTCCAATGAGAGACTTTTAATAATACTTTATCTCCTACTTGAAATTCTAATGGTTTGCGTCTGTTATCTGCGTAGCTCTTTTGTCGATCACGCGTTGCTTTCAGTCGTTCTTTGACTTGAATGATTTTGTCAGTTGTTTCTTGTACTATCTCAGGTCCAGATAATTGTTTTTCCCCAATTTCTGCCCAACAGACCGGGGTTCTGCACTTTCGTCCATAAAGTGCTTCGAATGGTGCAGCATTGATACTTGTGTGATAACTGTTATTATAAGAAAATTCTATTAAAGGTAAGTGTTCGTCCCAATTATCTCCAAAATCAATTACACAAGCTCTAAGCATATCTTCCATTGTCTGAATGGTTCTTTCGCTTTGTCCGTCCGTTTGAGGATGATAAGCTGTGCTTAGATTTAATCTGGTTCCCATTGCTTTTTGGAAACTTGACCAAAAATGAGAGGTAAATCGGCTATCTCTATCAGAAACAATTGATAAAGGAATTCCATGTAATGAAACAATTTCATTTACATATAATTTGGCTAATTGTTCCATACTAAAGGTTTCCTTCATTGGTAAGAAATGAGCTGACTTGGTTAGCCTATCTACAATCACCCAGATTGTATTATTACCTTTTCTTGTTTTGGGTAATTTGGTAACAAAATCCATTGTTATCAATTCCCATTTCCAGACTGGCATTTCTAATTGTTGTAACAAAGCTGAGGGTTTCTGATGTTCAGCTTTAACTTGTGAGCAAGTTAAACATTTAGAAACATAGGCTGCTACATCCTTTTTCATTCCTATCCACCAGAAATTTTTCCTAAATCCTGGTACATTTTATCACTTCCTGGATGCATTGTATATTTAGATTTATGAGCTTCTTCTAATATACGGTGACGTAAATTTCCTAATTTAGGTATCCACATTCTCTTTTTATGGAACCTCCAAATTCCATCTGTTCCTTGTTCTAATTCCTTAATCATTCCTTTTAATTTTTCAGTATCCTCCTTGATTACTGTTTCTTGTGCTTTTCTAATCTGATTGTTTAAATCTACTTGTAGATTTAATTTAAGAGAACGTACCCTTTTTGGCTTTTCGTGATACTTTCGACTTAAAGCATCAGCCACCACATTGGCTTTTCCTGCATGATACTGGATATCACAATCATAATCACTAAGTAATTCCATCCAGCGTGTATGTCTCATATTCAACTCTTTTTGCCCGAAGACATACCTTAAACTTTTATGATCTGTAAAAATAGTAAACTTACTACCATAAAGATAATGTCTCCAAATCTTAAGGGCAAAATTATAGCTCCTAGTTCCAAATCATGGGTTGAATAATTTTCTTCATGACTCTTAAGTTGTCTAGAGGCATAAGCTATAACCTTTTGACGTTGCATTAACACACATCCATATCCTAACTTAGAAGCATCACAATAGACTACAAAGTCTCCAGTTCCTTCTGGTAATGCTAGTATGGGTGTATGGGTTAATCTTTGCTTAAGAATTCTAAAGGATTCTTCTTGTTTTAGTCCCCATTCAAACTTAACAGATTTACAGGTTAACTTAGTTAAAGGAATGGCTATTCTAGAAAAATCTCGAATAAATCTTCTATAATAACCAGCCAATCCTAAGAAACTTCTAACTTCAGTTGGTGATTCAGGGGTTTTCCATTTAGTAATTGCCTCGATCTTTGTTGGATCCACATGAATTCCTTCATGGTTAACTAAATGTCCGAGAAATTGTACCTGTTCTAAACAAAACTCACACTTTGAAAACTTAGCATAAAGCTGTTCCTTTCTCAATAAACTTAAAAGTAAGTGCAAGTGCTTTGCATGCTCCTCTTTACTTTTAGAGTAAATTAGAATATCATCTATGAAGACAATTATGAATTTATCCAAATATGGCTTACATATTCGGTTCATCATGTCCATAAATGCGGCTGGGGCATTGGTTAAACCAAATGGCATGACAGTAAATTCATAATGACCATACCTTGTTCTGAATGCGGTTTTTAGGAATGTCCTCTTCCTGTACCTTTAGTTGATGATATCCTGATCTTAAATCGATTTTAGAGAAAAATCGAGCTCCTTGAAGTTGGTCAAACAAATCATCGATTCTCGGTAATGGATACCGATTCTTAATCGTGACTTTGTTCAATTCACGGTAGTCAATGCACATACGCATGGATCCGTCCTTCTTTTTGACAAATAAAATCGGTGCTCCCCATGGCGATGAGCTTGGCTGTATAAATCCATTTTCCAACAATTCGTCTAATTGTTTCTTCAGTTCTTGCATTTCCGCGGGTGCTAAACGGTAAGGTGCTTTGGCAATCGGTGCTGTCCCTGGTAACAGGTGAATTCTGAATTCAACTTCCCTATCTGGCGGTAGTCCTGGCAATTCTTCAGGAAAAACATCTGAAAACTGGGACACTACTGGAATATCTTTTAATTCTTTTCCTTTAGTGTTAGTGATTATAGAAATCAAATACACTATTGATCCTTTCCTTATATAACTTGCAGTTTTCATCACAGAGATGAATTTAGTGGATCTAGATGGCTTATCTCCTTTAATTGTGATCTTTTCACCTCTTGGTGATTTTATCTGAATTGACTTTTGATCACATAAGATATTAGCTTTATTGGCTATTAACCAATCCATTCCTAACACGACATCAAATCCTACTAGATTCATTGGGTAAAGGTTTGCAATAAACTTTTGATTAAAAATTTCTATTCTTGCTCCTTGCAAGATTTCAGAAATCTTAATGGTTTCTCCATTTGCTGTCTCTACTAGACATTCTTGTGGTAGTTTAGTTAATGATTGATTTAGGAGTTTGCAAAATGAAGTATTAATAAAACTTTGGTTGGCACCAGAGTTAAATAATACTTTAGCAAAAATATCATTAACTAAAAACGTACCAGCAATGACGTCCGGAATTAGTCTAGCTTCATCTGCAGTTAGAACGAATGCTCTAGCATTTTTGGGATTTTTGTTGTTTGCAGCTGGGGCTAACTTTGGACAGTTTGTCTTAATATGACCTTTCTCTCCACAGTTATAGCAGAATCCATTACTGGATTTCTTCTTGCAATTCTCTTCCTTGTGTCCTGGGGCCTTGTAAAAATTACAATAAATAGAGCATCTTCCAGAATGCTTCTTCTTGCAGTTTCTGCAGTAAGGTGCAGAGGTAGAACCTATATTCCTACGGTTGGAATTCCCCGAACGGAATTCTTGAGTAAGCTTTTGGGTTAGGTTTCTCCTCTGATCTTCTTCTCTAGTTCTTACTAGTTCATCAGTCAAGGTATTGGCTAGTTCTACAGCTTCCTCTATGGTTTGGGGTCTAGCTGCCTTGACTACATGTCTAATCTCTCCAATTAATCCCCAGATGTAACGGGAGATTAACACTGGTTCAGGTGATGTAAGGGTTGGTACTATCCTAGCATATTCAAAGAATGTGGTAGTGTAACACTTACTGTCTACCCCGACCATTCTAAGATTCAGAAACTTATTTGCTATTTGTTCCTTTTCATTAGGAGGGCAGAATTTCCTTTCTACCATATTTTTAAATTCCTCCCATTCCATGTTATAAATCCTATCACTTCATCTTGACTGGAGGATAGTGTTCCACCATTCTAAGGCTGCGTTTTTAAACAGATTTGAAGCAAACATTATCTTATCTTCTTCAGCACATTTACTTATTTTCAGAACAGCCTCAGTTTTCTCTATCCAGCGTAAGGCTGCAATGGGTCCTTCATTTCCCGAGAATTCTATTGGCTTACAGGACCAGAATTCTTTGTAAGAACAACCATATGGCATGGTTCTTCTTCTTTTGGGAATGGGCGCTTGAAGTACGGGTCCATTGTTCACGCTGTGTTCCGGTTCACTTGGTCGTTTACTACTATGCTTACTTTTATTATTCGCTTCTTGAACTGTTTGAATAATAAATGGCATTGCATCTATAATTCCTTGGCACTATTATCCATTTGATTTCCATTGTTATTGTTGTTTGAATTCTCATTAACCACGTTATTGTTACTCTGGTTATCGTTATTCAGATTATCCTGATTTTCCTTGTCGGCCATCTGAATTTTACACAATTATCAAATATTAATATCACAAATAATATTTGAATATAGCCAATCACATGACACGCACTTTTAACCAAAAGCGTCGAGCATTGCGACTTTTACTCTATTTATATAGTATGCATCATTACACACTAGTACTGAAATTTAAATTATAATACCAACTGAAATGTAAAGCTACAATACTAATAGTAGGCATCCGTAGTTTTTTTTTTCTAACACATACACACATATATTATTTTATTATTATTATTATTATTATTATTATTATTATTATTATTACTACTACTACTACTACTACTACTACTACCGTTCCTGTCATCACATTCACTGCTATGGATTCATCCAAAAATCCATATTACGCTCATCGTATTTCCATACGAGGCGTTCTCCCACCTGTCGCATTCTCTCACTGCTTTCTAAAATTTCCTCCCCAAAAGTCCTAAGTTCTTGGACATTTTCTGCACTCATTGGGGGTGCAGGTTCTAGGACTGGGTTTGGAAACTGGGGTACGGGTTCCTGATACGGAGGCATAGGGGCCTGGTACGGGTATGGATTCTCTAAAATTTCCCTAACATATTCATCACTAATGTTGTAGGGATCTTGAGGATCTAACCCTGGGTAAGCTCCTATGTTGGGTATTGGCACATTTTCCTGTATTGGGTTTTGTTGCACGTAGTCCCTAACATTGTCCCACCAGGGGTCGTAGTTGTTCGGGTCTAGGGGATCTGGTGCAGGTACCCTAGGTATCTCCTCCGGGTTGTAATCAGGCATTTCTATCTGGTTTTCTACTTCCATGGGTTGGTCAGGATTTTGTGGTTGTGGTGCTAGCATTTGTTCCAGGTTTGGGTCAGCAGCAGTGGTTGCTAAAATATGGATATTAGCGATATCCCTATTGAGCATATCCTGATTATAAGCATCAGTCTCTCTTTTTGCTGCGGCTAACACTCGCTGCTCCTGCAACTTTTTCATTCTTTTCCTACACTCGTGCGCTCCCCTACTGAACCATCCCCTCTTTTTCTGAGGAAATGGCTCTTCAGATTGAGCCTTAAACACAAAGATTCCTTCTTCTGTGTCAGCAGAATACCCTGAGAGGGCAGGCTGATAAGAGGAGGTGACTTCGCTCCTAGGCGAACCAGACAGTTGACGATAGGCGTCAGAAGGTCCTTGGTCGCTTATACTGTAAACTAACAAATAGTCAGATAACACATAGCAAGAAATACAATTATACACGTATTTCCATAATTTATTTCCTAACACTTTGAATTTTGATGTCAGCAGAACACTTCTGTGGCTGAATCAGTGGAATAGCTCTGATACCACCTTCTGTCACAACCCCCGATCCCTAGTTCCCGGGAACGGGCGGCCGTGAGCCAGTTTCGGTGGTATCACGTTTATTTATCCAATTTGGCAGCGGAAATTTTCATCAGGACCGTAGTTAGGAAATATTTAATCAGAGTAAACCACCATGTTTTATAACATTAAACATATGGGTAAAACCCAAGTTTTCAATACACACATTTCATAGGAATAAATCCTATTTATTTAATAAAAACATCCGTTTTATTATTAGGTAACTTTATTGCCACTTTTCCAAGCCTCCAGTGCTATCCAGCTAGCTTCTATTTGGCTTTCACATATTGTCACCTGAAACGCGTTTTAAAAACATTTTGTCAGTGGGAAATACTGGTGAGTGAATCCCAGTTTAATGAAGTTTAAATAAAACCATTTTCACAGTGTACAGTTTTGAGGGCGCATCCGCAATTACATTTGTTTATAGGTAATACCAATTAACATCCATGGTACTATCATCTGACTTATGGTCATGTTACTCCTCTCCCCAGGTGGTAACAAATTTTGTATACAAAACCCCAAATATACCATCATAATTGTACCTTTACAAATACTCAATAACTGTCTTTCCCATGAAGAAATATTTAAGGTTTTGTAAAAACAGGTAACAAAAAGATTTACAAAAAGTGGATCAACTCACAAAAATGAGTATATAAAAAGAAGGATCACTCACATTGTTGTCTTAGGTTATTCTTTAGGGTTTCCTGGTGAACATCTATAATTTACACAAATGCACGTGTGTTAGTATAATAACCCATTTTAACATTAGTAATACCCTCCCCGAGACGGTATTCCAACGACTACGTCGGGCAGAACCACGACAGTCGTTACGGAACCCTAGATCAATCGGGCAGCGTATCTAATACGTCTCCAGGGGTTATAATACTTACATCGTAGTAGAACCTCGCTAATTAGGGGGTATAATGCCCGCGTATAGTAACGCCACTACAGAAAATTAAGAAAGAAAGAAAGATTTTGAACGACGGACTGAAGACCCGATGCGTGCTATTTATAGGGCTGAATTCGGACTTCCTCGCGGCCCGCGTGGGATATAGGCAGGGCTTACGCGGCCCGCATTGACTCTGGTCAACTGCGTAGCTTAGCTGAGTCGTTCACTAGCTTGTCCGGGTGTTGGGCCACGTGGCGGCCCAGGACTGCGCCACAATTTAGGACACTCGCGGCCCGCATGGACTTAAGCGATCTTGTACACGGCCCGCATCAACTAATGGTTTAAACGGAGTCTAATTACATCCTAATGCGGCCCGCGTTAAGTTGAGGTGGGGTCCTACGCGGCCCGCCTCAACTTAAGATTTAGTGTTTTTAATTTATTTTATATGTTATATTGTATTTTGGGCTCGGTTTTCACATATGGGGTGCATATAAAGACATATTAGGATATTTTAAGATATATTAGGGTGTCAGAACTATTATGAGGGTGTCGGTTTTACCGAGGGTTGTTATATAATTGGCCTAAATCAGTGGCTCGATCAGTGGCTCTGATACCACCTTTTTCTGTCACGGCCCCTGACCTGGTTTGACCCGTTTCAGGAGCCGCGGGACAGAAATCCCGTGGTATTTAATTTAGGCGACAGCGGAAGTCTTTTTAAAATAAGATCTTTCAATATTAAAACTGCACGTTACATAATTTAGGGATAAAACCCTGTAATTTACAATAAGGTGATTTCACTGGGAAATCTTTATTTTTCAAAACATGTTTCTTTATTTATTTACATTGAGCCACTTCTCTAAACTGGTAGTGCTCCACGGCACTTTTCTTAGCTCACAACAGATCACCTGAAACATGTTTGAAAAAGGTTTTGTCAGCGGGGAAATACTGAGTGAGTTCATTCAGGTTTTATAAAATGATACATAGTTATTAATTACAGCATAAGAGCGATTACAATGGTTTATATCTTATTTTTATCTGGAGCTCTGTCACAATGGTGACAAGTCACAATGGTGACAAGTCACAATGGTGACGATGGTCATACCACTATTAGGTCAATGAACCCAAATAGTGATGATTATCCCTAGTAGGTCAATGAACCTTACTGGGAGAAAATTAGTAATGTGCACAATACCCCAATAGCCAGTGATTCAAGATATCCATGACTTAGTCCCTGTAATTATAACTTTTGAAAATAATTAGGAGTATTGTAAGACAGTTGATAAAAAGAGAATGACTCACAAACTGTGAGAAAAGAGAATGGACTCACATTGCAGATTTAACGAGCAGTGTATAAGCCTACTTGTTAGCCTTGATTAACCTAATTTAATTCACAATACACGCAATTGGGGTTAGTAACTAATACAGCAGTTACGTCAATTCACGAGATCAAACCCTCACAACGATTAACAAAGTGCAATACTTAATAATTCAACGGATTCACAGCGAATAACAGAGCATAGTCCGAATTCGAACAGCACTCAAATATTCAAGTTGAAATCACGACGAATAACAAAGTATAAGCTCAATTTGAGCAGCACTCAAACAATCGTTGGATAGTTTCAATCGATCGGACGTTGAATCGTAATAGCGATCGAGTTATTACCCTGGTTGCGGCAGCGATTCGTGCGGTGTGTGATTTGTAGTAAACGATGTATAATTTCGTCTACGAAGTGAATTTTCTCGTCGAATTAACGCCAAATTTCAAGTCCCAAACCCCCCTATTTATACTGGATTTTTGCACCTCCCACGTGTCGCGGAAGAATACGTGGCCTGTGCCGCGTATCGCCTGGGGTGACAAAGTAGGGTAGGGTAGGTTAGTCACCTGCCTAGCCTTGCTGAGTCGACAGTTTCGATAAATTCTACTTAGACAACGAATTCGAAGGATAATCGTCAACTAGGTTTTACCCCCCCTGAGTTTTAGGGGCCCTGATCCTGATTCCGATTGTTCTGAAAATTTTAGGGTTTATGTAGAATTACTTGGGTTTCTCAATTAGGGTTTCCTTAATAGAAAGTTACCATACTAAGTATTGATTTTAGTGAGAGTTGTTACAATACGCTTTTGGGTCAATCCCATACATCAATCATGAGACTTTTAGGCATGTTAGGTACAACTAAGGTATTAGTTCTGATTGATTGCGGTGTGACACCTGTGTCACCACCACCATCAAACAAATACCAAGCCAATGAAATATTGTATTTCATACTTGGGATCTGTATAAATATGTGTATCTTTTGCACGTATCAATTCTTGTTCGATTTCGGGCTTTAAATCGCTTTCTGGAAGGTTATACGCGATCTGATGCGTAAATATAACCAGTTTAATGGAACAAACACTCCGGAACAGTGAAATAGGCTTAACATACCTTAAATAACCATTACATAACTTAGAAATAAGTTTTGGATGGTTTGGTATGCCGAAATCAAGTTTATTCGCTTACAGGGACTAAATTCGACAAACTGCGAAAGTATGTCAATTTGTACTGTAACAGGCCTTCCGGAACTTGATCATAAGTTAAGTATGCCCTAAATATTCTTTACATAGCTTAGAAATAGGCTTTGAGGTGTTTGGTGCGCAAAAATAAACTTTATGCTCATTCAGGGACTAAAAGCGTCAAAAAGTGCATAAGTTTGCATTTTCGCGCATATTTTACGTTCTGATTACTTCCGGACTTCCAAAAATTTATGTAAGCATTAAAATATTTTATTTTAGTGTTTGGTATGATAAATTCCATTCGTCGCTTAATTTGGATCGTTTTTGCGTTCGTTACGACTCCCGTCGTAATTAAGCGAATAACGCAACCGTACGACCAAACGAACCGACATCCGTGATGTCTTTGAGCATATTTTAAGTTCCCTATACTTTAATATCATTTTAGAGCCTTGAAATGAGGTTAAAGGGGTTTAAAAGTGCCAAAAAAATCAAGTTTTACAAGTGTAGGGACCATTTTTGAAATTTCTGGCAGATTCAGTGAACCTAGTCCATTTTGAAGTGTTAATGGTTTTCACCCATGGTTTTGCAAAACCATGGGATGGTATTCAATGAACATAGTCCACATTAGGGGCTCCCATGGTTTTTGAAAACCATGTGCCCACATGTAAGGTCTAGATCAAATCACGTTTTTCGACGAACGATCTTAACTGTTCAAGGAAATCTATAAATACCCCTCACCCATTTCATTCTTACTCACTTTGAATCTGATTCTACACTCTCTAAGTGGAAGTATATGCTTCCTACCTGAGAGTGAATCGGGTTCGAATCTTGCGGGGACCTTCTGTAAGTATTCTTTCGCGTTTTTCATTCGTTTTAGCGTTAAAGTCAAACTGCGTTTGACTTTCTGCATTAACCAGTTTATGGTCAATGCGAAGTTCGTTTGAACTTCATAACGTGAGCGTAATCACGATGGTTATAGTCCCTAGTAACTATACCTACTAATTACCACGTTATCTAGGCTCAGTGACGAGTCGTAGTTTCGGCAAAAATGCGTTTTCTCGCGTATTTTGTAACCAAACTACTCTAGGGTATTAAAACCGTTTGTTTTAATACCAAACCTATTTTCTAACTTTACTAAACATGTTCTAGCATGTTTAGCTCGTCGCTTTTAGATTTGTGCTTGTTTAGGGTCGTAAAGGTAAGCGATCTAATCAATCGCTTATGCTTACGAACCCGACCCATTGGTCGATCTTTAGGATCCGACCAAACACATTAGGTGACCATAGTTGTATAGGGAATAACCTTCCGAGGTTATACCTTATGGTCACGACGTTTAGTTAGTTATATGATAGGTAGTTTATATGCCTTAGGTAAATTACCAAAATGCCCTTTTTACGCATAAATTCATTTTAAGTCTATGTAACGAAATTTTTGACATCTAAACTGATTTAACAACAATATTAAACATGTTAAGGCATATCTTGCTTGTCATAGAACTAGTTAGGCATTCCAAACGCGTTTTACGCAAACGACGCGTTAAAGTGGCGTAAGCTACCTAAACGGGCCGTAATGGGTCAAAAGCACTTAGGATAGGTTTCGTTTTAGTACGTAGGCTTTGTTAAACCATAATACATAAGTTCCCATACTTATTTGGTTTACGAACCCTTGTACTACCCGATCCTCCGATAGGTCCGTTTATTAATGTAGATACCTATATAGGTGCCGTTTGATTTCGTGGTCTTCTAGCTTTGCTTGGTGGTTATCCTAAGACTTCTAAGCACCCTCAAGTGAGTACATAGACCCCTCTTTTACTGTTTTCCAAACATTTTGGGGTGAAACACATGTGCAAACTTGTTACTTTCATGATTTCATGCTTTTATATCATATACTTGCTATGTTCATTAGTACACTATTAGTACATGATTTCATTATGTTTTTGCTATGTATGCCCATTGTGTGCATACTTAGTACATCGTTTTACATAAGATTTCATGCTATATATGTTCATCATACTTAGTACATCGTTTTACAAGACATATTATACTTGGTATCATGCTATGTATGTCCATCCGTCGCATACTTAGTACATTGTTTGTGCATTCTTACCTATGGTTTGGTTGTTACATATTTCACTTGCCATACATGACATTTTGTTTACACAATACTTGATTGACATTTGACAACGGTTTAGACATGGGCAATTTACATTGGTGGTTTATGTGGGTAAGTGATTTGAGTAACGAGACGTGTGTAATGTGATACAAGCATGGTGGATACGCTGCTGGTACTTCCTATATATAAGTGCTTGTATTATATTACATGGCATAGCGTTATTTAAATCATTCATTTGGATTTATACATTTTTACACAAATAACATATTTTTCACAAGACATTGTTTTACAAAACAGTTTGTTTTATATAAACTCATTTTTACTTGGTTATTCATTTAACCTTACATCATTCTTTTAACTATACATATCTATCATCGATTTTCAAACGTTTTATAAAAAGCAAACACTTAAACTGGATTCATGACAAGTTTTTGGTTAAACATTTTCTTAAACCTAAGTCATGGATCCTATTTTTCATAAAACCTATGTACTCGCCGGCATTTTTATGCTGACGTATTTTCACATGTGTTTCAGGTACAATAGTTGATGATATTTGATGATGATATTGATGCATGCTCACGTAGGAATGGGCAAGGCCTTAGTGACATTAAAAGATGCAAGACTAGTTAATTATGTTGTGTTTCCTTGTTGTTAAGACATTGTAACTCATTTAATTTAATAAAACGAATTTGTTTAATCCATGGTTGTGAAACAATAATTCTGTTACAACACTCCCCGACGTTTCCGCCACGTTTTGTTGTTTTACGTGGTCGGGGTGTGACATGCGGGTCCAAACATAATTTGTTGTAAATCCTTGAAACTTGAATGAGAACTTGTTTAGGGTTCTGCAGAATTTCTAAAGAATATTGTTCATATGATAATGAATTGATAAAAACAAACGTGATGATACAGAGTTATATATATATGTACATGAAAGAGATATATCCTATAACTACCCTATAAATATAACTTATAAAAATAATAAGAATTAATAATGATATCTAGCTTATATATATATAAATGCCAGACATATATGTATGCATATATATCTAACACCCTCCCGTAAGCTAGATCATTCAGGTGACATGCGAAGAAGCTCTTTTAGGTCGAATGAAATCCTTTGGTTGTAGTGCTTTTGTCATGATATCAGCTAACTGATCTTTTGTTGCACAAAAGATAACAGTTAATTCTCTTTTCTTGATAAGATCTCTGATGAAATGCTACTTAACTCTTATATGTTTGCTTTTTCCATGATAAACAGGATCCCTAGCCAAACATATAGTGGACTTATTGTCGCAGTATATAGGAATTGAGGAATCATTCTTTTCTTGTAAGTCATCTAAAATTCCCTTAATCCATAAAGCTTGACAACCAGTTAATGACAATGCCATATATTCAGCTTCTGTTGAAGATAGTGCCACCACCTTTTGTTTCTTTGACTGCCATGAAATAGGACCTGAACCTAAATGAAAAATATACCCGGAGGTGCTTTTGCTATCATCCATATCTCCTGCATAATCACTGTCACTAAAACCTACAAGATTTTTTCTTTCCTCCTTTGGAGTATGTAAGTCCTTGATCTTGTGTTCCTTTGATATATTTGAGTATACGCTTAGCTGCTTCCCAGTGACTCCTTTTTGGATGTTCCATAAATCTGCTAACTTTGCTTACTGCAAACATTATGTCTGGTCTCATATTGGTTAAATACATCAGACTTCCTACTAGGCTTCGATATACACCTTCATCTACGAAATCTTCTGGGTCATCCTTTGACAGCTTCAGTCCATATTCCATAGGTGTGGATACAGTGTTGCATTGTGTCATTCTATACTTTTCTAACAGATTTCTCATGTACTTTCTTTGAGACAGTATGATGTTTCCATTCTCATAAAGTACCTCCATACCCAGGACATAATGCAACTTTCCCATATCAGTCATTTCAAATTCCTTATTCATCGACTCTTTGAATTCAGTAATTAAGTGCATGGAACTACTAGCAATGATTAAATCATCTACATATAAACATATCACTAATTTTCCTTCATTAGTGTCTTTTATGTATAAAGTGTGTTCATATGCACATTTTCTAAACTCATGTTGCATGAAGTATGAGTCTATACGACTGTACCACGCTCTTGGTGCTTGTTTAAGACCATAGAGAGCTCGTTTGAGATGACATACCTTTCGTTCTTCTCCCCGTTTAATATATCCTTGAGGTTGCTCTATGTAAACTTGTTCGTTCAGTTTTCCATTCAGAAAGGCCGTTTTAACATCCATTTGATGAAGATGCCATCCATAATGTGCGGCTAGAGCCAACACTAGTCGAACTGTTTCAAATCTTATTACTGGAGCAAATACCTCTTGATAATCTATACCATATTTTTTCCTGTATCCTTTTACTACCAACCTGGCCTTGTATTTGTCTACATTTCCTTTTTCATCATATTTTGTTTTATAAATCCATTTTATTCCTATTGGCTTTTGATGCTTTGGTGGATCCACCAGTACCCAAGTTTGATTTTTGTTGATGGAATCCATTTCCTTGTCCATTGCTTCTATCCATCTCGTATCCTTACTTGCTTCTTCATAACTTGTCGGATCTGTACTTGCATAGAGGACAAAATTCACCACTTGATTTTCGTTGTATTTCTGTAATACCTCTGCATTTGAGAGTTTTTTGGTATTACGATATACATTTCTGATGCTTTTAGTTCTAATGACTTCATTTTCTGAGTCTGTTGATGAAGAGTCATCATTGTGTTGTCGGTCTTGATTAACATTCTGCTGTTGAGTCTCATCCGTCCCTAAGTCACCAAAATCTTGCTGATCATTATTGATCGTTTCTTGACTTTGTTCTTCATTTATTGTGCATGTAGTGGAATTATTATCCTCCTGTTCTCGGTCCTTGTCCGTTGCACTATCATCTCGGGTTGGTTTCTCATCCCCATCAGAAATAACAAATGGTACATTTGATCCATCACAGTCGAAAACCCATCTTTTATTTTCATCAAAGATTACGTCACGACTGATGATAATCTTGTTAGTTTGAGGGTTATACAGCTTGTAACCCTTGCTAGCTTCACTGTATCCAACAAATATCGTTTTTTCCGTCTTGTTGGATAATTTATCTCTTTGTTGTTTTCGTACGAGAGCATAAGCTAGACAACCAAACACTTTCAGATGTTCTACGTTTGGTTTCTGCCCATTGCATGCTTCATAAGGAGTGATGTTTGGCCTAGTCTTCGTGATTGTTCGATTTAGAATATAAGTAGTGCATGCTACAGCTTCCGCCCAGTAACAATTAGGTAATTGCTTAATATTCATCATACTCCTACTTAACTCCATCAAAGTCCTATTCTTCCGTTCGTCTACTCTGTTTTGTTGAGGAGTATAGCTATTAGTAAGTTGATGCCGAATTCCATTGAGCCTCAGATAATCCTGAAATAGTTTACTGCAATATTCTCCTCCGCGATCCGTTCTTAGGGTTTTAATTAAATGATTTGACTGCTTCTCGTTCAAGGCTTTGAAGGTTTTAAAGTAATTTAGTGCTTCGGATTTAAATTTGAGAAAATATACCCATGTCTTTCGAGTGTAATCATCGATGAATGTGATAAAGTATCTACATCCACCTATGGATTCTGTTCTCATTGGACCACATATGTCAGAGTGAACTAGCTGTAGTGGTTCAGTTGCTTGCCAGGTCGTTTTCTTTTGAAAAGGTTTCCTTGCTTGCTTTCCGGATATACATCCTTCACACACACTATCATCCTTCTTCATTTTTGGTAATCCAAATACTAGCTCCTTGTTTCCCATATCAATCAAAGTGTCCATGTTCACATGTCCATAACGTTTATGCCATAGATGTGAAGAGTTGTAGATAGTCATATTCATGGCACACTGCAAATCACTTTCGGGATGTAAGGGAAACATCTTATTGTTAGTCATCTTGACCATGCCAAGAACTTCATTATTTGCATCTTTGATAATGCATTTGTCTTCTTTGAATGTGACTTCATACCCTTTCCTTATGAGTTGTCCTACACTTAACAGGTTATATTTCAAACCCTTTACATAAAATACATCTGGTATCTTTCTTTCTCGCCCTCTTATAGTAATAGAGACGACTCCACTGCCTAATACTTCCAACCGTTTATCATCCCCTGTCCTCACCTCCTTTTTTAATGATTCATCAAGGTGAGTGAAACATTCTCGGTTACCAGTCATATGGTTACTGCAGCCACTATCAAGATACCAACAGTTACTTTTGATTGTTTCCTCCATATTAAATATCATGAACATAGTATCATCTTGTTCATCCATTTCATCTTATTTGTGAATTAACACGTTGTCCGATCTCTCACGTTCATCCTTCTGTTGGCAAAACTTGGCAGTGTGACCAAGTTTATGACAATTGAAACATCTTATCGAATTCATATTAAAGTTCTTGCCCCTGTTCTTGTTTCGTCCTCTTCCTGTGGAATCATTCTTAGATGTCTGCCTAAATCGGTCTTGATTCGCATTTGTTACTTGAAATGCATGTTCTACTGGACTGTCTTCATATCGTTTTAGTCTCAATTCGTGAGACTGAAGTATCCCCATTAATTCTTCAGTGGAAACTTCCCCCAGATTTTTTGTTTCCTCTGTCGTTATAACAACCGATTCATAATTTCTAGTTAAGCTTCGTAAGATTTTCTCTACAATTCTCTGTTCATATATTTTTTCTTCATTCATTCTCAATTGATTCACTATGTGGGTTATTCTGTTGAAGTATTCTTCAACAGATTCACCATCTTTCATATTCAAAGAATCAAATTCACATATAAGAGATTGGAGTTTTACAGTTTTTACCCGGCTTTCACCCTTGTATGATTTATGAAGAATAATCCATGCTTCCTTCGCTGATCTTGCCTGAGAATTTCTTTCGAACACTGTATCGATTACGAACTGAAAAATAATTTGCAGCGCTCGTTTATCCCTTTTTACTGATTCTCGATATGCAGCGGTTGCTTCTTCAGAAGGATTTGATCCCAGTTCTTGATATCCTTCATCGACAACCGTCCATAATTCTTGCGATTCAAGTAATACCTTCATTTGAATGTGCCAATGATAATAATTTTGTCCAGTCAGTTTGGAGATCTGTGTTTGAATTCCCTGTGTTTGATTCATGATCTTGAATTCGAGAAAAAAAACTTTTAACGTAATCGGATGTTGGTGTCTTGGATCGGATGTGCTCTGATACCACTTTGTTGTAAATCCTTGAAACTTGAATGAGAACTTGTTTAGGGTTCTGCAGAATTTCTAAAGAATATTGTTCATATGATAATGAATTGATAAAAACAAACGTGATGATACAGAGTTATATATATATATGTACATGAAAGAGATATATCCTATAACTACCCTATAAATATAACTTATAAAAATAATAAGAATTAATAATGATGTTGGCCCGAACTGGATCTTGATCTCTAAAATGAGCGTGATTAACAAACTTGAATAGCAATAACTTGTAATAACCGAACGAATGAATGTATATACAAATTGAATGAGTAAGTAAGTGATTACAAATGAAACTACATGATCCTATTTATAGTTTTCTACGGGTACGAATGAAAGGTTGCGTCTCTTCGTGAAAGGACACGTCTCTTGGATGTGTGGTTGTGATTAAACCTTGAAGAGGTGTGATGATTCTTGTCCACTCGATCAACAGTCTCGTCTTTTCTTTCCTTGTGCCTTGTACCGATCGGAATTGGTGTGTGGGAGAGACACACCTTTTCGGTTAATGATGGTAATTACCATCTTTCACTTTGTCAACCTAGGTCCTCATACTTTATAACCGCTAAGTAATATATATTCTAACTATCTAACTATGTACAGGATGTTAAGAGATTAACCGGTTTCATTCACCCCCTTAATCTCGAACATCCATAAGTTGCTTTAAGTCTTGAATTCCGAGCAGTTCCCTCATTGTAGCAAACTTGATCCTTGCTAGTGCCTTTGTTAGTATATCTGCCCGTTGTAGTTCTCCACTTATGTGTTCCACAGTGATATCTTCGTTTTCCACACATTCTCTTATGAAGTGATAGCGTGTGTCAATGTGCTTGCTTCTTCCATGAAAGACTGGATTTCTCATGAGTGCTATTGCTGAAACATTATCTACTCTGAGTATTATCTTCTCTTCCTTCCAGCCTGTGATTTCACTTAACAACCTTTTAAGCCATAGTGCTTGATATGCTGCTGCAGTGGCTGCCATGAATTCTGATTCACATGATGATAGTGCCACTGTCTGTTGCTTCTGTGTACACCAGGTTATAGGTGATTCTCCAAAGTAGAATACCAGACCAGTTGTTCCTTTACCTTTGTCTGTATTAACTCCAAAACTACTATCACTATAACCTGTAATCTTACATCCTCCTTGTTTTCTGTAGATGATTCCATGCTCTTTAGTTCCTTTGATGTAACGTAGTATTTGCTTTACTGCTTTCAGGTGTTGTTCCTTTGGTTCTTGCATGAATCTACTAAGTAGACTGACTGGGTAACATAGATCTGGCCTTGTGTGCAATAAGTACCTGAGAGAACCTATCAAGCTTCTGTAATGTGTTGCATCTACTAGATCTCCTTCTTCAGTCTTTGTTAATTGAGTTCCTGGAGTCATGGGAGTCTTTGTGTCGTTGCAGGATAACATATCGGCGTCTTTGAGTATCTTGTTGATATATCATGTCTGCTTGATGCCTATTTCACCCCCTGTTTGAATTACTTCTATTCCCAGATAATATGCTAGCAATCCTAGATCGCTCATATCAAATTTGTTCTTCATCTGAGATTTGAAAATATCTATCTCCTTCTTTGATGTTCCAGTGACTATCAAGTCATCAACATAGACTCCAACTATTAGTGTAGAAGCTTCACTTGTTCTTGTATAGATTGCGTTCTCTAAAGTGCACTTCTTGAATTTAAGTGACTTTAGGGTTTGATCTAACTTCGTATTCCAAGCTCTTGGTGCTTGTCTCAATCCATACAGTGCTTTTGATAGTCTGCAAACCTTTCCTTCATTTCCTGGCTTTATAAATCCTTCTGGTTGTGATACATAGACTTCCTCCTTGAGGTCTCCGTGCAAGAATGCAGATTTCACATCTAAGTGATGTACCTCCCAACCTTGATATGCTGCTAAAGCCAACAATAGTCGTACTGTTTCCATACGTGCTACTGGTGCAAAGACTTCGTCAAAGTCTATTCCGTGTTGCTGAACATATCCTTTTGCAACCAGCCTTGCCTTGTGTCTGACAATGTTTCCGCTTGCATCTTTCTTAGTTTTGAATACCACTTTAAACCTATTGCTTTGTGACCACTTGGTAATTCTGTCAATTTCCAAGTGTTATTCTTGTTTATTGAGTCTAACTCAGCCTTCATTGCTTCAATCCACTTTCTGTCACTAGATGCTTCCTTGTAATTCCTTGGTTCTTCTTCAGCGAGTAATAATTCATGTGGATCTATTTGGATTTCTTCTGTCTCTTCATACAGGTCTTCGAGACTTCTTAGTCTTACTGGAGTGTCACTAATGCTCTCTGTTGTACTTTCAGAGGTAGATGGACCTCCACTTGATAAACTGCTTGAGCTTCCTGCTGAGTTCTGATTGTATGAATGTGCTGGCGGGGTTACATAGGAGTCTTGTTCTTCTGTCTGATCTACTCCTGAATCATCATGTTGTGGCCCGCTACTGCCAGGACTACTTGGTTCATTTTCTTCTAACTCAGGTGGTATGTCATCTTCTTGAATGACAAAGTTTGTCCATTCGGGATTCCCTGAATCTACCGTCTCCATATAACTATCCCAGTTCCATGGTGACCTTCCATGACCTTTACATCTCTACTGACACATATCTTGTTCTTTGCTGGATCATATAATCTGTATGCCTTTGATCCTTCTTCTATTCCAAGGTAAACCATAGGTGCACTTCTATCATCTAACTTCTTTTGTTGAAGTGGTAGTACCTTAGCATAAGTCGTGCAGCCAAAGACCTTCAAGTGTTCCAGATTTGGCTTCCTTCCTTTCAATGCTTCATATGGTGTCTTGTTCACCAGGGCTTTTGTTGGAACCCTGTTTAGTACGTATATCGTGTGTCGTATTGCTTCTCCCCAAAAGTTCTGTGGCATGTTCATTGCCTTTAGCATACTGCGAGTAGTTGACAACATCGTCCTGTTTCTTCTTTCTACTACTCCATTTTGCTGTGGGGAATATGGTGCTGTAAGTTGTCTTGCTATGCCGTTGGTTTTGCAATACTTGTTGAATTCAGCCGATGTGAATTCACCTCCTCTATCCGTCCTTAACATTTTTAACTTGGTCTGCGCTCCCTTTTCCACCTTTTCTTTGAACTCCTTAAATGTTTCGAATGCTTGATCCTTGGAAGTTAGTAAATATGCCCACATGTAGCGAGTACAGTCGTCTACAAGTAAGAATATATACTTCTTCCCAGCATGTGTTGGTGGGGATATAGGACCACGCAAATCTCCATAGACTAAGTCCAGAGGTTTTAAAGATCTGAACTTTGCCTGATTTGGAAATGGTGCCCTACTATGCTTTCCTAATAAGCATGCGTCACAGACTTGACTAGCATGACTTATTTGGGGAACTCCATGTACCAAGTTCTTACGAGTCATTTCCTTAATAGCATCAAAGTGTAAATGGCCTAACCTTGCGTGCCATAACCATGCTATGTCTTCGGTTTTTGATAGTAGGCAGATTGGTTTTCCAGTCTTCAGCTTGACTTTGTACAGCCTGTTCTTCAATCTCTTGACTCGCATTAGTAGCTTTCTATTTCAATCTCGGATAGTAAGTAGATCTCCGTCCATAATTACTTGGAAACCGATTTCGGTAAGTTGTCCTAGGCTCAATATGTTGCTTTTCAGACTTGGAATGTAGTATACTTGTGAAATAACCTTTTGTTCTTGGTTCAGACATTCCAGTAGTATTGAACCTTTGCCTTTAATTTCTACGTGTGACCCGTCACCGAACCGTACTTGTCCTCTCACCGTTTCATCTAATTCCTTGAAGTGACTTCGCACTCCTGTCATGTGGTTGCTGGCCCCGTTATCTAAGTACCATAGATTTTTATCTTCTGAGGCGTAACTTGTTGGTTTTATGCGTTCCTCGTTTAGCAGAGCCCTTTCTTGAACATTTTCTTCTTATATTGCCATTAGTAATACGGGTGCTTCGTCTTCCTCGACGAGGTTTGAATGTTCTTGTACTTCGTCTTTCTTAGAACAGTCCTTCTTGAAGTGTCCAAACTTCTGACACTTAAAACATTGGATCTTACTTAGGTCGGTTCTTGCAAACTTCCTCCAATTTCTAGAATTTCCATTTCTAGGTCTAGATGTAGATCCTTCGTTTTTGGGACTTTGCCTATTTCCGTTGTTTCGCCAATTTCCACACGTTTGATTAAACCTACCACGTCCGCGGTTTCCAGATTATCTTTCTCTGTTGTTATCATGATGTGTGAACATAAGCCTGTCTTGGCTTTCTCCTTGATTTCCTTTCTTTAACCTGAGCCGTTCTTCATATGTCTTTAATCTTCCGACCGCTTCTTCTAGCGTCATAGTTTCTAGATCGGAGTATTGTTCCATGGAGGCAACGATTTGAGTAAACTTATCCGGTACGCCATTTAGGAGTTTGCGTACTAGAGTCGGTTGACTCAATGTCGTTCCTACTTCAGTTGCCCGGGTAACGATAGTATTAATCTTTGCGGTAAATGAATCAATAGTGTCGTCATCCTTCATTTGCAACAATTCAAACTCTGACAATAACGTGTGCATACGTGCCTTTTGTACCCGATCAACACCAACGTGTCTAACCTTTAAATTATCCCAAATTTCTTTTGCAGTTTTACAACTTGCAACTTGCAATACAACGTCTTCTGGTATTGCTTGAAACAGATATGCAATTGCAGACTTATCTTTCTTGGTGTCTACCGTTGCATTTTCTGCCGGTTCAATCGTTTCCCACAAACCATTCGCTTCAAGAATCGTCTTGATACGAATAGCCCAAACCGTATAGTTTGTTGGTTTCAGAATCGGACACTGAAACTGGGAAAGAGAATTTCCTTCTTTCTGTATTATTATCGGATTTTGTCCGGATGTTCCTGACATATCTTCCTGCCGAACAATCTTCACTTTTACTAAACTTTTTCTTGGTTTCAATAGATCTCAACAAACCCCACGATTACCCGAATCGTGTAATAATCAAACAATCTAATTCGCACTAAACCCCGGAATCAAAACAAACCCTAGATTCCTAACCCTTCGGTTCAACCGATTATACTAGAACCGAAAATAAAATTCTGAAATGAACTTTTGCGAATTAAAAATGAAACCGAAACCTGATCGCGAATTCCCTGCGATGCCTTGCGATTCCCACGCCTAGAGCCTGATGCTCTGATACCAATTTGTTGGCCCGAACTGGATCTTGATCTCTAAAATGAGCGTGATTAACAAACTTGAATAACAATAACTTGTAATATCCGAACGAATGAATGTATATACAAATTGAATGAGTAAGTAAGTGATTACAAATGAAACTACATGATCCTATTTATAGTTTTCTACGGGTACGAATGAAAGGTTGCGTCTCTTCGTGAAAGGACACGTCTCTTGGATGTGTGGTTGTGATTAAACCTTGAAGAGGTGTGATGATTCTTGTCCACTCGATCAACAGTCGCGTCTTTTCTTTCCTTGTGCCTTGTACCGATCGGAATTGGTGTGTGGGAGAGACACACCTTTTCGGTTAATGATGGTAGTTATCATCTTTCACTTTGTCAACCTAGGTCCTCATACTTTATAACCGCTAAGTAATATATATTCTAACTATCTAACTATGTACGGGATGTTAAGAGATTAACCGGTTTCAAATGATATCTAGCTTATATATATATAAATGCCGGACATATATGTATGCATATATATCTAACATAATTTTATATCGGATACATTGGTAAATGACCAAGAATCATGACCCAGTTCGTCACTTCCTTTAGTGTCCAAATTGGAAACGAAGATATCATCCGGTGCAATCAGATTTGCAAGGATGTCTCATTGCAACTTTCTGACCTATAGGTCTCTCAAGAGTTCTACCCGTTTGACTTAGGGGTAGCTGATGTGGTGCTCGGTATTCAATGGTTGGCAACGCTTAACACAATTCAGGCAAGTTAATTGGAAGGAGATATCTATGTTGTTCACCATCAACACTAAATATTACAAGCTGCAGGGAATGCTACCAGATCCTTAACAGTCTGCTACCTTTCGCCATCTCACTATAGTACCATTCGAGGTGCACAACACTAGACCAGCAACTCAGTTTTCTTACACCCAACTTGTGGGCAAGTTGTCTCTTTGGGCAGGAGGTATTGATAAGAAACTGACATTGGGTCAGGGTCAAACTGGTCAAACCCAATTGATGAAAATGGAGAGAAAGAAAGCAAGAAAGTAGGAAACTGTGGTTGAATGATAGGGGAGCAAAGTCAAAGTCAAGAGGCTGAATTTTGGGGCTGAAATTCAGGATTAGTAACTTATCTATTTCTTATTTAAGGATTTCATTTCTGTTCTATTTTCTCATGTCTTGTTTATTATAATTATCAGTGTTGTATTGGAGGCTAGCCCCTCTCGTATTGGGCCGACTATCTTAGTTTGTCAATAAAATCAGCCATTTATCTTCTAGTTCCTATCATTACAATTGTGTACTTAAACGAAGTTACAAAATGAAAGATGGGATCAATTGATTTGAGTAAAGCTTCTTCTCTCTCTAGGATCGATAGTAACATTTAATGACTAATCAAGTAAACAAAAACCTGGTCATATGATTCCTAGCCACTCCCTTGTAACAATTTTGTTTTGATACAACTAATTTTTTCTAATATCCGCAACACTTGTTCAATGCACGGCCTATCTTTAGGTTCGGTTTGAGTACACTTCAGAATAAGTTTAGCACACTGATATATAGCTTCTGGTGGGTAGTCATGACCAAGACTCGGGTCTACTATAGTCATTAGCTTCTTTTTCTTGGGTAGCATCGGCCTCGCCCATTGTACAAGATCTTGTTCACTTTTGGGTCGGGTTTTGTCAAAAACTCGAAGGCCTGTAAGAGTTTCCAATAACACCACCCCAAAAGCATATATGTCATTCATACCATTCAAATAACCTGTATATGCCACATGTTTACAAGTGTAAGACATGAAGCATAAATCCCACATCATAGCATTAACTATTTACAAGGTAACTCACCTGTTTCTACATACTCTGGAGCTGCATACCCATATGTCCCCAATACCTGTGTAATAAGATGTGTCTCACCATTTATTGGACCATGTATTGCCAGCCCAAAATCAGCGATTTTTGCATTGAAATCCTGGGGAAAAATTATTAAAAAGAAAGACGACGTACAACAAAAAAAACACCTTAATTAATGTTAGCAACATTCTACACTATACCTGATCAAGCAGAATGTTAGAAGTCTTTAAATCACGGAATATGATTTGGTTCTCTCCAGAATGCAGATAGGCAATGCCTTTTGCTGTTCCTATCATTATTTTGATCCGCCTTGACCATGAAAGTGTTTCTCCAAATCGTTCTGCATTTGTAATTACTTATTCAAGTAAATGCCCATTTCATGATAACTACTAGTACATTATTAGGATCAAGTGCCAGATGTATGTTTACGTTTCAGTATGTTATCTTCTAGGCTCCCCTTATGCATAAACTCATATACTAGGAGTAGCTCCATATCTTCTGAGCAGTATCCTAATAACCTGGCTACATTTGGATGTCTCAGTTCACTTAACAGTTTCACCTCCGCCTGCGTACATCCATGATACCATGTTCTAAGTATATTTCGTAGCATACACAGACACACACTCACACATATATACTATTCTGAAATGAACGCCTATATAAATAAATACCTGCCATTCTTCAAATCCTTGATGACCGTCAATATTGAGCTTTTTAACAGCTACAGGAATCCCGAAGCCAAGCTTTGTGGGAACATATGTTTCTTGTTCAACCCAACCTTTATAAACTTTGCCAAAAGCCCCCTCACCCAAAACCATATCATCACTAAAGTTCCTAGTGGCATTTTTAAGTCCATCTAAGCTGAATATTTTCAAACCAGAACCTGCAACTTTAACTTGTTGGAAAGTATCTCCACTTTGTAAATCCTCATTGTCAGAAAAGGTACTGGGAAGACACCATCTTTTTTGTCTTTTCTTTTTTCCCAGAGGTTCTACATCCCTCATCACTGCAAATAAGTTAGTGTTGGATATCAAGAACATAAATCAAAGATCATATATGCATCTTTATGCAGGGATTAAGGAATCAAAAGGAAACTGTTTTATTGAATCAAAATGTCGACAACCAAACATATCCTAATCTGAACCTACACATCCCAAGGGAAAGGGGATGACGGTTACAAATAACCGGTGACCCGTTTGCCTAATTTGACCCATGGTTAATAAATTCTAATCTTAATCTAATACCTAAGATGATGACAACAACAACAACAACAAGGGGATGACGGTTACAAATAATCCGTGACCCGTTTGCCTAATTTGACCCATGCTTAATAAAGTCTTATCTTAATCAAATACCTAAGATGATGACAACAACAACAAGTGTAGATTATCTTTTTAATAGTTAAAGCTATATATTATATGTTCCTTCAATCATGCAGTAGCTATATAATGTACAGACAAACGAAACGTGAGAGGTTACCACGTCTAATGGGGCTTTTGACATGCAACATGTTTTGAAGCATTCTTGATAATGTTATTATCTTTCCATACTTGATGTAAGAATTTGGATTAGAGACTACTAACAAAACTCCTCTCTCTTGCAGTGCTAATGCAGCCTCAAGTGCTATTACCACCTCACCCATAGTCGGGCGGTCTTTGGGTCGAGTCTGCAAGCATTTATCTGCAAGTTCCACAAATGCTTTCAAGCAATTAGGCATGATTTGAGCCTTCATCCTTGAACAAGGGCTTAGCGCCATCAAACTCGGATCAATTATATGGTTTGATGTTCCTTCTTTGATGAACCGTTGGGCCCAACCAACTAGACCAAGATCATTCTCAACAAGATTTGGATCAACAGCAGGCCTCCCACATAGCACTTCCAATAATACAACCCCAAACGAGTAAACATCAGATTTTTTTGTTAATCTCCGGGTCAAGAAATAGCTAGGATCAAAATACCCAAATGAACCTTTGACATCTGTGCTCACATGAGTGCACCCTTGGTCCATCTGACTAATTTTGGACAATCCAAAATCAGATACCTTAGCTGTGAAATTCCCATCCAAAAGTATATTTGAGCTTTTAACATCCCTGTGTATGATATGGTGGCGGATACCTGTGCCAGTGTGAAGGTAGTCTAATGCACGTGCAGCCCCTATGCAAATCTTGAGGCGATCTACCCACGAAAGAGACTTCTGACTTGACCCTTTGACTTTATGCAGCCGTTCTGCTAGGTTTCCACCAGATATATACTCGTACACAACGATCATCTCATCAAACTCATCACAGTATCCAATAAGAGACACCAGATTGCTATGTTGAAACCTAGAAAGCATCTTGATTTCTGTCCAGAATTCGCTTGCTCCTTGTTTAGAACTAGAATCTAAACGCTTGATTGCTACCATCGTTGCACCATCATCCATGACACCTCTATATACGTTACCGAATCCACCTTTGCCTATGATCATAGATTGATCAAAACTGTTTGTTGCCAACTGCATCTCAGAAAGAAGAAACCTGCGGCACAGATGTTCGGTTGACAAAGATAATGGTTTCTTATTCTCCCCTAGGCTTGTTTCGTGAAGTTGCCTCAACTTATAAACAATTATATTGAGCAATATCAAGACAGCTATCACACCAGTGAATGCTTCTTGCCCAAGATTGGTACCAATATAGCAGCAATCATGCTTTTCAATTGATGGGTTACGGGTATCTAGAAAACTAACAAATGGTATGCATAATAACCTATGCAGGAACATCATATAACATCCTCTGCTTGAAATCATCTTCCACAGTTACAGTTGACTGCACATGAACAACTTCCGCAAACAAATAATCTACAGATAAGTCTGTCTGTATGATCAGTCAACTGTGATGAAAATAGGTGTGAATTTAACATTTTTGATATGCAGACGAAAATTATAATATTTGGCTAGTCTATGTGAGTGGTTGCTTATAAACATAAATTATATATGAATGAGACTGACATTCCTGGGACTTTGACATTTCTGGTTGCGTGTACAACAAGTAATGGTAAAAATTATGGGGAAATGATGGGCACCTAGACTGCAGGAAGTAGTGGCGTTGGTTGGGCGGATGAAGCCAGCCAACGCTGGCTAACCCACTCTGTGGTGGCGTTGTGCTTGGCGTTGCCCAGCCAGCGTCGCTATGAATCGCTATGAAGTCTGGGGGGATGAGCTGGCTAGCCAGGATTGGTGTTCATTTTTTACCGTTAGCCATAGCCGTCTGGCATGCGGTTTAATGGTAAAAATCATTTAAAAAAAACTTACAAATTTTTACCTATAAATACCCCCCCCCCCTCCTCCTTCAATTTTTTACAAAATTCTTCAACCAATCTAACCACAAACTTACAATTTTTTCCAACCAAACAATAAAACCGAAAATGGTGAACTGGACGGAGGAGGAGGAGGAGATCGCGCTTGTCACTTCGATCGTCGACGCACAGGGTACGTTGCAGCACGGTCAAACCGCGTATTGAGGACAAGCGTTCCAACAATACCAAGAACACGTTGGTAACAATCGCCACAGCCTAAACGCCTACCAACACAAGTGGCGCGAACTAAAACCGAAGCTGGGTCGGTTTAAAGTTTGTTTCGATCGTGTACCTGCGGGGGACCTAAACCACGACGATCGAATGGAGATTGCGAAGATCGAGTGGAGACACGACGGGAATCCAGAATTTAAGTGGGTTCCACAATTTAATATTTATAGAACTTTGTAATTTTTTTTAGGAAGTATTAACTAGTTTTTTATTTTTTAGGATTTAATAAGTAGTTTTTTTTTTAATTTTTAAGGATGTTATGTAATTTTTATTTTTAAAAAAATAATATAAGTTTGTATTTTATTTTATAAATCTCATTTATATAAAAAAAAAATAAAGTCACCCAAGCCAACATAGCAGCCCAACGCCGCTAACACACGCCGCTTCCACACTCCACTTTTTTTGGGGTGGTCCAGTGAAGCCCACAATCGCCACGTGTCGAGCAAAGCTTCCAACGCAAGCCCCACCACTCCCCGCAGTCTTAGGACATCTCCACGACGCCCATAAACTGATGTGGATGAGAATGAAGATATCAGACCACTTCCAGATCCTGGTTCACAATCTAGACCCGGTTCATCATCATAACTAAAAATTCAATTATTTTGAATTTCGGTATCGAGTTAAATGTTATTTTAGTCCATGTGGTTTGGGTCATTTTGCCGATTTATCTTTACGTCAATTTTTTTTACTTTATTTTTTTAAATTACATGGATTTTGTCTTTGTTTTCTTGTTGATGCACTTTTGTGTCTGTAACTAGTCTTGTATTTACGATATATTTTGTACGGTCTTTTGTCGTTTATCGAGTCTGTATTTGCCGTCGACCAAGTCGGATATCCTCCTATCCGCTTGTGTCCGACTTGTTTGTCTCTGTTTTGATATGTAATGATATATGAACGATGCATGTTGCATAAAGGGTATTTCTGTCTTTAGTTTAAGTGTTTTTAAGTGTTGCTGTTTGCTGTCTGTTTGCAGCAAACAGCTTACAAAATGCATCCTTCGACGAAACGCTTTCTGTTTCGTCGAACACATAACGACGAACAGAATATTGACCATTTCATTTTGTTTCGTCATGATCAACGACGAAACTGACTTGTTTCGTCATCTGATTGGGCTTCTTCAGGCCCAATGTCTGGCCCAGTCTGTTTCGTCGAGCCGATGTTGGTTTCGTCGAACTCCTTAGCCCAGGCTGCTATATAAACACCCTGTGTTTTACTTAGAAACTAGAGATGAGAGAATACCCTTAAAGTTACTCTGTCAAAACTGTGTGTGTATCAGTTGTGGTTCTCATCCCGTTTAATCAATTCTCATCCCGTTTAATCAATCGATTGTATTTCATTGATTAAACTGTGTTGTTCTTTCTTATATGTTTGATTTGGCATAGTTACGTGGATTCCGCACACGTAACTCTGTTTGCTATAAACAAGGATTTGGTTTTGTTATCGATCCTCTGATCTCGGGACCTACAAGTGGTATCAGAGCATTAGGCTCTTATCCTTGTTTAAAAGCAAACATAGTTCGGTTTTCATCAAGTATTTGTGGTTGTTTTTCTGAAAAGTGTTCTTGAAAAATTCATATTTTCCGGAAAAAGTTCCTTAAAATCTGCCTAAATATTGTTGTTTGCCTAAGGGTCTGTTTGGTATGGGGTAATGGAATGGACGAAGGAATGGAATGTACGAGGTAATGGAATGGACGAGGGAATGCAATGGATCATTACCATTCCATGTCTTGTTTGGTTACCATGTGTGAATGGAATGAGTTATTATTGTGTATTGTTCGGTAGGCAAGAAAAACGGAGTAATAAAATCAGCGGTGAGTGGTGGTGGTCGGTGGTAGTGATTGTGGGTGGTTATATGTGGCGGTGGTGGGTGTCGGCGGCGGCGATGGGTGGTGGTGGTGGCGGCGAGTGGCGGTGCGGCGGCGACGACGACGAGTGGTGGTGGTGGCAAGGTGGTCGTTGGTGGTGGGTGGCAGCAGAGGTGGCGGTTGGTGGCGGCGGCGGCGGTTGGTGGTGGCGGTGGTGGTGGCGTCGACAATGGTGGTAGGCGGCGACGGCGAGTGTCGTTAGCGGTTGGTCGCAGTTGTGGGTGATAACGGTGGCGAGTGGGTGGCGGCGGCGGTGGCTGTCGGGGTGAGGTAGTGGCGGGTGGCGGCGATGGCGTCGGTGGTGGTGGTGGGTGGTGGTGGTGATGGGTTGTGGCGAAGGTGGTGGGTTGTGGTGTTGTTGATGAATGGTGCAAGAGGGGATGGAATGGAAAAAAAACATGGGGGTGGAATGAATGATTTTGAGGGAATGGAATGCATTTTGGAATGGGTGATTCCATTCCATTGACCAACCAAACATCATTTCCTTCATTCTGTCGTAATCATCCATTCAATTCCAACTCTCATTCCTGCATACCAAACACTACCTAAGAGTTTTATCAAAAACCTTGTTAGATTGATTGTTCTTGTGATAAACCGGGTTTTTAGTGAAAGTCTTGTGCAATTTCGTGTTTCGGGAAGTTAGTCAGTGACCGGAAAACTCATAATTTCTGGGTTTGGGCTTCACATCTTCAAAGAGACCTTCAAAGTGTTCATCAGATTTTCTTTGCATTTAGAATTAAAAAAAATTGAAAAAGAATTAAAATGGATTAAATATTGGTGACCATGCTGGTTGGTAAGCCGAGTATGTTGTAGGTTGAAATTGGGTGTACCTTGTCAGTAAAAAGATAAGGTTTGGGTTGAAAAATCTCACTAACCATTTCACCAACTCTCTGTTACTTTATCGACGAAACCGGTTAACGACGAAACGAACAAGCGACGAAACTCAAGCGTTTCGCCAAAAGCATCTTCGACGAAACAAAAGCGTTTCGTCAAAAGAGTCTTCGACGAAACACACTCTGTTTCGTCATAAGCCATTTCGACGAAACAAAAGTGTTTCGTGGAAAGCGTTTCGTCGAGTGTGTTGTCAGTTTTAAACAGAAGGTTTGTAAAAGTGTGATAACATTGTGTTTTCAAGTATTTGATCAGGTATTCTACTTCCTACATCAAATATGAGCTGCACAAGTCCGTGGGATTGGAGTGTGGACCCACAACCAGGTCAAGATCAAACTTCGGCAGCCGCGTGGGCAAGAAGTATGTTTCCTCAACCATCCATAAGTGCAAGTCAATGGGCCTTGGTATCAAATCAAAATCAAAGCATTCAGAATCTTTTGCTTAGCGAGAGTGAAACAGGCAGCAACAATCGCCCACCAAAGCTGAATCACATGAACGACTTTCCATCATGGAAGGGTCGTTTCCACATATACGTTCAAGGGAAAAGCACCGAACTTTGGACGTGTTTCACTACTGCATGCAACCCTGCCCTCGAAGTAGCAGCATCAACTACAGCGGGTTATAATAATATACTTGAAGATGACAAGAAAGCCTATGACTTAGAGAAAAAGGCATTTGCTATTCTTACACAAGCGCTTCACAAAGAAATCTATCATCAATTCTCTTACTGTAAAGACACGAAAACATTAAGGGATGCCTTGGTAGCGAGAGGAGAAGGAAATGCAGCTACTAGAAAGTCACGCCATGATCTATTAAAGAAAGAGTTTTAATCATTTCAATTCTTGGAAAATGAAACCCTAAATGATATGACTACACGTTTTTATCATTTGATTAGTGAAATGTTTGCTTATGGGGTTATGGCTACACAACAGGAAATGGTAGCTCGATTTGCTGATGCTCTACCTCCAAAGTGGAGCCCATTCATTAAGCTTTTAAAGCATATGGGCGTTTTAGATGCTCCAAATGTCAATATTTATGAATTCATTCAGAAGAAGCTGGAACACAAGAATGATGAAGAAATTTGGAAAGCTAAACGAATTCCTGCTCCTCAAAATACCGAAATGTATCTTGGAGGTTTTATCCAGTTAGCTAGTTCCAGTTCAGCTCAGCAACCGAAGTTACAAACGGCGTTTATGTCAAATACAAGCTCTTTTCCGTTTCCACAATCAGTTCCACCTCCGGTTTTCGATCCGAGTGCCTATCATCCGCCAGCGCATATGAGTGCTCCAGCTCAGGCTTATTCTGCACCTTGTTTGAGTAGTCCTTATATTCCTATTCCAACACCCCAACCTCCACCTCAAGTTAATACTACTCAACCTCAGTTCAATCCGAGGGCTTACATTCCTGTTCCATCACAACCACAAGTCCAACCACAACAACAAGCCCAACCACAACAACAACAAGCTCATTATACCAATAATCCTCCACCTCTAAACCCTAACACGGTCCGAGTCGATACTTCAAACCTCTCACAAGTTAGCATTGAAGTAGCAAAGGAGCATATGGAACTCATTAATACAATGGTCAGTGCTTACTGCGGTTTGGTCGCAGGTCAAATTGGAAACATCAATATGACCAATGAAGATTATCAACAGATCGACCATGATGAAATGGAGTTGATGGATATAAAGTGGGCGTGCGCAAGTGCAGTTAGAAGGGCAAGGGATTTCATGAGTCGAACGGGAAGAACTTCGTTGGAAAGTAAGAAGGATACGAAGTACGGGTTTGATAAAGATGTGGTTACATGTTTCAATTGTGGCGAAAAGGGGCACTTCAAACGTGAGTGCACCCGACCAAGCAAACAAGGCAATCAGAACCCATTCAGAAATCAGACGAGTACTTCCAATGTCAATCAAGAAAATCGTGAAAGGAGGATGGTAGCAGTGAACAAAAACCAGAACCAGTCCGGACCATCAAACACCAATCGAGCATTGACCGTTCAAGCTGACGAAGGGTGTAATTGGTCTGTACAGTTTGGGGAAGGTGATCAAGGAGGAGGAACAGCGTGTTATGCAAAGATCATCAATCAGATCAAGGACGTACATAAGGAAGAATTTTCTGAAAGTGACGACAGTTCAGGTTATACCGAGAGTTCTGATGAAGAAAGTTCTATTTCGGGTGATAATCATTCTGAATCTGATGTGAAGGAAGAAGAAAGTTCTGATGTTGATGACTTATTAAATGAAGCAGAGGAGTTGAAATGTCAGAAATCAGTTCTGATCAAGAAGGTTGTTGTAGCATCTAAAGAAATGGAGAAGTTCTTCTCTGAAGACGGATCTTTTTCTTTTCAAACTGCCTTTATGGCAAATGTCTCAGCCTCTACGAGTCTCCTAGTGTTTGTAATTCTTATGCAGATTTGAAGCTTGAATCTGAAAAGCTTCATAGTCATAATCAAAGTTTGGTTATTGAACTGTCAAAGTGCAAAGAGGCAAATATGGCTTTAGTTAGAAATGAAAAGGAATTTAAATCTGTAATTGAAACCTTAAAGAAAAGTGTTTCCGAAGTGAACAAAGTTGTTTATCATAAACAAGTTAGTATTAATGATTACATTAACATCGTTGAGGAAACCAAAAAGGAACTAGCCATTGCCAAATACGAGCATGATGCAATCAAGCAAAAGTTGGAGAGTTATTCTAACTCCCGATTTGTGCTTGATCACATCATTGACGTTCAACAACTGAAAGGAAACAAGAAAGGCGTAGGGTATGAGAAGTGTCCGCCCCCTTTAAGACATAATTATACTCATATGCCTGATGAAGAGGATATGCCTCGATATGAACCCAGTGTGCCTCTTAATTATGAGGAATTTTTCTACTGGCCTAGGGTTCAAACCGGACAGTTCTTCAAGAACATCATCTGAGCAACCAGAAACTTCAACATCTACGAAACAAAGTCCTCCAATCATTGAGGACTATGAGTCATCTGATGATGAATCAGAATCAGATATAAGCGATCAGGATAAATCACTTGACAAGATGAAAGGAGTAGAAATTCCAATCGAGAATCATATTCTGTGTGATCCTCCTACTCCTGCTGTTCAACCAGTTGTCAAACAAGTGATAGATCCTGTCAAGAATGACAAGAAATCTGTGTCTACCATTAAGAGTAATAATGTGTTGTACACTTTGGTTGGTGATTCTAAATTCTATTCAGATCACGATTTTCCAATTAAAAATGTCAATCCATCTTCGATTGATAAAGTTTTTGAAGATAATACAAACAAGTTTTTGGGAAAGACAATTCCAGGAGTCATTGTAACTCAATGTGACCCAATTCCAAAAGCTGAAATCAGGAAACAATTTGGAAATCAAAAATCACCAACAAAGCAACAACCTATTGCTTCTAAGGGTAAACAACCAGAAAGGCGAGCTCAAAAACCTAACGTTTCTGAATCAAAATTTGAAACAAAAGGAGCTCGTTATCAGAAGAAAAACAGTAATGTCAGATTTGTAGCATCAGAGGGTATGGATAAAATTGAGACTTCTGAAAACAAATCAAACACCGATTTTGTCCAACAAGTCAAAATTTTAAAACGTAACAGTCAAAACAATTACACTCAACATACAAATGGGTGTGATGAGAAAGCAAGTACCTCAGTTCTACGGGTTCGACATCTGTTGGTCGATCAGATTCTCCTAAGTTTGTGGAAAGGAGAATGTGTTTTAAATGTGGGGAGTTTGGGCATATCATTAAGAACTGCACAAACACTCCAAAAGATAAATTTGTTGAGAAAGCACCTCCTGAAAAGGTTCACCCTCAATGTCGTCCCGTTTCACCAAAACATGATAAAAGAACTGTTAAGGAACAAGAAACAAAACAACGGCGTCAAAACATCAAAGCTGTTGAAAAGGCTTTAAAATCTGAAGTCAAAACAGACAAAAGGGAACCAAGTTCTTCACAACCATTAAAACCAGAAGTTTCAAAATCTGTTTACAAAACTCAATCTGGTAAACAAAAACAAACTTGGAAACCTAACACGGGTGATAGTTCAGGGGGAGCTGTTGTTTTTGAAAATCATCAAGAAATCGAGATCACTTTTCGTGATGCTCAGGGACGACCCAAGACCACTAAGGCTTGGGTCCCATCCTCAACTGATCTTTGAATGATATGTGCAGGATGTTCCAGGAGGAACTATTAATAGTCATTGGATTGTTGATAGTGGAGCATCTAGGCACATGACCGGCGACTTACGGCTTCTATATGATGTGAGAAATATTAGAGGAGGCTATGTCGCATTTGCTGGAGACAAAGGCGGATACATCACTGGAGAGGGAATAATCTCCAATGGTGTTGTATGTTTCGATAAGATCAATTATGTTCGACAAATTGATCATAATCTTCTCAGTGTGTCGCAAATCTGCGATAAAAAGTTCACCGTGCATTTCGATGATGCCGGTTGTTATGTGCTTAAACCTGGTTTCAAAATTCCACAAGAATGGATTCTCTTATCGGCTCCAAGAGTTAATGATCTTTATATTCTTGATATGAGCCAAGCGATTACGACATCTGCGCAAGTCACATGTTTTGTCTCAAAAGCCACAGAGAAGGAGTCTATATCTTGGCACAGAAGAATGGGGCACATTCACTTGAGGAAAATGAACCATTTGGTGAAAAACAATCTTGTGAATGGTGTGCCTTTGAGAAGTTTTCATCTACAAGATATCTGTGTTTCGTGCCAGAAAGGGAAGCAAACAAAGAAGTCTCACCCTTTGAAGAAAATCAACACTGTTAGCATGCCTCTCGAACGTCTTCATATGGACCTGTTTGGTCCTACGAAACACAAGACAACATTCGGGGATGCTTACTGTCTGGTGGTTACTGATGATTATTCTAGATTTTCTGGGGTATCTTGTATGGCACATAAGAGTGATACTCCTGGCATCCTCAAGGATCTTCTTACAATGTTGGAAAATCTCTACACGTTGAAAGTTAAGAGGATCAGAAGCGACAATGGAACTGAGTTCAAGAACCGTGTGATGGATGAGTTCTGTACTTCTAAGGGCATTCTTCATGAATACAGTTCTCGCTATACTCCACAACAAAACGGTGTCGCGGAGAGGAAGAATCGGACGATAATTGAAACTGCAAGAACGATGTTGGTAGAGTCGGAGCTCCCTGTTCAATTCTGTGGGGAGGCTGTGTCGACTGCTTGGTACACATTAAACTGAGTTCTTACAGTTAAGAGGCATGGCAAAACTTGTTTCGAACTTCTACAGAAAAGGAAACCAGATCTTTATTACCTAGAACCGTTCGGTGCTCCATGTACTATGATTGAGCCGGATGGAAAGTTTCGCGCGAAAGCTATCGAGGGTTTCTTCCTTGGATATGCAACTCCAAATTTTCGCGTATGGAATCTGGCAACCAAAAAGATCGAACTATGGAGTGAAGTAAGGGTTCAAAGGTACACAAATCCTGTTAGAGCTCCGGGTGATCCTTGGATGTTCGATTACGACGGGCTATTCGACTCCTTTAATCTACCAACCTTTGACGAAGAATCTGCAGCTGCTAGAATGTTATTCGATAGTGATAACGCTGCTGGCTCGCCATTGGTTAGACTTGTTATCGTTAACCCCCAAGGTTCTAATTCGGTTAACAATACGGTACAAAATGAGGTATTTGAAGATGCTGCTGATTACAATGAGTCATCGGAAGATGATGAATATCATGATGCGGCAGAAGGATCTTCAGCTCAAGTTGCTCCTGTTCAAGGTGCTTCTTTAGAAACTCCTCATGTGCAGAATGTAGATACTGCTGAAGGGAATGCATCCACTTCTACACATATTCCCGGTGTGGAGTTGGTGGTTGATCTTAATATTAACAATTTGGGTATTAATGCTCGTGTTCCTGAAAATCCTAAAATGAGGATTCACGATACCCATCCACAGCAGAACATTATAGGAGATGTCCAACGCGGTGTGCAGACGCGTAATCAGCTGAGAAATAACCAGAATGCTGGTTTATATTCAGCCATTAGAGAATTTGGTCTTCAAAATGATTGGTCCTTTGCGTGTTACGTTTCACAAGAAGAACCGAAATCTTGGAAGGAAGCCTTAAAAGATAATTCTTGGGTTGAAGCCATGCAGGACGAACTGCAGCAATTTCAAAAGCTAGGTGTTTAGAAGCTTGTTGAAAAACCGGAGAATTACAAGAAAATTGGCACTGGCTGGGTTTTTAAATGCAAGAAGGACGATCTTGAAGTAGTTATTCGTAACAAGGCGAGATTGGTTGTTCAAGGATTTCGCCAGATTGAAGGCATTGACTACAATGAAGTTTATGCACCAGTTGCACGTCTGGAAGCTATTCGGATCTTTCTAGCTTATGCTTCTTTCAAAGGATTCAAAGTCTACCAGATGGACGTCAAAAGTGCTTTTCTTCACGGTATAGTCCAAGAAGAGGTGTACGTCGAACAACCTCCAGGTTTTGAAGATCCTATTCACCCCGATCGGGTCTGATTGCTCAACAAAGCTCTTTATGGTTTACATAAGCACCTAGGGCTTGGTACGCAACCTTATCCAATTATCTTCTGGAGAATGGATTTCGACGAGGTCTTATTGATTGCACACTCTTTATCAAGGAACAAGATGGAGATCTTCTGCTGGTGCAGGTATACGTTGACGATATAATATTTGGTTCTACTAATGAGTCTTTGTGCAGGCAATTCAAACGTGTTATGCAGGAAAAGTTCGAAATGAGCGCTATGGGGGAGATGAATTTCTTTTTGGGCCTACAAGTTCAACAAACCGAGTCTGGGATATTCATCCATCAGACTAAATATGTTGGTGACATCTTGAGCCGGTTCCAGATGTCGGATGCAACGCCCATTGGTACCCCACTTCCACAGAATCACGGGATTACTCTGGTTTTGAAGGGTGAAAGCATCAACTCCTCATACTATCGCGCTATGATTGGATCTCTCATGTATCTCACTGCTTCGAGGCCTGACATCATGTATCCAACGTGCCTGCTTTCAAGATATCAATCCAACCCGAAGGCCTCTGATCTGTCAGCTGTTAAAAGGATTTTTCGCTATTTGAAGGGTTTCCCTGACACCGGTCTTTGGTACCCTAGGGATGATAGCTTTAACTTAACTGCATACAGTGATTCTGATTTCAGTGGTTGCAAAATTGATGGCAAATCAACAACAGCAGGATGTCAATTCTTAGGAAATCGCCTGGTTACATGGAGGTGCAAGAAGCAAACATGTGTTGCTACATCAACTTGTGAAGCAGAATACATTGCTACCTCCAGTTGTTGCTCCCAAGTCTTGTGGATACAACAACTAATGTGCGACTAGGGTTTTGAATTCCTATCTACTCCTATTTTTGTTGATAACAATGCTGCCTTACAGATCACTAGAAATCCTGTGCAGCATTCCAAGACCAAACACATCGAAATTAAATATCACTTCATACGTGATTGTTTTGACAAAAGATTAATCGATGTCGTTTATGTCACCACCGATCACCAACGTGCCGACCTGTTTACAAAATCTTTTGATAAATCACGTTTTGATTATCTACTTTTGGTCAATGGCATTAAGGTGATACCTGAGTAAACTTCTTTGGCTAATCGTTTTTGTAAATATTTTCTTTAAAAACTCTAAAAAAATACAAAAAGATTTTCGTTTTCGTAACCTTTTAGCATTTTAGGGGGAGTAAATTCAAGAAAATACAAAAACATTTTAAAAACCAAAAAAAAATCAAAAACATTTGAAAAACCAAAAATCCAAAAAGATGTCTTTACTTTCTGTCTTTTCGTTTCAAAATTGAAAAATAAAAAATTAGAAAATCAAAAATGAGTTTCTTGGATAAAGGGAGATGATGATACTCACTGGTGTGGTCGGTCAACGTGTTCAAAAATGTAAAACAAAAAAATTGATGAGAAATGATAAGTATCTCTACTAACGATGTATCGGTAGGCTCACAATCAAACTAAAATGTGCAGGATGATACAAACCTAACAGACTTCAAGTCAGGTGGGAACCATTCATTGGCATATGGTCTTAGTACCGGAATTTCGTTTGATTGATTGCCGAGGTTCTGAGATATTCGGTCTTTATGCTGCTTATCATCTGGGTATCATGGTTGTGTCTTTTTTCCGAAAAATAACGGGGATGCAAGTCTAGATCTTCCATGATACCATACATACGTGTACATATTGCATTCGACCTCAATAAGTGATCAACAATCACATGTCCCTCAAATAAGTGATAAAATATCACATTTATCTGGGAGTTAAGTTCGTCTCTCTGCTGTACGAAAGTACTGACCTGTTCACGGACTTGCTCCTGTGCCCTCATGCATCGAAAATCAAGTTCCTCATCAATAAGTGATTCTATCACATAGGGCTTGTTTTCAAACAAAATAAGTGAGTTCGTCACATTCTTTTATACGGTCAAACAGATGATAATCGGTATACTCACCGGTAAGATGAACTCTCGTGCATACCTTGATACGGGAATGTGTCGTGAGTGGATTCACATTGACTTGTAAGTATAATCCTTACCGTAAATCGTATCTCCTAATTGTGATTACGTTTGATTAGCTTGAGTTTATATGGACAACAATACCGATAATCAAGGTAGTATACTTATCCAGAGCTTTAAACAGAAATCAAAATCATGTTGACTAAGACCGTAAGCTGGTATGATTCCTTATCCTTGAAACTCGCAAAAAGTTTGCACTTGTACAGTCATTTATTGCTTTCAATAGCTTTTCGTTTAGTTTTCCGCGCTTTAAATTTGTTTTTAGTGTAATTTGTAAAGTTTGTTTTGATTAAGCCGAAGTTGTTGCTTGGTGTTTTCTGCCGGAAGCCTGAAACCTACTTCATAAAACGTCCTTGCATTTGAAAACTCAAACAAAATGGAAATGTGTTCAATTAATCAAATTTGTTCAGTGTGCAAAATTTTCCTACCTTAGTGTTTTTGGAAAAATGATGTCGACGAAACAAAATGTAAGGTCGACGAAACAAATTGTATCAACGAAACGAAGGCTGGTCAAAGTCAAAGGTCAACCTTGGTCAAACTTACTTTGGTAATCGACGAAACAACTTGTTTCGTCGAGGTTACGACGAAACGCAATGGCCCAGCTTTGTTTCGTCGTGGGCTAAGTTTTAAGGCCCAAGTCCAGCCCAACTTATCCGTTTCGTCGAAGCCCAATATCTGTTTCGTCGAGATAAGTGATTCGCCGAAGTAAGGCGGTGTACTTAAAGGGTCCCAGGTCAATTATTGTTCACTTTTTCAAACAACACTCTGTTCATCTTCTCCAAACACTCAACTGCCATACCCCTTCACCATACCCATTCACCATCTCTCAAAACCCTCATTTTACCTTGAAATCTTACAAAAAATCAAAGGTACAAAAATGTTCATGATCATGTTTCTAACATATTGAACCGTCTGTTTTTGTCCGAAACCCTCGGAGACCCTCTTTAGTTGTTGTGTTCATGCTCTAATCATGTGTGTGTTTTGTTTTCTCATAAAGACACATAGATTTAGGATATATATGATGATACATGCTTTGATTTGGGTTTGGGTTTCTTGTAACACAAAACAGGGGATATGGGTTTGTTTGTTGTTTGACGTGTTTTTTAGTGGGTTCGGTTAAAATTGATGTCGATGTTGAATCTAAGATTATTTTCTGTTTGTCTTGGGTAACATAAGTATCAAATAGATGGGTTATGTGCTTATTGATCATCGGTTAAACATGATCGGTTAAACTCCCTTGTTTAGTAAACCCCCAAAATCGACGAAACGGAGAAACCCTAACTGTTCAAAAACCCTGATCACGACGAAACGAGATGAACGACGAAATGAGATGAACGACGAAATGGATCTGTTTCGTCGAGGTACTGTCGACGAAATGAACTAGTCGAAGGTCAACTCTGTTTCGTCGCACATAATTCTGTTTCGTCGAAGTCACTCCGTTTCGTCGTCCATGCCTTAGAAAAATTTTCAGTTTGGTGCTTGTTTACAGAACATGTGTAATTGTGTGTTAATTGTCCACTTGATGGTATATCTTGTACACATACATGTCCAAGACACATACTGTATCTCAGTTACTTATTGTGGACGTTTTTAGTTTCAGATGGCACCAAAAGAAGGCAAACGGAAACCCGCGACAAAGAAAGAGAACAAGTCGGAAGAGGAGATTATGTCTGAGAAGCGTCATAATCAAATTGCTTATCTGGATCCGGAAGAAAAGCTCGCTGAACTGAAAGATATCACTAAATGGATAAGGGAGTCGCGGATCAATTATGTTGTTACTTTCTCGACGATTGTTTACAAGTCTCTTATCAAAGCTTTCTGGGATTCCGCAAGTGTTGTGAAAGTGGATGGAAAGGAAGTTATTAGGGGTCGTGTGAATGATTTGGATGTCATAGTCTCTCTGGGTATCTTGAACGAGGTTTTACAGCTACAAGACCATCCGGATGCTCCAGATTCTATACCTATCATATGTACGCGAGGCTGCTTATTACGAATGAAGTGTACAGGAGACATCTTCAGCACTCAAATCAACAAGGGTGATCTACCGTTATGCTACAAGTTCCTACTACATGTTCTCATTCAGTGTCTTAGCAATAGACGTGCCGGATACGATATGGCTGGCAATGATCTATTTGGTTTCATGGTGGCGTTGATGCTAAACAAACCGTTTAGCATCTCAAAGTACATCTTCGCCAATATGAAGGAAAATATGACGAGGACTGGAGGTAGAATAACCGGGAACAAGTTCTGGATGTATCCGTGGTTTGTTCAAATGATTATGAATGTTCAACATCCTGGTCTTCCTAAAGCTGACAACGACATTCTGAAGATAGAAGCGATGAACTTCAATTCATTAAGGATAATCAAGAACCTAGCAGCCAAAAGATACAAGGAAAGCGATCCTCCAAGGAAGTTGATCGGTGCGCTAGGAAATCCTGATTACGTTGCTCCTGAAGATGATAAATGGCGTCACAATGATAGCCAATCCGATAACGAAGAGCCGGAGTTGAAAAGAAAAATGATTGAAAAGTTTGGTCCAGATCCAGTTGATTCTGATATGTCAAAGAGTGGTAGTGATGACGAAGGTGATGATGGTGGCGATACAGGTGCCGTTGGTGCATCTAGTGCTGGTACAGCTGGTGGTACATCAGCAGGTGGCGATGACGAGTCTGATTCTGATTCGGATGATCATCTAATCGAGCCTAGATACGAAATGTATCTCGATGAACGTGGTGTTAAAAGATACAGGAAGATTAGACAGGAAGATGATCCAGAATACGTTCCTTCAGATACTGAAGCGGAACGTTCAAAGAAAAGCAAAGCTGAGAAAGTTGCTGAACATCAAAAGAAGAAGAAAGCTAGAAAATACTTGAGTACCTCTGCTCGGCAATCTGTTCCTCAACAGCCAGTTCAAGAATCTCCTGTGGTATCATCAGCTCCTGAAACTCCTGTGGTATCTTCAGCTGCTGAAACTCCTACAGTAACTCCTCGGACTGTTCCTCAAAGATCAATGGTTGCTGCAATTAGAGCAACTACTTCTCAGCCTAGTGCTGACCGTCAAAGGATATTCTCTGAAATGTCTCAAGACCAGAAGAACAATTTCTTATTCTCTCAATATGAAGCGGCGGCAGATCGTATTCAGAGGCAGACTGACTTCATTAGGATCATGAAAAATGATTAGATCAATCAACAGGTGGAAATAAATCAGTTGAAGTCCACTGTTGGTCAACAAAAAACTGTGATAGAGCACCAACAAGCTGAGATTGATCAACTTAAAGCTGAGAATGTACGTTTGAAAGCTGCAGACGAAGAGAGACATAGAAGCAGCTCTATACTTCAAAAGTTGGCTGAAGATCTTAAAGGAAGATGTGACTTCATGAAAGAATGGTACGAGTCACGAAATACAACGATAGCTGAGGGAGTTAAGAAGATAACTGCTGGCTATGAGTTTCTTCGAGGTCGGGTTGCTACTCTGTGGGATGATCGATGTAAGCAACAAGAAGTTATGAAGAAAAGGGATGATGATCCTGAAGATCAAGGGAATCCTGATCCTTCTACTACATCACAGCAGCCGACAGCCGCTACATCTTCTGCAATTGTTGTTGTTCAGCCACCAGCAATCGAATCTACTCAAGGAACCTCTTCAGGAACAGTTGAAGAAATACAACAGATTGAAGGTACATCTTCTGTTCATAGCAGTGTTGATCTTGCATTGCATGTTATTCATCCAATCACTGGGGTTTTACTTGAAGAAGGTGAAATTATCGAGGATCTTTCACATGAGCAACTGATTGCTCTAAATGCAATGAGAGAGATTGATGACGCTGAGATTGATAAGATGTCGAGTGAGCCTGAAACAACAAATGTTGACGATATTGAAGAAATTGTATTTGAAGGAAATGAGTAGAAGTCTTCATATGTTCGACAAGACGGGACTGAATTCGCCCCTTTCGATGAAAAATGGCTAAAAGAGAATGTGGAAGTCATTGATGAGCATTTAAAGAACTGTGATACATCTGAAAATGCCACAGATGCATTCTCCGTGTGGCGACAACAGTTCTTATCGAAGGTTTCCAAGCCAGTGCCAGACGCTGCTCAAGTTGATTACTTAAGGTTTGAAAAAGAGAAGCCTAGTGGGCGAATCCTCTGTTGGATGTTCGTCAAAGAAATACATTGCGTCGCCATCAAACGGGAATTTGGTATTCAATACTTCTGGTCGTTGCTGAGCATTCTATCTTTGCCTTTTTATGATGTGGCAGCATTGACGAAGATTGAACTCATAAATCGCTCAAACTTTGATGGTGCAACTTTATTCGAGCGACTGATAAAGATGAACAAGAGGTCTGGCTGGAAAGACGAGTCGTACAAGCCTCGGTTCCCTATTTATCAACAAATCAAGTTTACTCTTGATCCTGCAACCAACACTGGCAGATACAAGCTTGTTTATGAGCCAACGAAAGTGGTGGATAAGATACCCTTGATGCCGATGAAGCAAAACTTTCTTGGAGAAATGAGGCTATGGTGTTATGACTCCGATACGCACGAGGCGGTGATTGTTTTTTATGGTGATCGTGAAAATTTCAGAATGTTGGATCCGATGTGGATCGTTAACATGTCCGCGTCCGACAATGACAAGTTATATCGGCATGACATTTTCTACGAAGACAAGGACGCGCATCAAGCGTTGAAATTTCAGCGCGTCGCTTGTTTGTGCTACTACCGGGGAATTCATGCGGGCAGTTCGTGGTCCGAACAACACTGAAGAAAGAAGATTCGAAGACCGAAGACGAGTAACAGACAAGGGGGAGTTTGTTGATGCACTTTTGTGTCTGTAACTAGTCTTGTATTTACGATGTATTTTGTACGTTCTTTTGTCGTTTATCGAGTCTGTATTTGCCGTCGACCAAGTCCGATATCCTCCTATCCGCTTGTGTCCGACTTGTTTGTCTCTGTTTTGATATGTAATGATATATGAACGATGCATGTTCTGTCTTTAGTTTAAGTGTTGTTGTTTGCTGTCTGTTTGCAGCAAACAGCTTACAAAATGCAGCCTTCGACGAAACGCTTTCTGTTTCGTCGAACACATAACGACGAAACAGAATATTGACCATTTCATTTTGTTTTGTCATGATCAGTGACGAAACTGACTTGTTTCGTCGTCTGATTGGGCTTCTTCAGGCCCAATGTCTGGCCCAGTCTGTTTCGTCGAGCCCATGTTTGTTTCGTCGAACTCTTTAGCCCAGGCTGCTATATAAACACCCTGTGTTTCACTTAGAAACTAGAGATGAGAGAATACCCTTAAAGTTACTCTGTCAAAACTGTGTGTGTATCAGTTGTGGTTCTCATCCCGTTTAATCAATCGATTGTGTTTCATTGGTTAAACCGTGTTGTTCTTTCTTATATGTTTGATTTGGCATAGTTACGTGGATTCCGCACACGTAACTCTGTTTGCTATAAACAAGGATTTGGTTTTGTTATCGATCCTCCTATCTCGGGACCTACATTTCTTTTCTTCATTAAAAATATTCAAATTACAAAATCATAAATAACTAAATGAGTATTTAAGATTACATGGCCTTGAAGTTAGAGGTGAATGGATCTCCAAACCAGCACTCGTCAAGCGTGAAGTTCTGAGATTTTATAGAGATCATTTCAAGGAAAACGTCACTATTCGGCCGAGTATACTTTGCACGGGTTTGAAGCGTATTAATGAACAAGACGGTTTGTTTTTTATTGGCACGTTTTCCAAACAAGAGATTAAAGATGCCGTGTTTGATTGTGGTTCTAACAAGTCGCCTGGTCCAGACGGTTTTAATTTTCGCTTCATAAAGCAGTTTTGGAATCTATTGGAGGAGGATTTTTGTAAGATTATGGAGAAATTTCATAACACAGGTATCATCAATTCGGGTTGCGGTTCGGCGTTCATTACTTTGATCCCTAAGGTTAAATCGCCTGTGGGACTCAAAGATTATAGACCTATTACCCTCATTGGGATGATTAGCAAGGTTCTTTCTATAATCCTTACTAATCGTCTTAAGAAGGTTTTGGGAAAGGTGATTTCAGAGTCTCAATCGGCGTTCTTGTCTGATCGTTTTATTCTTGATGGTTTGCTTGTGGTTAATGAAATTATGGAATGGTTGAAAAAAGGAAGAAAAAGGCTTTTCTCTTGAAGATAGATTTCGAAAAAGCCTATGACAATGTCAATTGGCATTTTTTGTTATCTATGATGAACCAAATGGGTTTTCCGTCGAGGTGGTGCACTTGGATTAAAGGTATTCTCGTTTCTAGTCGTGCTTCTATTCTTGTTAATGGGTCGCCTACTTTCCAATTTAATAGTGAAAAGGGCCTTCGTCAAGGTGACCCATTATCTCCTTTTTTATTCTTGATTGTCATGGAATGCCTCTCGTGGATGTTGGAGAAAGCGAAAGATATTGGAGAACACAAAGGTATTAGATTGTCGACGAACGAAGTGGATATCAATCATCTTTTCTATGCGGATGATGCCCTTATTATGGGAGAGTGGTCTCGTGATAATCTTCAATGTACGGCTCGAATACTTAAAGTTTTTTATTTATGTTCGGGTTTACGTATAAACCTTCATAAATCTAATTTATTCGGGGTCGGTACCGATGACGTTGAGGTGGATAATATGATGGAGGTTTTGGGATGTAAGCGAGGTGCGTTTCCTTTCGTGTATTTGGGCATTAAAGTGGGAGCTAAAATGTCTAGAATTAGTCATTGGAATTAGGTGGTCGACGTGGTAAAGAATCGATTGGTTTCATGGAAAGCTAAACATTTATCTATTGGGGGGCGCTTGATCCTTATTAAATCGGTTCTTGAGAATTTGCCTATTTATTATCTCTCTCTTTATAAAGCCCCTAGGGCGGTTATTGAGAATATTGAAGCAATTATGAGGCGTTTTCTTTGGGCCGGTTCTAGTGATGATAAAAAGATAAATTGGGTAGCTTGGGATATTGTTACTCTCCAAAGAAGGCGGGAGGCTTGGGAATCACCAAGTTGCAATATGTTAATGATGCGCTTCTTCTTAAATGGACGTGGCGTTTTAAGAATGGTCGAGTAGAACATGGACTTTGTTGCCATGTACTCCTTCGGCAAGTGGATGTTGGAAACAGATTGTTAAAATAGGGGAAAAGAAAATATGGAATGGAAATACGCTCAATAGCTACTTTGTTGGTGTTGTGGGTGAAGGGGCGACGATTAATTTTTGGGTAGACTCTTGGCTTCATGACGAACCGCTTCGCAATATTTATCCTCATCTATTCAGAATCGAAAAGAACAAATGGGCGACAGTGTCGGACAGATTGCAAGTTATTAATGGGGTTAAAATGCTGAATTGGGACTGGTGTGTGGCTCCTTCCACACCGGAGCAGATTACCGAGTTGTTCAGTCTTCTTTCAGACATACACGATTTTGAATGAAGAGGAGGCGCAGATGGATGGAAGTGGACTGCAGATAACAAAGGTTTTTTCTCGGTGAACATGGCTAAAAAGTTGATGTTGAGCGATTCTTCGGAGAGTAACAATTGGCATATGAGTTGGAAAGGTTGGGTGCCTTTGAAGTGCAAAATAATGGCTTGGAGAGCAACGATTAATCGTCTACCAACGAAGACGGAGCTGCTCAAACGAGGGGTTCCAGTGCCGAATGTTGTGTGTGCTCTATGTAACTCGGACGAAGAGACGACGCTTCACTTATTTACTGGTTGTTTCTATGCGACTGAGATTTGGTCAAGGATTCAAGATTGGTGTCGGTTGGCTCCTATTTTTGATTTCGAAGTTTCGGACCTTATAAAGATGGTGGATTTACAAACTACTACCAAGCAGTTGGATACATCTTGAGAGGGATAATTATTACCACTATGTGGGCGTTATGGAATGAAAGAAATAATAGAATCTTCAAAGGTAAAAGCCGAAGAGCACTTGAATTCGTGGAGAACATAAAAACAACATCGTATTTTTGGATTCGGAATAGGTCCAGATTTAAAGATATAGATTGGAATGTTTGGTGTAATTTTCCTTTGAACTTGATGTAATGTCGTTTTTATGCCCTAGGGTCCTTGCTTTGAGCCCCATTGTGGCGTTTTTTGAATGAAATTTACCTTTAAAAAAATGAGTATTTAAAATTAAATTGATAAATAATTAAATGAGTATTAAATTTTATATAATCCTTAATTTATATTTTAATTTTTGATCATTAATAATTAAGGGACTATTTGGCAACTTCTGAATGGTTAAGTGCTGAACGAGTAAGAGGTCTGAACCATTAAGTGTTGAACCAGTGAACCATTAAGTGCTGAACCAGTAAGAGGAGGTCTGAACCATTAAGAGCCAGTATAATGTTTAACCGTTCAGAGGCAAATGTCTGGCCAATTCAAATTAGAGGTCTTAACTATTCAGACCCAGTATAATGCTTAATAATTTAGAGGCAAATGTTTGAACCATTCAGACATCTGCTCGTGAAACAAATAGTCTGAATCATTAATTGCTAAACCAGTAAGTGGTATGAACCTTTAAGTGCCTCATTAAGAGGTAAACAAACAACCCCTAAGTTATTTCTAATTATTGTAGAAGATTTTTATATAGCATCTTGAGTTTACATTTGATTAGTGGGATAAACTAAAGGGACAAATTTGATTTGCTTTAGTTATTAACAATAACAAATATATAATTTGAAGTAATAATTACTGAAATCCCCTATGCAATTCGGCGGGAATTCTATTTCGATCGATATCGGTTTGGTTCATTACGGTACGGTAATGACACTCTGTATAACAACCAAAAGAAAAAAGCCAAAGATATAAAATCGTTAAACTTTAAAGTATAAAAATTTTATGGTCATTTTAAAAAATGTTTTTAATATTTTTGTCAAAAAAACACAAAAGAAAAGAAAATATTATATTAAAATGAAAACCGTTAGTGAATCTTTGCTCAATTTGATGTCTAACATTTAGAAGTACTAGCATATTATTCATGCTAGTGTTCTATTTCAAATTATTTATAATTCAAGTTGTCTAAATTGTACGTTTTAACTTATATATTTTATAATAATTACCAATAATTATCTGTTGTATATTGGCCTCTTAATATGTGTAAATTTATTTCAAAATATTATATTTTTCTCTAAATTTCAAAGAAAAAACTTTGACACTTTCTTGATTATGGTGGTTTTAAGCAATTTTTGTATGATATTTATCCTCTTTAACTTAGGTAAGATATTTTTTTTTATTCAGCTCATATAATACATCGGTCTATAACCTAGTATATAATATAATATAATTTACTAGATTAGAACCCGTATATCACACGGGTTGGATAAAAGAAATATAATTAGTAATTAAGACTAAAATATTATAAAACGGTATTTGAGATAAGATATTATTTATTTTTTAAATTAAAAAATAGAATCTGAAAGTAAGGTTATACAAAAAAACCGAATTAACCAATTCAAAACCTAATTAACTAATAAAATTGAACCGACAAACCGAACCATATCAAAAACCGTTGGGTCGGTTAATTATTTTTCTGAAAAATGAAAGTATACATAAAATATCACACGCCATGATAGTGCTAGGCTATAAGCCGTTTATCGTTTATGTAGTTTAATTTGTTTATCACCCTGATTATAATAACACATAATACAAAAACATTTTTAAATTAATAACTAGAATCTGAAAGTAGGGGTGTGCAAAAAACCAAATTAACTTATAAAACTTAACCAAACCATATCACCATCAGGTCGATTAATTATTTTTCTGAAAAAACAAAATATCACACACCATAATAGTGCTAGGCTATAAGTCGTTTATCGTTTACGTAGTTTCATTTGTGTAACACCCTGATTATAATAACATATATGTACTACAAAAAATTTTTAAATTAATTAATAAACAGAATATGAAAGTAGGGGTGTGCAAAAAAACCGAATTAACCAACTCATAACCGAACTAACTGATAAAATTTAACTGAGCCATATCAAAAACCGTTAGGTCGGTTAATTATTTTTTCTGAAAAAACAAAAGTATACATAAAATATCAGATACTATAATAGCGCTAGGCTATAAGCCGTTTATCGTTTATGTAGTTTCATGTATATAATAACACACACACACACACACACATATATATATATATATATATATATATATTACAAAAAAATTAAAGTAAAAAATAGAATCTGAAAACAGAGGTGTGCAAAAAAGCCGAATTAACCAATTCATAACTGAATTAACTGATAAAAGATAACAAAAAACCGAACTATAACCAAAACGAATAAATGACATGTGTCACTTATTGATTTCACTTTGTCGCCAAATTCAAAAAAAAAAAGCCTAAACATTTTAAAAGGATAAAAGGTATTGGCACTCAAATTTAAACTGTTGAATTTTAGTATATCTGTAATGAACTTGATAATTATATAATTTAATATACTTAGAAGTCGTAGATTATTTAATTAACAAAATAATTATGTGTAATTGGGTAGAAGAGAAAGGCGAGTAAACTAAAAAAATAAATACGTTTTATAAATGACACGTGTCACTTATTGGTTAATTTATTATATAGTATAGATAGATATAGATATAGATATAAATATACTTGCCTCTCAAGAATTTAATGATTAATATTTAAGAAATTAGAGATGTTAAAATCTAATCCGTTAGGACACCCTATCATTTTCACATAACTTTTACAATTTTCTTGTTGTACACGCACCTAGAAATGTCATAGTCCCATGAAATTTTACAATTTTCTTGTTCCACCTTGGCAACTTCCTCCATCCTTCTCATGTATCACATATGTTGACACATATGTAACCACCCACATAGACTTTGTCAAGCACAATATTATAATTATAGCCCACACATCAAGATTTTGAATATTACACACATTATCTTGGTTGTTGACTTATACATACAGACAGACTTATGTTTTGAGCATTTGTTTGCTGAATTTTTTCATGTGCAGTCAACTGTAACACTGGATTCTGGAAGATGGTTTCCAGCAGAGGATGTTTTTTGATGTTCCAGTTCCTGCATAGTTTATTATGTATTTCATCTGTTAGTTTTCCAGATACAAGTAAACCACCAGTTGGAAATCATGACTGCAGTTGTTTAGGTAACAATCTTGGCCCGATAGACGCCTCTTCGACTCCAAAGAGTCGAAAGCAAGAAGCATTAACCAGTGTGATACTCATCTTGATTATGCTTAATATAATCATCTATAAGTTGAGGGAGCTTCACGAAACAAGCCTCGGCAAGAATAAGAAACCACCATCTTTGTCAACAGAACATCTATGCCGCCGGTTTCTTCTTTCTGAGATGCAGCTGGCAACAAACAGTTTTGATCAGTCTATGATCATAGGCAAAGGTGGATTTGGTAAGGTATATCGAGGTGTCATCGACGATGGTGGCAATCAAGCGTTTGGATTCTAGATCTAAACAAGGAGCAATTGAATTCTGGACAGAGATCAAGATGCTTTCGAGGTTTAGGCACAGCAACCTGGTGTCTCTTGTTGGATACTGTGATGAGTTTGATGAGATGATGCTTGTTTACGAGTATATAACTGGTGGAAACCTGGCTGAACGCTTGTATAAAGTCAAAGGGTCAAGTCAGAAGTCTCCTGTTTCGTGGGTAGATCGCCTCAAGATTTGCATAGGGGCTGCACGTGCATTAGACTACCTTCACACTGGCACAGGTGTCCACCAGCGTATCATACACCGCGATGTTAAAAGCTCAAATATACTTTTGGATGGGAATTTCACAGCTAAGGTAGCTGATTTTGGATTGTCCAAAATCAGTCAGACGGACCAGGGGTGCACTCATGTGAGCACAGATGTTAAAGGTTCATTCGGGTACTTTGATCCTAGCTATTTCTTGAGCCGGAGGTTAACAAGAAAATCAGACGTTTACTCGTTTGGGGTTGTATTATTGGAAGTGTTATGTGGGCGGCCTGCTGTTGATCCAAGTCTTGGAGACCATCTTGGTCTAGTTGGTTGGGCCCAGCAGTTCATCAAAGAAGGAACATCGAACCATATAGTTGATCCGAGTTTGATGGGGCTAACCCCTTGTTCAAGGGTGAAGGCTCAGATCATGCCTAATTGCTTGAAAGCATTTGTGGAAATTACAGATAAATGCTTGCAGACTCAACCCAAAAACCGCCCGACTATGGGTGAGGTGGTAGTAGCACTTGAGGCAGTGCTAGCACTGCAAGAGAGAGGAGACGCCTTAGTAGTCTCAGGTCACTATCACAATCAAAATTCTTACATGAAGTCCGGAAAGATAATAACATTATCGAGAATGCTTCGAAACATGTTTGTTGTCAAAAGCCCTGTTAAACCTGGTAACCTCAAGTTTCTTGCGTCTTTACATTATATAGCTACAACATATAATAACGTATAGTTTTAACATATTTGCAGCAATGGGGGATGTAGAACCTCAGGGGAAAAACAAAAGACAGAATAAGTGGTGTGTTCCCAATAAATTTTCTAACAAGGAAGATTTACTCACTGAAAGTGGAGATACTTTCCAAGTTAAAGTTGGAGATTCTGGTTTGAAAATATTCAGTTTAGATGCACTCAAAATGGCCACTAAGAACTTTACTGATGATAGGGTTGTGGGTGAGGGGGCTTTTGGAAAAGTTTACAAAGGTTGGGTCGAACAAGAAACATATGTTCCCTCAAAGATTGGCTTTGGGATTCCTATTGCTGTTAAAAAGCTTGATACTGATGGTTATCAAGGATTTGAAGAATGGCAGGTAATCTATTACCAGTTATAATTTTATTATTATTATTATTTTATTTATCATTTATATTTAGGTTTATTTGTTAGTCATTGTTAATCTATCTTTAGTTTGAATATTAGGATAATTATTGACGTTTTATCGTCCTTAGTTAGTTAGTGTTATCATTATCCCTTTCATTGTAATTTGTCTGTCTAAAATGGTCTGGTTTTCAGTTATTAATGCACAGAAAACATGTATCACCAATACAGTTTTTAGTTCTTTTGAATTCTTTTAGTGTGTCACAGTGTATAAATGATATTTTTGTAACATAGTATCCCATATGCGCGCAGACAGAGGTGAAACTTTCAGGCGAATTGAATCATCCAAATGTAAGCAGGATATTAGGATATTGCTCACAAGATATGGAGTTACTCCTAGTCTACGAGTTTATGCATAAGGGGAGCCTTGAAAATCACATATTGACTCGTAAACTTACATCTGTCTCTTAATCGACAGAATATATTGATAACGAAATGGTCATTTAATTGAAAGATTTTTAATACATGCAGAAAGATTTGGGGAAACACTTTCATGGTCAACGCGTGTCAAAATAATGCTAGGAACAGCTAAAGGCATTGCATATCTGCATTCTAGAGAGAATCAAATCATATTCCGTGATTTGAAGACTTCTAACATACTGCTTGATCAGGTATGGCATGCTGCCTGCTAGCACTCGTTAATTAAGGTAGTATTAGAGACTTTATGTTGAGAATTCTGTTGACTTTATGTTATGCGCCGCATTCTATTTACTATTTTTCCCCAGGATTTCAATGCAAAAGTCGCTGATTTTGGGCTGGCTAGACATGGTCCGATAAATGGTGAGACGCATCTTGTTACACAGGTAATGGGCACATACGGGTATGCAGCTCCAGAGTATGTGGAAACAGGTGAGTTACTTTGTTAGTACCATGATGTGCCATTTTTTAATTTGATTTTTACGCTTATAACATATGGCATGTACAGGTTATTTGAATGGAAAGAATGACATATATGCTTTTGGAGTGGTGTTACTGGAAACTCTTACGGGCCTACGAGTTTTTGACAAAGCTCGTCCCAAATATGAGCAAGATCTTGTGCAATGGGCAAGGCCGATGCTGCCCAAGAAAAAGAAGCTAATGACTATAGTAGACCCGAGTCTTGGTGATGACTACCCACCAGAAGCTGTATATCAATGTGGTAAACTTATTCTAAAGTGTACTCAAGCCGAACCGAAAGAGAGGCCGTGTATCGAACAAGTGTTGCAGAGATTAGAAAGAATTAGTTGTGTTAAAACATAATTGTTTTAAGAGATGGTTAGGAATAATATGACCTGATTTTTGTTTTCTAGATTAGTTATGAAACATACTTTGTTTTAGACCAATTCTAATGGCTTTAGAATACATGTATGGATGTGTATAGTTATACTAATAGACAAGTAGTGCATTTGATAGATCTATGATGAATTAATATTTTTTATTGAAATGAACTCAAAAAATAACCATGTTAAAGGTTGTTGTCTTTATATACAATGAAATAAGATTAACCAATCACTAACAAACCATTAACTAACTGACTAAACTAATAACAAACTAAAGTAACATAGTCAACATCTCCCCTTAAGTTGGAGGTGTTGCTAACCCCGACTTGTAAATTAAATCATAACTAGGATATAGCCCCCCCCCCCCCCCCCGGTGATGCGGCAGGCTACCACATACTAAAACATATACGCTGATTATTGATTTTTAGCTACGCCGTTAGCTTGTATTGTAAATTAGATCATAACTAGGATATAGCCCTGCCGTGACGCGACAGGTTTTGATAGCGTTAACTACAAGCAAAATGTACATTTATTACATTGATTGTTAATATTAAAGATACAAAATTTACAATCAATGAATAAACATACTTAAAATCAGTAGAAGCTTAATTTTCTTATCTAGTGATATTGTTATTATTTAGGATAGACTCATTTTGGTATTGAGATGTATTGTAATTATGCTATGATTCTATTTCCTAAATTAGTGGTAGGGTTATCATGTAAAGATCCCTATTTAAAGGGCTCTCAAATTAGACTATGGGGTATGGGGTAGGGGTTGGGACGTGGGTTTGGTACAAACGCCCAAGTCACCACTCCGAGTGGGCTTGAGTTTCGGCGTGGCCCCTTGGGCGGGGGTTTCAGCCCGGGCGAGGGGTGGAGCTATCAAGATGACATGGCGGGATCTCATTAGCCAAGACAAGTAGGCGTTTGGGCTAGCCGTTGGCCAACGGCTATGTCTTTAAAAAAATTATTTTTTCACTATAAATACTCACACTTCTATTTATTTTTTTTACCACAACTACTCCATCTCTTCTATAATCATCTCTATCTTATTTAAAAAAAAATTCTCATCCAACCACAATACGAAAAATGAATCCTCATAATCGTGGTTTTGACCCGAACAATCCGTGGGCATTCCAAGAAACACCTAGCCCACCATCCAATCGTCCAATTGTTCCATTTTTAATACACTCCACTATGCCGGATATGGTTGGTTACGCATCGTTTATCTCGAATCTTTTGTATACTAACTTCCCTCACACCAACGATTCTATACCTAGCCTGATTCCACAAACGCCTATCAACCTTTCACAAACGCCCATCAACCTTTCCCAAACCGAAACCGTCCCCGAAACTCAACCCCCCATCGATGGTTCTTCCGCATCCAAACCCATCAAGAAGAGAAGTCACAAGAAAAAAAACCGCGGCCGAGAAAGCACTTGGAAGCGCCAAACGAAAACAACAAAGATGGGTTCTTAAAGAAGAAGTTGCATTGGCGAGGCTTGGGTTCAGAAATCTCTACATCCAATTTTAGGTATTTTTAAAAATTTTGTAGCCCTTATTTTAATATGTATGTTTTTTATTATATAACTTTGTAATATATTAAATGATGTTTTTATTAAAATAGGAAATTCTCAACATAGAAACCGTTTGTGGGACGCGGTCAGTAAAGTATTCCACGAAGAAATGGAAAGGGATCTTTATCGTGAAAGTGAAATGATAGCTTATCCTCGAAGTAGACCGAGATAAGCGGGCAACTCACCAAATTTATTGGATATTTACATAAGGCAAAGCAAAACCCAAAAAGTGGTGAAACCGAAGCCGACTTTGTTACAAATGCATTGGTTACATACAAATCGAATGTGGGGAGCGACTTCTGTTTCATGCATTGTTGGGACATTTGTAAGTTCCATCCCAAGTGGGCGAATATCCCCAGTGGTAGCAACTTCCGTTTCATGCATTGTTGGGACATTTGTAAGTTCCATTCAGAAATACAATACCATAGAAAGTTTCATGGTATTAGAGCTTCGGTTCTGATTACCGTACCACTTCTCTCTCCTTTTTTCCCTACCGATCACGCCTCTCTTCTATTTTCTCTAGCTAATAACACCATACATCATGATATTAGTTCGTTTTTCTTAAGGGTTCCATCTAATACCCTTACCAGTTGATAATACCATGACTAAACCCGATGATGGTCCCTCTTCCAAGCCAACAAACCCATCCCTACGTCCTGCATATTCTGTAACAAACATCCGGTCTAAAATTCGTACCCTAGATGGCACAAAGGTCACTTATTCCTCTTGGGCTAAATTGTTGAAGTTCTATGCAGTTGTTTACAAAGTTCTCGGTCATCTGGATGGTTCTCCTTAGCCGGCTTCTACGGATCCAACATATGATGCTTGGAAGGGACTTCATGCACTCGCTTCTTAGTGGATCTACAGCACTGTATCCGATGACTTGCTCACCCGGATACTAGACACCGACTTCACAGCCAGAGACTTGCTCACATGGCTTAAACTCGAGAAGATTTTTCTCAGTAACAAAAGAGCGAAGGCAGCCGCACTGGAAACCCGGTTTGTTAACCTAACCCTTGCATCTTACAGCTCTGTTGATGACTACTGTCAACAACTCAAAGAAATTAATCAACTCACCGATGTTGATCAACCAGTTATTGAATCACGGCTAGTACTTTAGCTGGTCCGGGATCTCTCAGCCGAAATCGATACCACGGCTCATCTAATTAATTCTCAAAAGGCTAATTGGGATCTTGCAAGAACTATGTTACATGATGAGGTGATGCGCCTGGAACCATGGCAACAGTGATCCTCATCGGTTCTTGTCACACCCATGGGTTCGTCCTCAAACCCTACTCCAACCAACAACCACCCGCTCCCAATAACAACATCAGCGACCAGTACTAATCTTACAGGGGCCGTGGATGGGGTCGAAACCATAATTATCGTGGCCGAGGCAGCAGGGGTCACAGAAACCGCATGCAGAATTACAGTAATTCGTGGGCTTATCAAAATTAAATGGGCCAGCAATCGTATCCGCAATGGGCCTGGTGGAACACTCAAACCTATAGCCCAACATCCCAAACCCATACCCATCAAACACCCAAAACCCCATGGCCAACTTCGCCGGATACACCAACCCAAGCCCACAACAGCCCTACGGCCTAGGTCCAACACCTATAGCCCTGAGTGCAGCTTTCAACGTCATGTAACTCAACTACACGGATCCCAATCTAATCATGGATACCAGAGCTGAACGCCACGTTACCGACAACCGATGTATGATCCAACACCCTGATTCATCTACTGTCAATACTAAAATTTTGGTTAGAAATGGTAATTATTTACCAATTGAGGATTCCAGTACCAGCTTCCTTCCCATTCAAAACCATACCTATATCTTACCAAACATTCTTTGTAGTCTTAATTATCAAAAACCTTTTATCAGTCTGTCGATTTACACGTGATAATAATGTTTCAGTTGAGTCCGATCCTTTTGGTTTTTCCTTGAAGGACCTCAAAACTGGACGGCTCCTTTCCCGCCATGATAGCACGGGATATTCATATCCGGTCACGCCATCAACATTCCCGCCTCAAGCTTGCTTCCTTGCATCTACAACTTTACCTTGGCATGGTCGACGAGGACATGCTGGGAATCAAGTTTTAGATGTTCTATCTAAACGTTTTGATTTTTCTTGTAATCATAAAAAGAATTTTGAATTTTGTCATTCTTGAACAGGATTGTCTCCAATCTCTTGTGCACCGTTCTCAGTCACATGAGCAACCACTGTTTGACCAAAGTTAAACCACTGTTTGCAAAAAAAAGTTTGTTTAACCAAAGTCAAACCACCGTTTGCAAAACTATGATTCTTAGTGGTTCAAAAGTCTGTTTGACCAAAGTCAAACCACTGTTTGCAAAAAAAGCAACCACTGTTTTCTCCACAAAATACTGTTTTAACCCAATAATGGGTTCAAACATCTGTTTTCATCCATCTGTGGACCCAAGTCAACAGATGTATCAACCAATGTTTTATTTTCTAACATTTGTTCACAACAAACAGAGGTTTCAAAACATAAAACAGACATTTGCCAAATACATGTTTCACAACAAACAGAGGTTTTGCACTTTGATATCCTCCAACTTAGCAATAGTTGATAGAAACTTTGATATCCACTTAAGTAGATATATAAGGCTTCTGCCCATAATCTGCATTTACAAAATGATTAAAATCACCAAATGATAGTTATTTTTGAAAGGCAAACTAACCTACTCATCATCTACTCTCATTAACCATTTAAGTACGCCTCAAATTCCAGAATCAGAAGTAATTACTACGAGATAATAACTCGAAATTTAAGACATAACTACCTGCAACAGCTCAAGAGCCTTCAAACCCTCTTGTAGATCCTAATCATCATGCTTCAAAAATCAAGCAATTTCAGATCATTAATAGGTTAACATCCATTGAACACCCACACACGATGAATACTCAACACGTCTCCGACAACAACTATTCGGACAGAGGAAGCCATGAAGAGACTGCAATTGAGGAGGAGCACTACTGCACTACTGCAATATCAAAGAAAACAAATGTCGGCAACCCTAATTCACCAAAAAGCAACAAAGTTTAGATCCAATATCATCCCAACATCCAAAATCAACTAATTAACAACAAGTTCTTATAAAATATTATAAACCCTTGAAACTTTATACCTTTTGTCTGATTTTTTAAGCCAACATTTTCTTCCCCGAACTGTTGTAATCTTCAAAATCATGCTTCAAAAATAAGTAATTTCAGATCATTAACAGGTTAACATCCATTGAATACACACACACGACGAACACTCACCACGTCTCCGACAACGACTATTCTGACAGAAGAAGCCATGAAGAGACTGCAATTTAGGAGGAGCACTACTGCAGTATCAAAGAAACAAATGTCGGCAACCCTAATTCACCAAAAAGCAACAAAGTTTAGATCCAATATCATCCGAACATCCAAAATCAACTAATTAACAACAAATTCTTATAAAATATTGTAAACCCTTGAAACTTTATACCTTTTGTCTGATTTTTTAGCCAACATTTTCTTCCCCGAACTGTTGTAATCTTCAACATCCTGTTTACCAGGAGAAGCCCAACAATAACTGAATTTCAAACTTTCAATCAATCAACAACACAATATAAACAAAGAAGCTTCTAGAACAATCGAATAACAAATTGGAAATATATATAGTCTAAACAGATCGAATCGAATATTGTAAATGAAAATACTTAAAGTGTGTTGATTATTGAAGTTATTGAGTTGATTATGTTGATGATGATTGAAGGATGTGTGTTTGAAGGGAGGTGATTGTGTTCTTACCGGAGAGAATCGATGGTGGAGGAGGAAGTTCTAAGGTTTGCGATTGGAGTCATCGGAGAGTTGGGGATTGGTGGAGATGTGTTTAATCGCTCTCGTGGGATGAAGGGATAAAAAGATCTTGAATTGGTGGACGATTTAATCTCTTCAGATCTATAACTGGCATTGACATGGTTTTGATTCAGATTCAAAATTTGAAATCGTCTGGTGGAAAAGAAGAATGAAGAGTATGAGAGAAGATGGGAGGTGTATATGAATTGAGAAGGGGGCAGGGAGAGATTAAAATTCAAATTACCTGACATGCATTAAATGCATAATACATATCCCCCAAGTCTCTCAAAATTCAAATTACCCCCCATTTAATTATTAAGATTAAAATTAATGTAAATGTATTAAATATAATCTGAAAATACATATTTTATGATGCAATCTAACTATTATAATAAAAGAAACCAACTTTTGGACACACTGAAGGTATCCTCAAATTTATATTTATCTAAATAAATAAATAATAAATTAATATTAAATCTTATCATACTTTAATAAAATATTATCCTCAAATCTAAATTGTTAATTTAATATATTTTTAAAACAAATACATCTCTTATCTACTTATCTTATATTAAATATATAAATAATAAATTAATATTAAATGTTATCCTAATTATTTAAAAACATAACTTTTTTTTATTATTTGGTATACAAAATTATGTTTATTCAACTCGAGTAAAACGTGAGGTTTTTAAAGATATAATTTTTTTTATTATTTGGTAGATTTTTCAACCCAACTATACACGGGTTTTTTTAAAGATACGACGTTTTTAGTATTTAATATACAAAATTACATTTATTTAGGATATAATTTTTTTTATTATTTGGTTGATTTTTCAACCCGACTATACACGGGTTTTTTAAAGGTATGACGTTTTTAGTGTTTAATATACAAAAATACATATATTTAATCTGTGTAATACACATGGTTTTTAAAGATATAACTCTTTTTTATATCTATTCAACACGTGTAATATACGGGGTTTTTAAAGATGTAATTTTTTATCATTTGGTAGATTTATTCAACCCGATTATACACGGATTTTTTTAAAGATAAGACGTTTTTAGTATTTAGTATACAAAATTACATTTATTTAATCTGTGTAATACACATTGTTTTTAAATATATAACTTTTTTATTGTTTGATATATAAAATTACATTTATTTAACCCGTACAATATACAATATTCATAAAAATATAAATTTTTATTATTTAATATATAAAATTATATTTATTTAACCCTTACCTACTAATAAAACGTTCAGAGCTAGCTAAGGGGCTGTTTGGTAGCCTCTGAATGGTCATTAAGAGGCTACCTCTTAATGGAACCATTAAGAATTTTACCAATGAGAAGGTAGAAGAATGTGACATGTGATGATTTACCATTCAGAGGTTACCTCTTAACCATTCAGACTTAAGGTTACCTCTTATTCATTCAGAGGTTTTAAACCATTAAGAGGTAGCATGTCATTAAGAGGCTACCAAACAGCCCCTAACTCTCACACCAACTTTTCTTATGTGAGCAGCATTTGAAATTATAGATATAAATTATAGATTTAGTACACTAAAAAAGTTGATTCATGATTCGTATTCTTCATTCTCCATCACCATCACATCATCATCTCCCCTGACACACATTATTCCCACTTCCACAAACCTTTACCAAAATCCTCAATGAATTCTCTGCAAAACCCTATTTCTGATCCTCACACAATCGACCCAGAATTACTTAAGAAACTGGTTCATGATGCTCTTGTTTGGAGTTCTCTTCATGGTCTTGTTGTAGGAGACAGAAATTCCCACGTGGGTATTTGTTCTTTAAGTTTTTGTCACTAATTCAAAGCGTTCTAAGGTGAGGTTTATGGTTTTGATTATGCAGAGATCAGGATTGGTTCCTGGTGTGGGAATGGTTCATGCCCCAATTGCATTGTTGCCAAATTCATTTCCAGAAAGTCATTGGAAACAAGCTTGTGAATTGGCCCCTATTTTTAATGAGTTAGTTGATAGTGTTAGTTTGGATGGCAAGTTCTTGCAGGATACTCTTTCTAGGTAATCACTAATTTATATAGAAAATTACTTTATGTTTAGTCAATTCTGTTTATTTGTGTTCATTCATGTTTGTTCAGTTATGTTCATTTGTGTTGTTCTGTCAATGGCGGGCTAGCCCATTAATTTAGGGGTATCCGGTATCCCATTTTTTTTTACCGTGCAATCATACAATAATAAAAAAACGATAATCAATAAAGTAAAAAAAAAAATCTCTAATATATTTGTCCTCTTTTTTTCATAGCTTGAAATCGTTCTATCAGACGTCTTTTACTTTATCAAAAGTTTCTTTTTCGATCGCGCAAATCATAGCATTGTTCAAGTATTCCGGGCCCATTCGATTGCGTAAATCCGTCTTGACAATCTTCAATTTAGAAAAACATCTTTCAATGGTAAAACCAAAGTTAGCTTCACTACCCGATAAACCAAAGGACAGGACGGTTTCCACCATAAGACGAGGAAGATCATTTATTCAATTATAATATTGTTTTGGGTTTTGGGCTAACTTTATCAATTATATTTAGGGCCTCCTTTGAATTCTATTATTGTTAATTTTGGCTTATTTTATCATTCAGGCTTAATTATTCTACAAGTTTTCGGGTTGTAATATGTTTGGGCTTATAAAAAAATGGGATTTTAGTAGTATCAAGTATCCTATTTTTTGGTTAGAGATATCCTCGTATTTTTTAGGGGTGTCCTTTGTATAAAACCGAAAAAAAATCACTACGAATACGGGGTCGAGCCGTTGCCTATGCTACGACTCCTAACACTGTGGTTCCGCCCTTGTTGTCTGTTACATTATGTTCGTTTACGTTCGTGAACTGTTCGTTTAAGCCTTAAACGAACGAACATAAACGAAAACGACCATGCCATTTTCTTAATAAACGAACATGAACAAAAAAATGCGTTCGATTATATGGCCGTGTTCGTGTTCAGATAAAGTTAAATGAACGAAAGGAACATGCCTCTGTCCATGTTCGTTCAGTTCATTTACAGGCCTAGGTCTATACGTACACCATCTGACGTCATCATACATTCATACGGATTGTATGAGAGGCGAAAAATGATCATACGGGTGTATGACTTTGTCACTGGTGTACACCATTATATTAGTCACCGTTGTGTCGGTGTAACCCATCATTCGACATGTATGATTTGAGCGAACAACAACTCGTATGACCCGTATGATGTGTCAGTATAACACACCATACGACCCGTGTGACCGTGTTTCGTCTATATGACAGGTCAGTAGTGTGTGAATAGAATAGTCTTTCGTTAGCATTGCCCTTTATAAATATGTATCTTCAGCTATGTAAAATTCTTATTTAATTTGCTTAGTTTGTTGAACTTTCTTTAAGATCTTTGCGTACCGCATGTGTTATTATTGATACAGAGTTTAATTTTTGCAACTTTCAATTCTTTTTTGATAATTTTGATAAAAAAAAAAAATAATATGTTTTCAAACTGCCTTTTTTACTCTTGAAATTGCAGAACGAAGAAAGTAGACGCCTTTACCTCCAGACTTTTAGATATACACTCCAAGATGCTACAAATCGGCAAGAAGGAGGTATCTAATACAAAAAAAAAACAATTTTAAGTAGAATACTGAGAGAACAACATAAACAACTGCATTGAATGAGATTAATATAATATGGTATCTTATTCAGGTTTGAAGCAGTTACTATTTTTTCTAAATCTTTAATAGGATATTCGCTTGGGACTACATCGATCCGATTATATGCTTGATGAGAAAACAAATTTACTTCTCCAAATAGAACTGAACACGATTTCATGTTCATTTTCTGGGTTAGGTTGTCTTGTCAGTGAGCTTCATAGGTAACATATGATATATATATATATACCAAAAATTTTAAATTAATAACTGTTTCATTTTTCTTGATTACTGTGTATATATATATTTTCTTGCAGAAGCTTACTTTCTCATTACAAAAAACCCCTTGGGCTTGATTCGCATAAAATTCCGGTAAACGCTTCAGCAACGAAGTTTGCTGAGGCATTGGCAAAGGCGTGGACTGAGTATGGCAATCCAAGGTTCATTTTTTTCCTCATTTGTGTCATTTTTGTTTTACTTTTATAAATCGCGCTTTTTAAAAAGATTAAATTATTATGTTATACAGTGCTGTAGTTATGGTTGTGGTTCAAGCTGGAGAACGAAACATGTATGACCAACATTGGCTCAGTCAAACCCTCAAGGAAAAATATCCTTTTTTCAGATAACTGTCAATGTAGAAGTTCCATCCACCGGTCTAAAAAAAAACGTATTTTTAGAAGTTATAGGAGTGAGCAATAACCGAACCGTTAACCAAATCCGAACCGACGAAACCGAAACGAAACCGAATTAACCAAAAAGCGGTTAACGGATATTCTTTTGGACCATCGGTTAACCGAAATTAACCAAACCGAACCATTTATATTTTAATATATTTCTAGCTTTTATACCTTCATTTCATGTTTTATACCTCCATTTCATTTATTTATACCTCCATTTCAAGTATTTATACATCTATTTCATGTATTTATACATCCATTACATGTATTTCTAAGTAAAAAAAATTAGCCCTTGTTTGGTTTGGTTATTAACCGAGACGAAAATCGATAAATTAACCGAACAAACCGAACTGATTAACCGATGACTTCGGTCACGGTTTCGGTTAATGCGAATAACCGAACCAAACCGTGCACACCCCTTGAATTTCAAGGGGTGTTCGAATGTGTGTTTAAACAGGAACTGCAATATAATCAATTTTTTGTTTGTTTGATAAAACTATAAAAAGTTAATATTGTAATGTGGTCCTGAGCTTATCAATCAATACACATAATGTTACAAGTATCCGGAAAACACTGGCAGAAATCGATGCACAAGGGAAGATCCTCTCAGATGGAACTCTTGTAGTGTACGTATCTTAATTTTTTCGAATCTTAAAAAAATTGTAACAAAATTTAACTAAACGTTGGAAGGTTTCAGGGACGGTGAAACCGTTGCAGTCGTATATTTTAGAGCAGGATATGCACCCAACGATTATCCTTCTGAGTCGGTGAGTACACGTTTTTAACAATCGTGTAGCATGTTCTATACGTTTATATTTACGAAAGGAAGCAATGTAAGTATTTATTATGTATAGGAGTGGAAAGCTAGGCTATTGGTAGAGGAATCATCTGCCGTTAAGTGCCCGTCAATCGCTTATCATTTAACTGGCACCAAGAAAGTTCAACAGGAGCTTGCAAAACCGAATGTGCTCGAGAGGTAACGGTAAACAAGTAAAGGGGTATTTTGGTAAATTGGGAATTGATCGTTGATCGGTTCTTGTTGTGGGAACAGGTTTCTTGAAAACAAGGATGACATTGCGAAGCTTAGGGAATGCTTTGCAGGATTGTGGAGTCTGGATGATTCAGATGCTGTCGAGGATGCTATTCGGCAACCGGGGGCATATGTCATGAAGCCACAAAGAGAAGGGGGAGGTCATACTACATCTTATGTATATAGGGGCATGTTCGTTTCAGAACCAATAATATGTTGAGAATCGCCAGAACCGCATAATGCAATTTTACATAGTGCATAAAAGATAATCAGAGATAGGGGTGCAAACGAGCCGAGCTACTCGAGCTCGGCTCGAAAAAAAGCTCGAACGAGCCGAGCTTAAACGAGCTCCAGCTCGAGTCCGAGCCTAAAAACAAGCTCGTTTAGTAAACGAGCCCGAGCCCGAGCTTCGCTTATCGAGCTTGAGCCGGCTCGCAAGCCTAATCGAGCTTTCTGTTTATATATTGTTTTATTAATATATTAAACATATATTTATATAATAATAATTACCATTTATATAAATATAAAAAAATAAGTAAATTATATGTATAATAACAATTATAATTAATATAAATTAATTAATAAATACTAAACAAGTTGAGCCCGAGCCGAGCTCGAGCTTGAAAAATTACCTTCGAGCCGAGCTCGAGCTTCAGAAATAAAGCTCGAATCGAGCCGAGCTCGAGCTTTCATGTGTTAAACGAGCTCGAGCTCGAGCCTGGTCGAGCTCGGGCTCGGCTCGGCTCATTTGCACCCCTACATTCAGAGATATTGTGTCATATTAAAAGGAATAGGTGCAAACGCATTATGCGCCTCTCAAAATATTATTGGTTCTAAAATGAACATCGCTCTCTCTCTCTCTCTCTATGAACCTTTTTTTAATATGTATAATGTAATTAAATTTTTATATTGTATTATATTTTTTTAACTCAGGGAACAACATTTATGGAGATGATGTTAAGGAAACACTTTTAAGATTGCAAAAAGACGGGTCTGAAGAAGAAGCGGCTTACATCCTCATGCAACGAATCTTCCCAACTGTTTTCCCAACAATTCTTGTAAGAGACGGTATCGCCTACAAAGAACATGCTATATCCGAACTTGGAATATTCAGTGCTTATTTAAGGTATATATCATACTTTCTGCAACATCCTATGTTATCTACTATTTTGACATGATATTAACTGAGCATATATAATGCAGAAACAAAGAAACAGTAATTAGTAACGAGCAATGCGGTTATCTCATGCGTACTAAAGTTTCTTCATCAAATGAAGGCGGTGTTGCTGCTGGTTTTGCGGTTTTGGACAGTTTATATTTGACTTAAACGTCTAATAATTTTCTGACTCAATCGAGGTTTTGATCCTTGCCGTATGAATTATGTCGGATACCAATGTTTGCTACATCTGCAACATACTCGCGTTCTATTCTTAATTGCTTATTGTAACATTTGTATAATTGTCCAGGAAATAATCTCACCAGGTATTATATTATATGTATGAGTTGATTACGTTTTCCGTCCTGTGGTTTGTTGAAAATAACTATCATAGTTCATTAGTTAAAAAATTGTCAAAACTTTGTAACAATTACAAACAATATTGTTTAAATTACAAACTAAAGACATGGCCCACTGGTCTAACATCTACTTTTCAAAACAAAGGCCACGGTCATTTCACCGAGACTTAACTGAATAAATAGATGGAGTTAACGAGATGAATAGTAATTGTTGCAAAAGTGAAAGTACCGATACTGTTTGTTTTGACAACTTTTAAACTAAAGGATTGTAATGGTTATTTTCAACAAATCACATGAACGGAAAACGTAATTAGCTCTATATGTATGCATATATATAGTTTGTGTGTGGATCCAGAACGCGTTCAATACACAACCAATTTTAAGTAGACAATTGTGACAACCGCATAATCATTGTAATATCTTGCACATGTTTTGTTCTTCATCAACGCTTACATTGATTAAAACTATACAAGAATAACGTAATCGGTTATAAACGGTAAAATTATCATCAATTTCATTAAAGATCAATGCAAAGTTTTTACAGTAACCTAAAAAAACTTGTGCTTTTGCTACAAATTCAAGCAGTTTCATCTATTTCCTCCTCAGAAAAAGACAATAACGGAATCAACGGGTCACGTTCTTCAGATTCTTCATCATCGTCATTGTTTATCTCAGGAATTTTCCATCCCAAATGGTTGACATACACTTTATCATATGCTTCAATATTCAATTCTGAAGCTACAAACATTTCCAGCTCGTTCACAAATCGATCGGTTCTCCCTCTTAAGAAAGGTTTTGCAGCATCCGCTACCATTCTCTTGAACTCTTCTTGTTTCAATTCAGGTGAAATTTTACACCCTTTTGGCTCATTTCTGCAATAGAAACCGTTGATACAAAATCTACGTAAATAACAAATCCGTATAGTGATGCACAATAGAAACGCTTGATACAAATAAAAAGAATCAACCTTACCTTCTCCATGAATCAATGACCCCAACAATGTGATGCACAATTATATCGACGTCTTTCTCCTACGAAAAAAAAAACAATTAAATACGTATCAATAAAAAAAAAATAGTGAGAAAGATTATGTGTGTATGTCCTTGAAGAAGATAATCAAAAAAGCATAAATGAAATAAAACAAAATCAAAATACTGAAATGAACCTGAATCAAAGCTTGAATTTCTCTGCTCACCCAGCGATATAGCCACTGGTTTGGTTGACGGTATTTATTAGACTTCCAATACCGCGTTATGTTGATATTACCGATTGAATTACCTGATATACAAAATTTATAATTATATAGAAGAAAATAAACATTTAATATCATGGGTATTGGGTCGTAATATAGAGGTAGAACCTCGACCCATTTATATGAAAATGGGTCAATTCAGGATGTATTTACATGTAAACGGGTCAAATGGGTAAAATTAAAAAAAAAAAATCAAAATGGAAAGAGGTTAAGCAGATCATAGATCGCCTAACGTGGATTCAGAAGCTATTCATGTCCAAATCATTTTGATAAAAAAGGTGATATAGGTATTTAAATTATGTTGCATTACTAAATCATTATTTAACATATCACGTATATACAAAATCCACAAAAACGACAACTTGACCCTCCTGACCCAATTCATTTTGATCCAAACATAATTTAACTAGTTACCCGACCCTCCCAGTCCCAAACAAGAATACCTGACTGAACATAATAGCACTGCAATCTGTACTTGTGGGCTTTTGTAAAGAAGTTGCTACAAATACAATGCATAGAGCAAGTAAGCTTACAAATTTAAACACGAAAGTGAAGCGAACAAACTATGCAGTTATAGCGGTCAAGGTCCGCTATATGATATATAGGTTATAGCGGTGGTATAGCGGTAATTTTTATATCATGCATATTTTTTGTATTTATATGTATATAAATATATATATTGAAAAATATTAGTAATAATATCAAAATTTATAGTAATATCATATTATCATGCAAAATATTAGTAATAATATCAAAATCCAAAACATTCACTGGGGAAGTCCAGCGATTTAGAGATTTAGGTTTAATTTTGTTGAATGATGAACTGATGAAGAACCAACGAATGAAGACTTTTGGTCTCGATTTAGGTTTAATTTTGGGTTTGGGCCTTTACTTTTGGGTTTATTTATAAACAAAAAGTTAATTAATGTGGGCTTTACCTTACTTTTGGGCTGAAATAAGAAAAGCCGCTAAAAGCAGTGCTATGACCGCTATACGGGTTTCAAAATAGCGGTCCAATAGCGGGATTTAGCACCGCTAATAGCGGGACCGCTATTTGGACCGCTATTGGTTCGTATGTCCGCTAAGCGCTATAGCCGTGCTATAGCACCGCTATAGCACACTATTGACTGCATAGCGAACAAACTAAATAGTATATATAAACCTATGTTGTCAAAAGTGCGTGAGGCGCGCGCCTAGGCGCTGGGTGCAGCAAGTGGGCTGCGGCTGGTGAGGCGCGCTTTTAAGCGCTGAGGCGCAAACTCCTGCCAGTTCAGGCTAAAAGTCGCCTGAAACCCCTAAAACATCCTAAACTAGCCCTCAACAAACCTAAAACCTATGCAGTTAATGCGGTAAAATATTGGATATCGGTCAAGGACCGATATTTAAGATATAGGTTATCTCGGTGAGATATCGGTAATTTTAATATCATGCAAAATTTATATATATAGCAATTTAACACTAACATTTCAGTGATATATTGGTCAAATATCGGTGATATATCGGTCAAATATCTGTCAGTATCGCCTATAATATCGGTACCGATATTTTGACTGATATTTTACATGGGGACCGATAACCGATACATCACCGATATTAACTGCATAACCTAAAAAATCTCTAAAGCCCATAAAAATGTAATTTATGCTATGCGCCTAATTTAAAAAAGCCCTCGTTTTTTACGCGCCTAGATTCGGGGTCGGTCTATGCGCCTTGAGTGTGCCTAGGCAACATAGATATAAAGTTAACTTACCTAGTCTCTGAATTCTGATTAATAAGATGTTGTTGAAAAGAATTTCCATCATAGTCATATATAACAGATGAACTTTTCCTCTGCATCATCACAAAGACAAAGTTAATTCACCAAGCACAGTCCAATTAAAAAAAAAAATTAAGAATTATTAACTAACCTTACAAAGGGGACACTTTACAAAAGATTGTTGAGGGGAATGCTTACTCCGAACAAATTTCGCCCATTGCAGGATGCAATTGTAGCAAAATTTATCTGCAAAATAGTAATTAATCCTCAAGATAATTGAGATTTGCACAGGGGAAATAAAAGGCAATTAATTAAAATAAAGGGTGATACAAAACTCATGATAATTCTATGGAATTGACGATTAATAATGGTCGGTCCGTTTGACCTTAAGTTTGAAATTGGGTATCCTGATTATGCATGTAGAAAGAAAGAAGAAACAAGTGTTGAGATGAAATATGAGAAAAAGAAGAGGAATACGTACGGAAACATTGATCCAAGTAAGATTCTTGAAGAATGGGTGAGAGGCATATGGGGCAATTGTCCGACCTGCTATGCTCCTCTTCTTGCTCCATTTTTATTTTATTTTTGGGTCCGAAAAGAAGGCTGGGTGGGTGTTTAAACCTTTACACTGTGTTCCAGAGATCTACTTAACAGGGGGAGGGGAGGGGAGGGGAGGGAAAAAGGTGTTCCAGAGATCCACTTAACAGGGGGAGGGGAGGGGGAGGGAAAATGGGGTTTTTTTTGCCTGAAAATAGTCTTTCCAATTTGGAAAGACATGGAGGGGAGGGGAGGGGAGGGGAGGGAAGGAGAGGGATTTTTAACTCGGGAACACACCGTTACAGTGACTTAAATTAAAGAGAGAAAAGAAAGGATTCTTTCAATTTTCTTTTCTTTTTTCTCCGGTTCTTTCCAAATTGGAAAGATTAATTTTAGACAAAAATTCTCTCCTTTAATGAAACTCTGGAACACAACTAAAAGTTATTTCCTTCCAAATCTTTTCTTTTCGCTCATTTAATGAAATTCGAGAACATAGCGTAACGATGGGTGGGTTTTTTTTTAATCTTTTATAAAAAAAAAGTCCATACCATTTACAATTTTCCTCTTATAACATTATTTTTTTTTCTTATTGAACACATAAAATCAATAGTTTATTTTTCTTTCTTTTGAACTGAGAAACATGAAATGAAATTATACATCTTCATTTCTGTTCCTTTCTTTTTTCTCTTAAATTCCCTTTCTCTTCTTTTCTTTCCTTCAATTAACTTGGGAACATAGTGGTAGTATCGACAGAACAACACCATCCTCAACTGTTGTGTCCATTAACTTAACATGGATGGATATGAGACGAGGATTGACAAGTTCACCGGTATCTACAACAAGTTCATGACACAGCGAAGTGGTTAAAGGGCTATGTTCCTAGACAGTCGCAGGCCGAGGATCATACATGTGTCGAATGTAAAAAACAACCATCTGGTCATAACAATCCACCTGTGTACGCGATACCACGCCAGTACGGAGGAGACATATGGTACAAGGTGAAAGTGACTTGCAGCCAATCACTGCTTGCCAGGCACTATACCATAAAATCTCCACGATGTGCCATCGTGCAAGAGACAAAAGGTACAGCTGAGAGCGACATGTGGCCAATCACACACGACGCCAGTCCACATATCCTTAACCTCCACTAACGGCTGACGACCAAAAAGACAAGAAGTACATCAAGAAAACGACGTGTGGCCAATCAAGGCACGCTGACGTACTCCTACCTTTGCAGGCACTAATTGCCACGACAGAAGGGACGAAATGTATATTCCTTGACAAAGACACCTCGTCTAATCATTCACCATTCTTCTCCAACTTTTGGCTATAAATATTACATTTCTCCAATGGTTTAAGCATCCATCATCCTACTCTTTATACTCTCATTCTAAAGTTGCTCTCTTTCTCTCTAGAAAGAACAATACTTGTTCTCACGTCTGATGGTGCTTACGAGAAGAACTCCCACCTCTCTTTCTCGTAACGAGCTCACGGTGTTTGCTAGTTTGGCAGATTCACTATGTGGCTTTAAGCTTCTGAAGATCAGAAGATATTACCCACTCGGTTGAACATTTGGATAGATCCCATGCGGACTAGACCCGTGTTTCTTCAGTGATCAATAAGATGTGGATGTGTTGAGGGTGACAATTAAAGAATTTATCGAAGCATTTAACTTGGAGTAAGCTGGAATGTTTGGTTGGTTTAACCGTTTAGCGATTTGGTTTAACCGTAGGACGATCCTTAAGTGTTATAAATATAATGAAAACGTGTATGCTTAAGTGTTTAATTCTAAGGAATTAGATGACTACGGTGTGCTTTGTCATGTCAGGTACAAGAAGCGTAAAAGATGCAAAGAAAAAGAAAGCATGGCGGATATCGGAAACAGGATTGGAAAGAAGCGATTGAAGAAATCAAGATGGTGGGAAATATGGGCTCTACCGTAGCTTACAGTAGCCACCGTAAGCTACAACAGTCTTTTTCCCAAAAATCCCCACCGTAGTACAAAAGGTCCTCACCGTAGGAGTTTAGTGGCCACCGTAAGCTACGATAGTCACTGTAGCTTACGGTGGGACCAGACGCAGAATTATTGTTTGCTTTATAATCAACATTGGGTGTGACCTTTCACTATCTTTTTCATATTTTTCATACCAGAACTTGTGGGAGGCGAATTTAGGGTTCCAAGACAATATTTTGGGTGTTTTTATTGTTGCTTTATCATCCTATATTCACATGAACAACGGATTTGAAGTTATGATTGTAATGCTTCACATTTTAGTACTTTCCTTGTTTAGAAAGTATGTTTGTATTTCTATTTTTGGAAACTTGTAATCTTATTGTATTCGTATTTTTCTTTCCAAACATTGTAATCCGAGGCTTTGATCATAATGAAACTCGATTCTTTATACATTATTTAATACATACTTGTTATACGTTGTAACATTGATACATGCTCATACAGGAAACTCATACTTGTGATACTTGAAACATTATTTATACATACATTATACTTATACACTACACTTGTATGCTTGAAATACCTAAAATCGGCTAAAATCGCGAAACCGGCCAAACTTAACTCCTTTATGCGACTGGACTCCCTTCGTGCGAATGGACCTTCCATTCGTGCGAAGAGGCCAGTTTCCATCCACACCAGACTCTCCTCGCCTTATAAATACGAGACCTCACCCTCACTTGACACTTTCCAGCCACTCCAAACTCTCCCAAACGCTCTGAACTCGTGCATTTCGGACATAACTCTCCAGCAAACTACTAAGTGAGTTCTAGCTCACTTGCTTATCTTTTTCTTCAATATTTCTTCTACTTTTTCTAGTTTCTTCAAATATTCATGTTTGGAAAACCTCTAGGATGGCTTCCACAGACTTGGCTTGGCAGTCTATGGTGGAACCTCACCATTTTGAGGCCAACACGAAGATTTTACATTCTGTTTTTATTCAAACTTTTATGCAATACATTCTGAACTTAAAACTTGGTGAAATCTGGAACCCACCGAGCTCACAGCTAACTTCATAACTGTGGCTTTGTATTGAGGTTGATAGTCATCAAGAAACGGGCTCAAAACAGAGGTTTTCGTGAAGAACCAGGTCCTAGTCGCACATAGCAGTCCCTTCGCACGGACTGACTTCATCCGCGCGACTGAAGCCCATTCGCACGAATGGACCTTCTGTTACTTTCCGTTCATGCAAATTTCCAAATGTTGACACCATCCAGGATTCCCCATCTTCAATATGGACGAACCTGTGTTTTGGTAGAAGTGTGAACCGTGGGAGCTTTGGCTTTCCAAACTAGTTCCACTACCTCATTTGTACCTTGCAAATGAATACCCAAGCGGTTTCCTAGAATCAAAGTACGTTAACCCCGCCTCGCCTCCACCACTCGCCATGTTGGGAATGACACGCCCGGGTTGCTCATACTTAACTGCTTGGGTAATTTTACGTATTTCTGTTATACTTATTATTCATGACCAACCAGGTTTATCAACTATGTCGATAAACTTTGAGCTTTGGTGAATCATACAATGAGGCGTTAGTACCTCCATGCTTGAAATTCATGAACTCTCTGACATTAATGGACTGATAATAATATATAATATGATGTAATATAATACATAATCCTAACCGAAATCAGAACGTTAACCGATTTATGGTTAAGAGTCTCGAACATGCCCCCTTCGCACGAACAGGCCCTTTCGCACAACTAGAATTTTCCATTCGCACGAACAGACACTTGTTCGCACAAATGGATCTCTCATTCGCACGAACAATGTTGTGAGCTTCGGTTTAAGGTTCCGGATACGTGAAAGAAGACTGTGGGTTCGTTCTCGGATTTTATTTATTAAAATCATGAATATGGTCACCAACTTGCCATTCATAAATAACAAAGGCTAAATTACGAAAATAGCCGTTGAACACCATGACTTTCAGAAATAGCCACCTCATGCATCCTTGGCATCATGCAAAGGATGCATCTTTGAATTGGAATTGGACATGTACACGGGATGCGTCTTCACATCTTCTCACATGCGTCCTTGGAGCGACGCATCACGCATGGGATGTGTCTGGACGGACTTGTTGAAAATGAAGCGTCTCCGGCGAGATTTCAGTCATCTCCGATGAGTTGAGGACATCTCTGGCGAGTTGTAGACGTCTCCAGTGAGTTGCAAAGGCCTCCATCTCCGGCAAGTTGCAGACGTCTCCGTTTCCGGCAAGTAATGGTGACCTTTTGTTATGGCATTGGTTTTCTTTCATATATGTTGCAGCTTTGGAAAACCACAACAGCATTGCCAAAGATGAAATCCACAATGCCATAAATGTCACAACCATGACATCCTCAAGTTGCAGATGGCGGTGCCGGAAACGTGCTCCGACCGGCGACGGGGTGGGTGCGATTGTCTAGATGCTCCGCGTGCGAATGTCTGTGAATTCTTGGAAGATGAATGTTTGGAAGATGAATTCTTGCAACTAATGTGAATTCTGGTAAATGTTAGAAGATGAATGTTTGGAAGATGAATGTTTACAGATGCATGCCATCATCAAGTGCAGACGCATACCATCCCAGTACACTTGGGCCCACCTGTCCATTTTTTATTATGCAGATATGTCTGCAGACTTCTAACTGATATAAAAAGAAAACAGTAAGAATTTAATCTCAAATTGAAGGTTTGGCTTACTAGTTTAACTGTTGCTTTTCAAGTCACATGTTTGATACCTGTGATTAGCGTTTTTTAAATTAAATTCAGGGGCAATTTGATTATTTTACCAAAACTTAACAGGATAAATGGATTGAGTTAACAAAGATGGACTGTAATTGTCACAAAAGTGAAAGTATAGAGACTGTTTTGTCAATTTTTAAACTAATCAAGTGTAATGAACTCTGTAAAACAGCAAAAAAAAAAAAAAAAAAAAAATTCTAACAAAAAAAATCTAAAGAAAAAACGTAATTAACTCTATAAAATTACACAAAGAAAAACAAAATAAGCATTAATTAATCGATGGGTAAAAGCCGAGTGTTGATGTTCAACTGTTTATTACACTTCCTCCGTCCGGCGTCATGAATGCTCCACCACCGGACTCCGCCGCTACTCCGCCGTCAACCCTAAAAAATCAACCAACACCACCTCGATCAACTTAGCTGTCAGCTATCTCTTCTCCAATTTCTGCTGATCAATTTTTAATTAAATGATTTGTTGTATAATATAATCATTCATTTTTATGAGAAATTGTGATTGTGTTGATTCGCTATACTATACATAACTGAGATTGTAATGTGTGATTATATTCTCTAAATTTGTTAAAACATGCTTTGTTTGAATTTTGAGTTCATCATATTGACAATGAATATGGATCCTTTTAATTTTTTATTTTTATTGAATATGTATTATGTTCTACATGTATTATACTAATATGTATTATTGAAAATCTTTGCACAAAATTTACAAATTAATCCTATCATCAAAAAAGGAAAGAGGATTTTATGTAGATTCTTAATAAGCTACTGCTAAAAGTATTTCTTTTTATTAATGATGTCCCTTGGGTGAACAAAATAAACCGGGTTGGGAACCGGATTTTAACCTGAACAGAAACCGAATTTGAAACTGGTTTGGAACTGTCCCAAACCATGGTAAACTTATACTTTGAAACCAGTCAAAGCTGAACCGAAACCAAGTTTAAACCAGTTTGGATGGAACTGGTTTAGAACTGACCAGAACCGAGTGTTGTAATAGGTTAGTAAACCTATGCTTATACCAGTCAAACCCGAACAGAACCAGTTAAAACCCAGTTTCAAAACCGAACCATTCCATCCCTTCTCAAAAACTAGATTCAAACTGAACCAGTTTGACCATCTTTGACCCAACCCGAACCGGTTTGGGCCCAGAAACCGATTTGTGCACCTTAGCCTTGGGGCTTGGGATTTATCTGGAACTACCTTACCTCCGGATTCAGTTATTTTGGTTGAATCGGTTACAGGTCAGTCAATCAGTGTGATGAAACTCATGTCGGAGGTGGGTCACGTGGGGCGGACCCACATTGAACGGGTCGGGGTCCCTGGACCCCAATGTTTTTAAAAAACTAGTAGATCCGGTATATTAAATTTTATAAGGACCCCATAAGTACAATTAGGTGGGCACCATAGAAAGAAAAGGAACACTAGTGTAGTGGTAAACTCCCCTCTTTATCAACAAGAGGTCATGGGTTGAATCCTTGTATAGCCCGTTTTTTCTGTTTTTTTAAATCTAATTCAAACCTCACTCTGACCCGACCCGAACGAGGACCGACCCGAAAATTTTAACGTTTTGTGATGAAAATTTTGAACACCGAAAAAATGGACCCCATTGGAAAAAAAATCATGGGTCCGCAACCACTGCACGTGGATCAAACCTGGTGACAAAGCTAGTGATATTCTTTTGTCTGCAGGACGTTTGGTTACCTTTATCTCCACCAAGATTGAAATGATTTGTAACATATCCTTTGTATAGTTGCACCATTATTATTCAAGTATTGCACTAAATGGTTAAAAGAAGTACTACAACCGATCAACTTTTCCATTTGCAGATCAATGGAGAGCGCGCTCTCGATTACAGAATATCTAATCGACATTAAATCAGATAATGATGACAACTCAAGTGAAAGAACACTTACAGATGATCAGTTTTTCCTCTTGTATTTCATCATGGGCACCTACTTCGGGCCTGATCTCAATCACGAACCACAAAAATCCGTTTTCCAAAGACGGGCCGAGGATCTTCCACCATACAGTTCAGAAACCCTAGCTAATTCTTGCATGAAAACAGTAGAAGTAGAAAGAATTTACTACCACATACTAAGAAAAGCCGACAAATCCGTTGTACTAAAACTACCTTTTCTACAACAATTTCTTCACGGAAATCTTTCAACCTCTGCAAAAACGCAAACACCACCTCACCCACAATTTGATGATCTGTTTTCTCCTAATTTGCATCCGCATTCGATCTCCAAAGGTCAGTACGAAACCATAAACAACATTGTACTCATTAGCGACCCGCAGATTGAATACATTAGACCGGAGTACCTGGAAAGGTTTAAGCGGTTAACTAAACTAGACGATCTCCGTTTGGATAAAGACGAGGCCAGGTTTCATACATTTGTTGACGGGAAAGTTTTATATAACATAGACGTGAAGGAAGCCGGATATCATAAAGAAACAAGACCAGTATCTTGTACTGATACCCAACCGATACATACAGACAATGGTGCACTGAGTCTATGTGGTTCTGGTCATTGCGTGTCAACTGGTGTGAATGTGGGTGCATTGGCGGAACTTGGGTCGGATATGATTTTTGTTCGTTCTAAACCGAGTAGGGAAGAGTGGGTTAATATGTTGAATGCAACTAACGGTGGATGTTTACTGACCGGGAGCGCTACGATGGGTCAAATTGGTCAAAGTATAGGGAACATCGACATTGGGGAATGTGAAGACTCGTACCTGTTTCGCGTGTCTCTTCCTGGTGTTAAACGAGACGAAAGTAAGTAAGAAGTTGTTTTGTTTGTTGCTTGTTTAAGTTTAAGTTATTATATGATATTTATTAAATAGAATCAGATAATCTGGTATTATGATTTTTTGTTGGGTAAATATGATATTATATATCGAGTTTTGAGGTTAAAAGAAGGGGCAAATAGGTAATTTTATCATTTTTATGAACTTGCTATTCGAACCTAGATAATCAAAGCGCATTATTTTGTGTATGCAGGAGAATTTAGTTGTGAGGTTGAAGATGATGGTAAAGTATCTATAAGGGGAGTAACAGTTACTGGTGAGAAAACCGTGTGTCGGTTTGATCAGATATTTGAGATGCAGTCTCAGAAACTTTGTCCACCGGGCCACTTTTCTGTCTCATTTAAGCTTCCGGGTCCCGTTGATCCTGAACAATTTTCTGGGAATTTTGGGACTAACGGGATACTGGAAGGTATAGTGATGAAAGCGCGAAAAAAGATTAGAAGATGATTAAGATTTTTCATGTTGGTTGATGCATTTACTGGTATGTTATGTATTGCATCATAGGCTTTTCTCTTGTAGTTGACTCCTTATGAGTTATGATGATCAGGTTAGGTGTGAAATGTTTTGTTGGTGACAGACTATAGCTATTAGTAGATTTGCGTGCTGAATGTTGCATGCTTATAGTTTTTAACAAAAAATTATGAAATTTAATATACGGAAGCCACTTCGGGCATTGCTCCCTCTCATAGACTCCATCCGTGGCCGTTTCTCACAGTCTCCTCCTTATGTAGTGTGGTATTGGAGTTGAGGTGAGTAAATATGATTGGTTGTGAATTTAAAAACACACACCCATACATGGTGGCCCTCCGCCTCTTACTTCGCCCCCACACCTAAAGCCCTTGTGTAAGGCGAATGTTGACCAAACGTTTCGAGGGGGCGTAAAGTCATGAGACCCAAAAAAAATTTTCCTATGTTTCAGGTCGTTGGGCAAGGAGGCGTTTTGATGACACACTATACACTTTTGAGTGCCTTTATGGTAACTGTGAGTTTTGATTTGCACCTATTGAATTGCAAGGCAACAGTTTGATTCAAGGGTTTGATTGGACATTTCGTATTGGTTCATTCCAACCGTTTGGTTAGGCATCGCATCGCATCGCATCCCTTTATGTTTGTTGGATCAAACAGTCTGTTGGTTCGATAATAGATGACGACAACTAGGTAGTGGTGACAGTTTGCAAAACAGGAGGCTCATGGTGGTTGGTCGCCATGATTCGTTATTCATGTTATAAACGAGTACGAGCCAATTCCAAATGTGATCATGCTTGAAATTTGGTTCGTTTTTTGTTTAACATGTCGTGAGAAAAATCGCAGAAAATCGTATCTAAAGAACTAGTGTTGTTCAAACATCAGGCAAATTTGACTGAGAGTGTAACCCTTAAAATAAAGATTTGTATTAAAACAACTATTATATACAAACTAAAATGAACAAATTGTTTACATTAACTACAAGTTCTTTGAGAATGGCTTGAACAATTCTTTCCTTCAGCTGCCAATGTATAAGCTACATCATTTTTCCTAATTCTTAGTTCCTCCGTATCATATGTCGATTACAACCAGTATCGGATATGCTTGTACATTAAGAATAGTAAACAGTTGTATCATATAGATACCACAAGCACTAGTCCCTAGCCTTCTATTGTTTCAACTTCTTCAAGCGCTAGGGGACGTATTGCCTCGGTGCACCTAGCGCTTTTTAAGTCAGCACTGCATACAATCTTTTAGGCGGTGTTTTGGTCGTCTACTTAAAGACTTGCTAAAAATTTAACGCACCCCCATCATATGGCGATAGAATGTTAACTCAGAACAATCCACTATAACTACATAAAGACTTGTACGTAGTGATAAGAAGACGGTGGGAGAGAAATTCAGATTGGGAGGTCGTTATTGGGTTACATAACCGCCTTATGTATCACACTCAATCAAGATTGTACACATACCTTGCAATGAAGACGATAAAAAATGACTCGTCTGCTGTCTGCCTCTCTGAAAAACATCTGAACTAAGAAGCAAGAACATCCCTGCTATTATAACATAATGGCTGATAAACCGTAAGCAAGATTTATCTATTCATGCAATATCCATCTTTTCAGTCTTTTTGGTCTTCGTTATTTCAAACACGCACATAACCAGAAACAATTTGCTTCGATACAAACACCCTAAACAACTTATCTGTTCAGTTCTATGAATTTGCAATACACAAGACACGATAAGCAGATACTGTGGGAGTTTACAGACACTAAAGGAGAAGTTAAGCAAGATGAATCATCATCATCATCATACTCGTAAATCCCACCAATAACAAATCTAAGGTAGGGTCTGAGAGGTTAAGATGTAGACAGCCTCACCTCTACCCCGTAGGAATAAAGAAGCTGCTTCCAGTGAGACCCCCGGCTTGATAGTAGTTTTGCATCAAGCCTTAGACATAAGGCACATAACACTCAGCAATTGAAACAAACGCCGATTAGTGCATGTACCCCCTTGTCTTTCGGCTATCAACGCCACCACATAATGCATGATTAACCATCCGCCTCTTTTAACGTTATTTTCACGAAATTCGTAAAATAACGTTAAAATTAGTGCACTTTCACTTTTGCCCCCGAGCGCGCACACATATATACATTATATGCGCATACATTAATCAAGATAAATCACATTACAATATCCCAAAACCAAGCAAAAAAACGCACTCGTAGAATCACAATCAACGCAGCACGAATGCCTACAATACCCTCGGGCGAACAGTTCTCCACCAGAATATAAACATACTAACACATTGCAAAGTAAACTGAACCGATTCTCGGAAAAACCGCTTGTTAACCATACCCTCATTGCAAAAACTCAAAACCATCAACAAAACTGTGAACAAACATTGCATCATCAAGAAACATAAAGAATACAAAAACAAAGGTTTTTACTTGATCTTCATACGACGCCGCGGTTGTCTTCTTGAAATCCCCATAGTCTTGAACCCCCTAACAACCTTCTGCAACTCATCTTTCTTATCAACCAACACACCTACAACAACCCCACCACCACAAAACCCTAACACCCATTCAGGAACGCATACATTCCGAACCAAAACCAAAAACATCGACAAACACATCGCCCCTAACACGACGTCGTTCTTCTCCAATCGTCCGGTCATATTCAACCACCAAAACCCTAGACAACAAGCTACTGCAAACCCTAACAACCAAAATTGAGACTTTTTGTTAACTCTTTTCTTTCTTCCACCACCATCGAACCCTCCCCACCCAAACCCCTTCCAATTGCTGCCGGAACCGCCGCCGGAGCCGCCGCCGAGTTCTCGAATTACGGAATTGAAGGGCTCCGGTAACACATGGTGAAAATTGGATGCTGCAAAACGGGCTAATTGAATTAGGGTTTTTCTTGAGCGTTGAGATCGGAAGAATCCTTTGTTGGTGCTCCGAGCACATGTGATTATGGATTTACGGGAGGGAGATTGGACATTGGGATGGCAGATTCTTGCAGAAAAACAGTTGGTTGAGGAAAGTGGATCTAGGGTTAAGGAATTTGAGATGAGAAATTGAGGAGACTGCATCATTGGCATTGAGCCCATGATTTTTCGAACAAGTTGACCGTTGAGTGTATGATGTAGAAAATGCAACCATTTGTGGTTGTTGTGGCCTTGAAAAGAAAGGCTGGATTTCAAAGGCAAGGTATCGGACCGCCAACTACACATGTATTTTTTGTGATTGTATAATTTTGGTTTTTTAATATTTATTTAATTTAATTGTAAATAAAATAAACTCATGGGATTCATCGCGCTACGTGACGGGAATTTGGTCGGTATCATTTCGACTTATTATAGTTAGTAAATACACCCGCTTTGACAATAGAAATTGAAACCTAAAAAACTAAATGTCTAAAAAAATATCGACAAATGTTTATTCACAAAAACAGATATCGGTACTGGTATGGATGTCGTTTGGTTAGTGATTTGGTTCGTCACAGTACTAGTATGGACACGTGTTTTACATCAACCGACTTGGGTACATTTAAGAGGAAAAATGTCTATGTGGTTGACATTTTTTCTAACTTCACATCCAAGTAACTAATGAAGTTAATTTTTTTTATTAAAATAGTGTAAAATTCTTTTTTCACTTTTGATTATAAAAAAAAAAAAAAAAGAGGATTATCTATGTAATTTACTGGAATTATTCTTATTCATACAACCATAATTGTTATTGTTATTGTTGAGATTACTTTAATTATAATCAATTTGAGAGGAAAAATGTCTATATGTAACTTCACATCCAAGTAACTAATGAAGTTAAATTTTTTATGTTAAAATAGTGTAAAATTCTTTTTTCACGATTATAAAAAAAAACATGATTATGTGGTGGAAACCCTATGCTCTCTCTCCTTTAGGCGATTTCCTGTTCATCATGAATCCTTTGTTTTTCTTTGTGATCTTGTGCATAACAGTCTGTGATTAGAGTTTTGAGCATTCAAAATTCTATAACGAACTAGTTAGCATAAGGGATCGATCCAAAACTAGGGTTTTTTTGTTTTCTTTCAATCGCCGCCTTAGAGGTTAATTTCGAAACCCTGATTTATTAAACTGGTTGTCATTGATTGCGGTTAACTGAGATTAATTTAGCTAGATTGATACTCTGGTTTAATTGATTAAGGGTTAAGGATTGATTCTAGGGTTTAAAGGATTAGGGTTTTTGGTTGTTCTGTCTTCTTTTGGTATTCTGGTTCTCTGGTTTTCCGTTGCATGCTGGGTTATTGTTTTGGTGTTAGTGAGAGTTGAATCTTCTGGGATGGATGAACGTAAGAAAACTGGGATACAAGGGTTACGAGTGAAGCCTCCTTTGCTGAATAGGGTCCTACGAATAAGGGATTTACCATTGACGGCAACCCCTTGCTACCGAAGAGGGGTGTGTCGAAACCCCAACAAAATTCTGAACCCAGATTGATAAACATTATTGATGAATTAACGAAAGTAACGAATTTGGTTCGAGGGGATAATGCACCGATAACTAGTCCCGAATCTAGTCTGCATGATTTGGGCAATATGGAAGCTGATAAAGTCATACAAGATTATGGAGGTAATATTGTGAAGCCGAAAACCTATGCTGAATCAGTGGCAAAAACAAACGACGTAAAGGTAAACTTTAGGCATCTCAAATCTGCTGAAAGCCATAATGGTTGTGATTTGGTTCTCCCACTTGAATCGGTAAGAGTAGTTCAAGAGAAACTTGCAAATACCTTGTATGGTTATTTTTTGGGAAATCGAGTAGCATATCCGGTAGTGGAGTATTATGTTAGCAACAACTGGAAGAAATATAGGATTCAGAAATCGATGATGAATGCAAACGGCTTTTTCTTCTTTAAATTTGCAGACCACAAAGGAATGATAAATGCTCTTGAATCAGGACCATGGATTATCAGATCGCAACCCCTTATTTTGAATGTGTGAACTCCTACCATTAAGCTGGAAAGGAAAGATGTTAAGAGAATTCAGGTCTGGGTAAAAATTCATGATGTTCCAATTGCGGCTTATACGGAGGACGGGCTAAGTTTAATTGCCACGGCTATTGGTGAACCGAAAGCTTTGGATTCTTACACAACTACTATGTGCATGGATGCTTGGGGGAGGAGCAGTTATGCTCGAGCTCTTATAGAAATTTCTGCGGATCAAGACTTTAAAGAGGAGATTACTATGGCTATACCAGATATTGATGGTGAAGGTTTTATAACAGAAAAATGTATGTGGAGTATGAATGGGTACCACATATATGTGATCATTGTTGTGTGTTTGGTCACTTACAGGATACATGTCCGAAGCAAATAAGAGCCACTTCAAAAACTGTTAAAAAGTCGATGAAGAAGGTTATATGGAGGTTAATAAGCGTAAAGTGGCAAAGAAGAATGGAGTTCAGATTAGTAAGCCAAAGTTCGAGTATCGGCCTAAAACCCAAGCTCCTAAGGTGAATCAAGTGAATGAGAAAAAGGTAGATGCTTCGAGAAACAAACAAATTTCAATCACCAATCCGTTTGAAATTTTAAGCAATGACCCGGAGACTATTCTTAAAGAAGGAACTGGTAGAAATTTTGCTTCCACTAGCAACAATCGGGGAAATGAGTTTATGGATGATACGGATGGTGAGTCAGAGGACGAGGAAGTGGTTGAAGTTCATAATGAAACAGCTGATTTCATGACATCAAACATCAAAACAGGGGCAAGCACTCCTGCTATGGAAGGTTTAAATGGTTAGTATCGCCTCTTGGAATATTAGGGGGCTAAACCGCTCGCTAAAACAAAAGGAGGTTCTTTATTTTGTTAAAGAATGCCAGCTAAGCATGTGTGCTATATTGGAATCTCATGTTGATGTTTCGGGGCTTGTTAAAGTTTGTAAGTGTGTCTTTAAAAACTGGGATTGGACGTCAAATGGCAACCAATGCCCGAAGGGAACTCGTATTATTCTTGGGTGGGATCCGCTAATCATGGATGTTATGGTTCTTGACCAATCGGATAAAGTTATGCATACCCAAGTGTTATTCAAGAAAGAGCAAAAGGTAGTTTTCTGTTCTATAATTTATGCTGATAATTATTACATGAATCGAAGGCGTTTGTGGGATAGTTTGGTTCGTCATAAGAGATTTGTTGTGGATAAGTCGTGGATATGTATGGGGGACTTCAATTGTGCTTTACATCTAGATGATAACTCCATGGGATCGTCCAAACTATCTACAGGTATGCGGGATTTTAAGGATTGCATTGATAATGTGGAGTTGTTCGATATAAATAGTACTGGGATGCATTTCACATGGAATCAAAAGCCAAAGACGGGTATGGGCATTTTATAGAAAATAGATAGGATCATGTGTAACGTGGCTTTTACGGATATGTTTCCGACTTCTACGGCTACTTTCCAACCTTATAGAATCTCGGATCACTCCCCTTGCATTCTAAAGTGTCCAGGTATGAATCAATGCAAACCAAAGCCATTTAAATTTGCAAACTTTCTGGCTCATAAGCCGAAATTTATGGACATTGTTAGTGATAAATGGAAAGAAACAATTGAGGGTGTTCACCAACTACGGGTTGTAATAAAGCTTAGACTTCTAAAAAATCCATTTAGAGCGATGTTATATGAACAAGGAAATCTTCATGACAAAGTTAATAACTTGAGGAATGCTATGGATGAGTTGCAAAAACAAGTTGATTTGAATCCTTTGGATCCAGAGTTGAGAGATAGAGAAGCTAAATGCCTTCAAGAGTTTCAAGAGGCTTGTTTAGATGAAGAGCTTTTTCTTAAGCAAAAATCGAAAGTTAAATGGTTAGCGGCTGGGGATTCGAATACTTCTTTTTTTCATATGACTCTAAAATGCAAAAATCATTATAACATGATCAATATTGTTAAAGACAGGCACGGCAAAATGTATGAAGGTGGGGAAGTTCCAGAGGCCTTTGTAAATCATTTTGAAGACTTTTTGGGATCTGTAAATGATGTATCCTTAGAACCGGCTCCAGATTTATTCTCGCATAAACTTGATGATTTAGTTGCTTATCATATGGTTCGGCCAGTTCAAAGTGAAGAAATAAAATTAGCCAAGTTTTCTATAGCGGAGAACAAAGCTCCAGGTCCAGATGGCTATACTTCAGCTTTTTTCAAAACGGCCTGGAGTGTTATTGGGGAAGATGTAATTAAAGCGATAAAAGACTTTTTTGATAAAGGGAAGCTGTTGCAAGAGTGGAATCATACGGTTGTAGCCCTAGTCCCAAAAGTTCAGACGCCGTCAGTGGTTACAGACTACAGATCGATAGCATGCTGTAATGTTCTTTATAAATGCATAAGCAAAATTCTGGTGGATCGAATGAAGGACTCTTTATGTAGCATTGTTAGCGTTAACCAATCGACATTTATTCCTGGCAGGAAAATATCAGACAATATTTTGTTGACATAGGAACTCATGGACAATTATCATAGGTAGAATGGTCCTCCTAGATGTGCTTTTAAAGTGGATATCCAGAAAGCCTATGATACAGTGAACTGGAGTTTCTTGAGGAAAATTTTGATTGGGTTTGGTTTTCACTTGAAAATGGTGGAATGGGTTATGACATGTGTCACTACGGCTTCTTATTCTATTTCGGTTAACGGTAATTTGCATGGGTATTTCAAGGGGAAGAGGGGGCTTAGACAGGGTGATCCACTATCACCGTATTTATTTACTCTTGTCATGGAAATTTTCACGTTGACGTTGCAGAGAGCTGTTAGTGTGGATAACTTATTCCGGTATCACAACAAATGCGAAAAGCAGCGAATTATAAACTTATGTTTTGTCGATGATCTTTTTCATTTTGCGAGAGGGGATATTGACTCGGTAAAGTGCATAATGAGGTCAATTAAAGATTTTACTAATATGTCGGGGTTAGTTCCAAGCATTCCGAAGAGCATTGTCTATTTTTGCAATGTGCCGGATCATATTAAACGGGCCATTCTCAGCCAAATGCCTTTCGTGGAAGGTAATCTGCCTGTTCGATACCTCGGAGTTCCTTTGATTTCATCTAGTCTCAAATATGCTGATTGCAATGTTCTAGTGGAGAGACTAGATAAAAGAATTACATCCTGGAAAAATCGGTGGCTCTTGTTAGGGGAGGATTTTCTAGCAATTAGTGATCCTTATTTGCTATCCTAATAATTGATCCTTACTTCTGTGACAGATAGTGATCCTCAGAAGAGCTTCAGGATCAGGATCATGGATCACCCTATGGATCCTCATACTAACGATTGGCTGTTTGTGTTTCGTATTGTTTTGCAGGAGTATTGAGCTTGACTTGGTCTTGGCAACGTTACTATGGAATATTCAACGGGTATTTCGCACACATTTGAATAGAAATGGACGTTGTGGAGAACGTGGGAGCATGGCACAAAAGTCGGACAGTTAGTTAACTTAGTTACCTTTCATTTTTGAAGGGGTGACGAGCTAAATTTAGAACACTTAGCCATTTTCGTTTACACACACACTCTTGTGCAATTGCAGTCTCAAAGCTCTCAACAAACACTTAACAATTCTCACACTTTTACACGATTAACCATAGTGATCCTTGTACTTAGCTTCACTATCCGAAGTTGTAAACTTTTATTGATTTATTTGAGCTTGGTGATCGGTAGTTTCCATCACCCGAGGTTTTTTATGCCGGAGATCATTCATTGATCAAGGGCTTTTTCCTCGTATAAATCCTTGTGTTGTTTGTGCAATTTACATCGAAGTGATCCTTATTATTGTTCTTCATTTAAAGCATCATTCCCCATAACTAAGAGTTTGGTTGCATTATTCTCATTAGATTTTTAACCAAAACACTTTGGCGCCCACCGTGGGGCAATTGGTGCTTCATTCCTAAGGAGTTTTTCTGTTGGTGATAATTCCGGTTCATTGCATACAAATATATGGCTTCATCATTGAAGAATACCTCTACTGCAATGTCTGCGGTCAATTCATCTCAGGGCATTCCACCTTTGCCTCCACCACCTGCTGGATCTCAGAAAAACGCTGAGAAGAAACCAACTCCCATTTTCTCTAAACCCCTAACGTCTTCTGCTCCTTACACTCCCACTACTAGTGACATGTTTACTTTGATTTTGCAGATGAAGGAACATATACAGCAACAGGATAAGACCAATGATAGGATCCTCAAAGAAATCGGAGATCTCAAGAAACAAAAGAAAGCGGCAGTGGATCATTCCCCACTGGTGCCCAGATCTTTGAATTTTGACACTCCGGTGATTACTTCTCAGCCGTCAGAGGTTCCAGATGTTCAATATGTGGGTGGACCAAAAGGAGTGCACTACGGTTCAGCAATAGTGACTCAGGCATCAGGTTCATATTTCCAGCCAGCAGGATCCTATCCTCAGCATATGGGATCCTTCATGAATTCAGGAGCGCAGCAGATTCAAGGATTTTCCTCTGTTCCAGGATCATCCCAGGTTCAAGGATCCTCCTTTGTTCCAGGATCATCCCAAGTTCAAAGATCCTCCTTTGTTCCAGGATCATCCCAGGTTCAAGGATCCTCCTTTGTTCCAGGATCATCCCAGTTCCAGGGACCCTTCCAGATGCCAGGATCCTTGAGGAGTTTGCAAACAGCAAGTTCAGATGTCCATCAGGGAGATTTTATTCCGATGCAGACCATTGCTTCCACTGGTCCCTCCATAATCCCAGAGTCCCAGCAATATGGATTCACATCCGGTGTTCCTAACTTGAACCCAATGGGAGGTAACACTTTTAATAATTCTCTTACCACTAACCATGGATTCATGCAGGATACAGGTATCAACCATGCTATGGCCAGAGAGTTGCAAAAACTGAAGGATGTGATATCAAGTGTTCCAGGAGTGGTCAAACCCATCCCGGAGATTGCAGATGGAAGCCACAGGATATCTCGTTTTGCACCACCAATCTGTGATGCTGAGATACCCAAAAGATTCCATGTTCCAACTGTTAGGGCTGGATTTTTACGACCTATGATCCTTACATGTGATCCTAACCAGTGATCCTTGTTTCTTTGGCAGATAGTGATCCTCAGAAGAGTTCCAGGATCAGGATCACGGAGCATCCTAGGGATCCTCATACTAACGATTGTTCTCTTTGAATTTAATGTTGTTTTGCAGGAATTTCGAGTAGGATCCGCTCTTAACAACGTAAACAAGGAACCTGTCACGCTACTTTGGCATATGCATAATCAAAGATGGACGTTGTGGACGATATGGAAACTCAGCATAATTTAAGGGCGATAATTTAGGCTAGATTTACTTCTATTCCTAAAGGGGTAACGAGCTAATAGTTAGGTTATTTACCTAAAATACGACCATTTACACTTGTATAAATAGCACTCTTCCACATTCGGAAGACACAACACATTTCTCACACGCTTTAGCACACGATACTATAGTGATCCTTGTACCTAGCTCGTTACCATCCAAAGTTGTAACCATTATTTGTTATATTGAAGTTTGGTGATCGGTAGTTTCCATCACCCGAGGTTTTTTATGCCGGAGATCATTGATCAAGGGCTTTTTCCTCGTATAAATCCTTGTGTCACTTGTGCATTTTACATTTAAGTGATCCTTCACTTTGTTCATCATACCAAGCATCATTCCCCGTTTACATAAAGTTTGGTTGCATTATCCTTAAGTGATTTTAGACCAAAACAGTTTGGCGCCCACCGTGGGGCAATTGGTGCTTCATTCATAAGAAAGTTTTTCTGTTGGTGATCATTCCGGAAGTGTTGCATGGCTTCATCATTGAAGAATACTTCCACAGCAATGTCTGCAGTCAATTCATCTAATGGCATTCCACCTTTGCCTCCACCACCAGCTGGATCTCAGAAAAATGCTGAGAAGAGACCAACTCCTATCTCCTCTAAACCATCATCTTCTGCTCTAACTTCTTCTATTCCCAGTACTAGTGATATATTTACTTTGATTTTGCAGATGAGGGATCGTATGCAGCAGCAGGATGAAACTAATGACAGGATCCTCAAGGAAATCGGAGATCTCAAAAGACAAAAGAAAACGGCAGAGGATCATTCCCCACTGATGCCCAAATCTTTGAATTTTGATACTTCGATGATTACTTCTCAGCCATCAGAGGTCCCAGACGTTCAACACATGTGTGGATCAAGAGGAGTGCATTTCGGCCCAGCAGTAGTGACTCAGGCATCAGGATCATATTTCCAACCGGCAGGATCTTATACTCAACATATGGGATCCTTCATGAACTCAGGATCCTCCTTCGTTCCAGGATCATCCCAGGTTCAAGGATCCTCCTTCGTTCCAGGATCATCCCAGGTTCAAGGATCCTCCTTCGTTCCAGGATTATGCCAGGTTCAAGGATCCTCCTTCGTTCCAGGATCATCCCATATTCAGGGATCCCTTCAGATACTAGGATCCTTGAAGAATTTGCAAACAGGAAGTCCAGATGTCCATCAAGGAGATTTTATTCCAATGCAGACCATTGCTTCCACTGGTCCATCCATCATCCCAGAATCCCAGCAATATGGATTCACATCCAATGTTCCTAACTTGAACCCGATGGGAGGTAACACTTTTAATAATTCTCTTACCACTAACCATGGATTCATGCAGGATACAGGTATCAATCATGCTATGGCCAGAGAACTACAAAAACTGAAGGATATGATATCAAGTGTTCCAGGGGTAGTCAAACCTATTCCGGAGATTGCAGATGGAAGCCATAAGGTATCCCGTTTTGCACCACCAATTTGTGATGCTGAGATACCCAAAAGGTTCCATATCCCTACTATGAAGCTGTATGATGGTACAACGGATCCGGAGGAACACATAGCACAATACAGGGAGAGGATGGAGATCAATCCAATTCCAGAAAAGTTAAAGGAAGCATGCTTATGCAAAGGATTTGGATCCACTCTTACTGGATCAGCTCTTAAATGGCTGCTAAGTCTTCCCCCTTACTCTATTACCTCATTTGCTAATCTAGTTAATTTATTCAATAATCAATTCTCTTGTAGTAGAAAATTTGAAAGATTGACTAGTGATTTATATAGGGTAACTCAGGGTCATAATGAATCATTAAGGGATTATATAACCAAATTCAGTAAAGAATCCTTAGATATTCCCAACTTGGATATGGCCACAGCTGTTGAGGCCTTCAAAATGGGATTGCTTAGGGATTCATTGTTCTATGATGATCTTGTTATGACACCATGCAGGAACCTAGATGAAGTAAGAACTCGTGCACTCAGGTTCATCCGGCTAGAGGATGACAAAAGGATCCAGGAAAGACAAGTAGGATCCTCAAAACAAGAAAAGCAAGGATCCTCTTTCAAAAGCAACAGATTCAAATCCTACAATAGGAATGACAACCAAAACGTGCATGCTGTTGACCAAGAAGAGGATGATGAGGATTATCCTCCGATTTCTGAATATTGTTTCTCTGTTGATAATCATGAACTAATCCTTGCAATGCAGAATCTAGGAGAAAAAGCCAGATGGCCTAGAAAGAATGACAAACCAGCCGGAACTAAAGACAAATCGAAGTGGTGTGCATACCACGAGGATTTTGGGCATTTAACCGAAGAATGCATCGCGTTAAGAAAGGAAATTGGATATCTGCTAAGCAAGGGGCATCTAAAAGAGTTGTTGGGAAGAAAAAAGCAAAGGACTTAGGATCCTGAAAGGATCCCTGAGAAAGCTCCAACTCCTCCAGCAGATGCACAAGTGATCAACTTTATTTCTGGAGGATCAGACATATGTGGTACATCCTTATCGGCAGCTAAGAGGCATGCAAAGGAAGCTAAAATGGATAACGGAGAAAGACCCATTCGAACATCAAGTATCTCGGAAGGAAAAGCGATAACCTTCGATGAGGATGATCGCATTAACATTCAGGATCCTCATCACGATAGTTTAGTCATCACTCTTTTTATCTCTAACCATTTTGTCCGCAGGATCCTTATTGACGGAGGAAGCTCAGTAAACATTATCTAACTTGATGTCCTGAAGAAGATGGGTATCCCTGAATTAGATATCACTCCAAGATCCTCCGTGCTTGTGGGATTTAGTGGCGAAACTAAGAAAACTCTGGGGGACATCAAACTCCCAATCTATGTGGAAGGATTACATAATTATCAAAAATTTTGTGTTATTGACTGTTTGTCTTGTTGTAATGTTATCCTTGGCAGGCCCTGGATACATGATATGAAAGCAGTCCCATCCACCTACCATCAATGTGTGAAGCTCCCTAGCCCATGGGGAATAATCAAGATCGACAGTGATCAGCAGGAGGCTAAGGATTGTTATACCTCATCAATGAAACCAGCCTCGAAGCCAAGGGAGCAATAGCAATTGCAGTATCCTCCAAGGAATGTCTTGGAGGCGAGAGAACAGGATGTGGACGAAATCCTTTTGGATCCTAATGATCCTGAATCAAAAATCTATATCGGATCAGGGATCCTTGGCAAGATGAAAGAAGACAGAATATCCTTCCTCAAAAGAAGAAAATCCACCTTTGCATGGAAACATGAAGATATGACAGGTATATCTAAGGATATTATCACTCATAAACTTGGCATTGACAGGTCAATCAAACCAACCCATCAAAAAAGGAGGAAGTTTGCACCGGAAAGAAATGCCATTATCCAGGAAGAAGTAGAAAGATTACTTCGAGCAGGTATGATTAGAGAGGTAAAGTATCCAAAATGGCTAGCCAATGTGGTCGTTGTTCAAAAGAAAAACGGAAAGTGGAGGGTATGTGTCGATTTCACTGATTTGAATAAGGCATGTCCCAAGGATCCTTTCCCATTACCCCACATTGACTCCATGGTGGATGCAACGGCGGGCCATGAACTGTTAACCTTTATGGATGCATCATCTGGATTCCAACAAATTCAGATGGAGCCATCTGACCAAGAGGATACAGCTTTTATGACCCCAACCGGTTTATATTGTTATATTGCTATGCCTTTTGGATTAAGAAATGCAGGTGCAACATATCAAAGACTGGTAAACATGATGTTCAAAGATCAAATTGGACAAACTATGGAAGTATACATAGACGATATGGTTGTAAAATCCAAGAAAGCTGAGGATCACCTAAGGGACTTGGAGGAAGCATTTGATATCCTTGATAATTATAACATGAAGCTTAATCCTTCAAAATGTCACTTTGGTGTTAAAGCAGGCAAATTCTTAGGATATATGGTAACCCAGAGGGGCATTGAAGCAAGCCCGGAACAAATCAAAGCTTTGGTGAATATCAAATCCCCTGCCAACGCTAAGGATGTGCAAAGGCTAACAGGCAGGATAGCAGCTCTAAACAGATTTATATCCAAATCCTCATAAAGATGTAAAGAATTCTATGATATCCTAAGAAAGAACAAGAAATTTGAGTGGATTGAAAAGCATGAGAATGCTTTACAAGCCCTCAAAGAATACATGTCCTCAGCTCCAGCATTGATGAAACCAGAAAAAGGAGATGTGTTATCCTTATACCTCGCGGTATCCTCAAAAGCATTAAGTGCGGTCCTTGTTAAGGATCATGAAGGTACACAATATCCTGTCTATTATGTAAGTAAGAGTTTACTTGATGCTGAATCCAGGTATTCACACCTTGAAAAACTTATCCTTGCATTAATTATGGCATCTACTAAACTAAGACATTATTTTGAAACCCATGTTATTGTTGTTAGAACTAATTTTCCAATTAAGAATGTCCTCAGGAAACCAGAGATGTCCGGAAGAATGGCTAAGTGGGCAGTAAAGCTTAGTGCCCATGATATAAGATATGAGCCCAGAACAGCCATCAAATCTCAAGCATTAGCAGACTTTGTGGCTGATTTCAGTAGTGATCTACAAAAGGAAGCCGAATTGGAGGTCCAGCAGCTGGATGAGACCAAGGATCCTTGGATACTACATACTGATGGATCCTCAAATGTCAAAGGCACAGGGCTTGGTATACTACTAAAATCGCCACAGGGGGACATAATACCCCATTCCATAGCTTGTGAGTTCCAAGCCACTAATAATGAGGCTGAATATGAAGCCTTAATCGCTGGCTTACAAATTGCTAAGCATATGGGGATCAGGTATCTTGAGGTATACGTGGATTCATTGTTAATCACTAATCACTTTAATGGATCCTATGCTGTGAAAGGTGAAAAACTAACCAAATATTTAGAGATAGTCAAAGAATTGGCACTCTCCTTTGTTTCTTTCAGTTTGACACAGGTACCAAGGGAGGAAAATACAGAAGCTGATGCATTGGCCAATCTAGGATCATCTTTGAAGATCCCAGAGGATATAAGTATCCCCATCATCCATATCCTGGCTCCTGCTATCGAAAATCAGGTGGCCATGGAAATAGAAGAGGATTCTGCGATGATCCCTAGTGAGGATACTCAATCTTGTTCAGGATCATGGATCTCACCAATCATGAGATACTTACAACACGGGGAGATTCCTATGGGAGAAAATCCTAGGGCTTTCAGGATTAAGGTATCTCAATTCACAATCTTAAATAATGTGCTATATAAGCGATCTCTTGCAGGACCATATTTAAGATGTATCGAGGATCCTGAAGTTCAAGAAGTGTTAAAAGACTTCCATGAAGGAGATTGCGGAAACCACACTGGGGGCAGAGCATTGTTCTCAAGGATCTTAAGGACAGGATACTACTGGCCAACTATGAAAAAGGATGCTGTGGAGTATGCTAAGAAGTGTGATCCTTGTCAAAGACACAGCAATATCCTTCATCAGCCGGCTGAATTTCTACATCCTATCCCATCCTCTTGGCCATTTATGAGATGGGGGATGGATATAGTTGGCAAGCTCCCTAAGGCACCTGGTGGAAAAGTATTCATGCTTGCTATGACTGACTACTTCTCCAAATGGATAGAGGCTGAAGCTTTTGCCCAAGTCAGAGAAAAGGAAGTTATATCCTTTATTAAAAGAAACATCATAACTAGATTTGGCATTCCTTCTGAAATTGTATGTGATAATGGTTCCCAATTTATTGGGAGCAGGACTACTAACTTTTGTGACAGCTGGGGGATTAAGATGATAACATCAACACCAGTCCACACACAAGCCAATGGTCAAGCAGAATCATCCAACAAGATCATCATCAACAATCTGAAGAAGAAACTTGGATCCAAGAAGGGGAAATGGGCAGAGGAATTGCCTTATGTGCTCTGGGCTGATAGGACAACCCCCAAGAATGCTATTGGTCAAACACCCTTCTCTTTGGTGTTTGGGGCAGAAGCAGTGATCCCAACAGAAATGGTGGTTCCAACTGCTAGAACAAGTACCCGTGATCCTGAGGAGAATGATGCAAACCTGGCTCAAGACTTGGATACTATTGAAGAAATCAGGGATCTGGCTAGGATAAGGATGGCTAGCTACCAACAAAGAATGGCTGGTGCTTACAACAAAAATGTCAGGATAAGGAAGTTTCAAGTTGGGGATATGGTGTTGAGAAAAGCATTCCAAAACACCATCAATCCTGCTAATGGGAAATTGGCACCAAAGTGGGAAGGCCCTTACTTGATTGAAGCTAAAGCAGGAAAGGGGGCATATAGATTGCTAACCATGGAAGGAAATTTGTTACCAAGAGCCTGGAATGCTGTTCACTTAAAGAAATATTTCATGTGAACAGGATCCTCCTGGCACATATGATCCTTACATTGAAAGCATCCTCGAAGGATCCCAGTGATACCAATGATCCTTACTCTGGTAAAGTCCTAATCCTAAACTATTCCATTTTCTTATTTTTACCTGAGGATAAGGATCATGTATCCTTCATCCTTCTCTCACGAGATTTTGAGTTTTGATAAGCACAGGTATCCTTAGCACAATGTTGATAGTCTTCAAAAAGCATCACAGATCCTTGGGTTCAACCCCAGTTATCCTTGGGCTTGTCCCCAGTTCTCGACTGTAGCGCACGATGATCCTGGTATAGTTCATGTCTTTGGGACCAGTACCCACTCCAGGGGCTGATAACCTCATCGTACTGGCTATGCCTAGGATCCTACATATAATGGTAGACGTACCATACATCCGTTCCTAAGGTTTCTAACGTTTTCACGTTAGCTAAGGTTTTGGCATTTTCATGTCACTAAGTATGGATAGTCGCCAGTAAGGGCCATACTCCAGTTTACATACGATCCTTGGGCTTGTCCCCAGTTATCCTTCGGGCTTGTCCCCAGTTATCCTTCGGGCTTGTCCCCAGTTATCCTTGGGCTTGTCCCCAGTTATCCTTTGGGCTTGTCCCCAGTTACTAACTTATCTTTTATATTGGCTTAGTCCCAAGTTATATTCCATTTTTTCAGGTTCTCGAAGTTAAACAATTAAGGATCCTTAGTCCTTATTATCCATTAAAGTTTTACTTATGGTTATCCTGATTTAAAGGTTAGGATCCTAACTTGGATCCTCAGGTATGATCCTTAACTATTTTTAATTTCATTCATTATTCATTTGAATAACCCTTAGACTTTGACAACTGAACCTATGATCCTTAAAATAAACTACTTTGAAAAATTTCGATTATAGGATATTTGATCTAGGATCATATCCTAAATTTCTTAAACATAATTTGCTCAACTTTTCTTACTCAAACGAACATGTATCAAAACAATTGAAGATTAAAAGGATAACAATACGAGATAAGCCAAAAAGATTAGAGTTATTTTATTAACAAAGGTTTGAAACCCTTCAAAGTTGTCAAAATTGCCAACCCACGTTTCTACCAGCAAAACGTGGCCCGTCCACATGGGTTGGCAAAGGGTGTCCATTGTTTGTGCGGTCATAGCATGCAGGTAAATAAAAGGCGGCAGGATCACAATGGCTTCATCCCCCAAACAGAGGATCCCTCCACCATTTGCAATCCTACCTATTGTTTGAAGGATCCTGGATCCTTAATCCTAAAACTATTGTTCAAAGTTACAGACCATAATTGTTTAAAAACATCAACAACCACAAAAAAAAAATTGGGCTCCGGCTATGTCTAGAAGTTTCCTTTATCGCCCAATCCTGCAGCTCAAGCCTTCGCTGCACCATCACCACCAGCTCCACTTGCCTCTCCACCCTGATCCTTGCCAGCATCACCACCTTCAAGCATCGGGATCTCCTCAGCCTCCTCATCATCCTCCAACTCTGCCAGCCTCGCCTTCCAGCCCTCAACGTCCCACGTGCTCTTGTCGAAGGCAGGATCCTGAGCCTCCGCAGCCATCTGCAGCTGGATCTTATACATGGTTATCGCAGCAGAGACCTTGGCATCCTGGGTGATATCATGCTTCTCATAATCAAAGTTGATCAGCATTTTGGCAGCTTCATCCTTGGTAGCCCGGAGCTCCTTCTCAAGATCAGCAATCTTGAGATCCTTCAGCACACCCATCTGTTGGAGGTCAGCAATTTGGCGATCCTGATCCTCGACGTGGCCAACATAAGTCTCTATTTCAGCAAATTTCTGCAAGGAAAACAAGGCATAATGTCAGAAACAAGTGATCCTCAAAACTGTCAGGATAACAAACAGGGGCAGTGATCCTTACCTCGTTGAAGTAGTCCAGAAACTGTTGGCAGAGCAGGGGCAGGCCTTGTAAATCCTCAGAGGCCTTTCTCTTCTTTCCTTTACCCCTAATAGGTGCTTTTGGGGCCGACGCACTTGGGCTAGCAGCAGGAGTCTTCTTCCTTGCAGATTTGACATTAGCAAGATCATCAATGCCAAACTTTGAGGCAGACTTAGAAGATTTTCCAGCACCTACACAACCAAAATGAGATAAGTATTCTAATTAAATTTGAAATCCTACACAGAATTACTTTATAAATATGAATACTTACTTGACATTGTGACAGAGGCAGAGGATACTTCTTGGGAATCCTGGGTAGCAACCTGGAAAGTTCTTGTCTCCGGATCAAGCTTCTTGAAGGCCAAAAGTCTCTCTTTTGCAGCAGGAGTCAACTTAAGATGAGCAACGGATATAGCTGCACAACAAACAAGAAAATATTAGTGATCCTCACCCTAAGGAACAAATCTTATGGTGATCCTTCCAGGATCCTCTATCCTACCATGAGTAGCCCACTCTTTGGGCAGATCCTTCCCATCAGGGATGGTATCTCTCCTAACAAAAAAGAACCGATGCTTCCAGTTTGTGTCGTTCTTGGTGACTTTGAAGACAGGATGATCCTCTCCAGCTTTTCGCTTAAACAAATAATGATGGGATCCGAAAGTGGTAAGATCATACATCTCAGCCAGCTCCGCCATACCAAGGTCAATCCCCTCTTGTTCAATGATCCTCTCAAGGGTATATAACACCCTCCAGATCATGGGCATAGCCTGGATATAGCAGATGCCGGTAAGAGAGAAAAAGGATTGAGTGAACTGCGGGAAAGGATACGAATATCCTATCAAGAACGGAGTAACCGGGAAAGCTACCCAAGTATCAAAAATAAAATCACTCAAAGCAGTGGGGGTAAAAGATTTGAAAAGGGTGTTCACCGGAAAGCAATGACGAATTTTGTCGATCTGAGAGTCAGTAAAACAACACCTCTCAGTGGGAGAATCCTTGATGATCCCTTGACCCTTCAAGGGACTGTTCTTCTTAGGATCCTTATGCGGGGAGTTCCGGAGCAACATCTTTGCAGAATGATGGAAAGAGATAGAAAAACAGAGTAAGAGAAGGAAGAAAGAGGAAAAGAGATACCTGATTGATCTTCGGACGAGAATATAAAGGGAGTCTCTCTTGAATTTAAATGCAAATTGATCCAATCTCTAACTCCTATTTATAATGATGATTTGCAGGGCTGTCACTTCTGTGACGTAAGGTTTGCAACGGCTAGTCCGTCTCCAACGGCTAGTTATCCGTTAACTTGTTGCGGATAGGATCAAACAAAACACAACTCGTTTATTTACAATATTACTCCGTATATTTTGGGGGCAATTGTTAGGGCTGGATTTTTATGACCTATGATCCTTACATGTGATCCTAACCAGTGATCCTTGTTTCTTTGGCAGATAGTGATCCTCAGAAGAGTTCCAGGATCAGGATCACGGAGCATCCTAGGGATCCTCATACTAACGATTGTTCTCTTTGAATTTAATGTTGTTTTGCAGGAATTTCGAGTAGGATCCGCTCTTAACAACGTAAACAAGGAACCTGTCACGCTACTTTGGCATATGCATAATCAAAGATGGACGTTGTGGACGATATGGAAACTCAGCATAATTTAAGGGCGATAATTTAGGCTAGATTTACTTCTATTCCTAAAGGGGTAACGAGCTAATAGTTAGGTTATTTACCTAAAATACGACCATTTACACTTGTATAAATAGCACTCTTCCACATTCGGAAGACACAACACATTTCTCACACGCTTTAGCACACGATACTATAGTGATCCTTGTACCTAGCTCGTTACCATCCAAAGTTGTAACCATTATTTGTTATATTGAAGTTTGGTGATCGGTAGTTTCCATCACCCGAGGTTTTTTATGCCGGAGATCATTGATCAAGGGCTTTTTCCTCGTATAAATCCTTGTGTCACTTGTGCATTTTACATTTAAGTGATCCTTCACTTTGTTCATCATACCAAGCATCATTCCCCGTTTACATAAAGTTTGGTTGCATTATCCCTAAGTGATTTTTGACCAAAACACCAACTATGAAGCTGTATGATGGTTCGACGGATCCTGAGGAACACATAGCACAATACAGGGAAAGGACGGAGATCAATCCAATTCCAGAAAGGTTAAAGGAAGCATGCCTATGCAAGGGATTTGGATCCACTCTTACTGGATCAGCTCTCAAATGGCTGCTAAGTCTTCCCCCTTACTCTATTACCTCATTTGCTAATCTAGTTAACTTATTCAATAATCAATTTTCTTGTAGTAGAAAATTTGAGCGGTTAACTAGTGATCTATATAGGATAACCCAGGGTCATAATGAATCTTTAAGGGATTACATAACCAAGTTTAGTAAAGAATCCTTAGACATTCCCAACTTGGATATAGCCACGGCTGTTGAGGCCTTCAAGATGGGATTGCTCAGGGATTCATTATTCTATGATGATCTTGTTATGACACCATGCAGGAACCTAGATGAGGTAAGAACCCGGGAACTCAGGTTCATCAGACTAGAGGATGACAAAAGGATCCAGGAGAGATTAGCAGGATCCTCAAAACAAGAAAAGCAAGGATCCTCGTTCAAGAACAACAAATTCAAATCCTATAACAGATCTGATAACCAGAACGTGCATGCTGTTGATCAAGAAGATGATGATGAGGATTATCCTCCAATTTCTGAATATTTTTTTTCCGTTGATAACAATGAACTAATCCTTGCGATGCAGAATCTAGGAGATAAAGCTAGATGGCCTAGAAAAAATGACAGACCGGCTGCAACCAAAGACAAATCAAAGTGGTGTGCATACCATGAAGATTTTGGGCATTTAACAGAGGAATGCATTGCATTGAGAAAGGAAATTGGATACTTATTGAGCAAGGGGCATTTAAAAGAATTGCTGGGTAGAAAAAAGTCAAGGACTCAGGATCCTGAAAGGATCCCTGAGAAAGCTCCGGCCCCTCCAGCAGATGCACAAGTGATAAACTTTATTTCTGGAGGATTAGACATCTGTGGTACATCCTTCTCAGCAGCTAAAAGGCATGCAAAAGAAGCTAAAATGGATAATGGAGAAAGACCTGTTCGAACATCAAGTGTCTCTAAAGGAAAAGTCATAACCTTTGATGAGGATGATCGTGTTGACATCCAGGATCCTCACCATGATGGTTTAGTTATTACTCTTTTTATTTCTAACCATTTTGTCCGCAGGATCCTTATTGACGGAGGAAGCTCAGTAAACATTATCCAACTGGATGTTCTAAAGAAAATGGGTATCCCTGAATCAGATATCATACCAAGATCCTCCGTGCTCGTGGGATTTAGTGGCGAAACCAAGAACACCCTGGGGGACATTAAACTCCCAATTTATGTTGAAGGATTACATAATTATCAAAAATTTTGTGTTATTGACTGTTTATCTTGATGTAATGTTATCCTTGGCAGGCCCTGGATACACGATATGAAGGCAGTCCCATCTACCTACCATCAATATGTGAAGCTCCCTAGTCCTTGGGGAATAGTAAAGATTGATAGTGATCAGCAGGAGGCTAAGGATTGCTACACTTCATCAATGAAACCAGCCTCGAAGTCAAGGGAGCAATAGCAATCAAAGTATCCTCCAAGGGATGTCTTGGAGCCAAGAGAGCAGGATGTGGTAGAAATCCTCATGGATCCTGATGATCCTGAATCGAAAATCTATATCGGATCAGGGATCCTTGGCAAAATGAAAGAAGATCTTGTATCCTTCCTCAAAAGAAGAAAGACTACCTTTGCATGGAAGCATGAGGATATGACAGGTATATCTAAGGATATTATCACTCATAAACTTGGCATTGACAGGTCATTCAAACCAATCCATCAAAAAAGGAGGAAGTTTGCACCAGAAAGAAATGCCATTATCCAGGAAGAGGTAGAGAAATTGCTCCGAGCAGGTTTGATTAGGGAGGTTAAGTATCCAAGATGGCTGGCCAATGTGGTTGTTGTTCAAAAGAAAAATGGAAAGTGGAGGGTATGTGTCGATTTCACTGATTTAAATAAGGCATGTCCCAAGGATCCTTTCCCATTACCCCACATTGACTCCATGGTTGATGCAACGGCGGGTCATGAACTGTTGACTTTTATGGATGCTTCATCTGGATTTCAACAAATTCAGATGGAACCATCTGATCAAGAGGATATGGCTTTTATGACTCCAACCGGTATATATTGTTATATTGCTATGCCGTTTGGATTAAGAAATGCAGGTGCAACATATCAAAGGCTGGTGAATATGATGTTTAAGGATCAGATTGGACAAACTATGGAGGTTTACATAGATGATATGGTGGTAAAATCCATAAAAGCTGAGGATCACCTAAGGGACTTGGAGGAAGCATTTGATATCCTTGACAGATATAACATGAAACTTAATCCTTCAAAATGTCACTTTGGTGTTAAAGCAGGTAAATTCTTAGGATATATGGTGACCAAGAGAGGCATTGAAGCTAGCCCGGAACAAATCAAAGCCTTGGTGAATATCAAATCTCCTGCCAATGCTAAGGATGTGCAAAGGCTAACAGGCAGGATAGCAGCTTTGAACAGATTTATATCTAAATCCTCAGAGAAGTGCAAAGAATTCTACGATATCCTAAGGAAGAACAAGAAATTTGAGTTGACTGAGAAGCATGAGAGTGCTTTACGAGCTCTCAAAGATTACCTATCCTCAGCCCCAGCCTTGATGAAACCAGAAAAAGGAGATGTGTTATCCTTATATCTTGCAGTATCCTCAAAAGCAGTAAGTGCAGTCCTTGTTAAGGATCATGAAGGTACACAACATCCTGTCTATTATGTAAGTAAGAGTTTACTTGATGCTGAATCCAGGTATTCACACCTTGAAAAGCTTATCCTTGCTTTAATTATGGCATCTACTAAGTTGAGACATTATTTTGAAACTCATGTTATTGTTGTTAAAACTAATTTTCCAATTAAGAATGTCCTCAGGAAACCAGAGATGTCAGGAAGGATGGCTAAGTGGGCAGTGAAGCTTAGTGCCTATGATATAAGATACGAGCCTAGGACAGCCATCAAATCCCAAGCATTGGCCGACTTTGTGGCTGATTTCAGTAGTGATTTACAAAAGGAAGCCGAGTTAGAAGTCCAGCAGCTAGAGGAGACCAAGGATCCTTGGGTACTCTATACTGATGGATCCTCAAATGTCAAAGGCACAGGGCTTGGTATACTACTAAAATCGCCACAGGGGGACATAATACCCCACTCTATAGCTTGTGAGTTCCAAACCACTAACAATGAGGCTGAATATGAAGCCTTGATTGCTGGTTTACAAATTGCTAAGCATATGGGGATCAGGTACCTTGAGGTACATGTAGATTCATTATTAATTACAAATCACTTCAATGGATCCTATACTGTTAAAGGTGAAAAGCTAACCAAATATTTAGAGATAGTCAAAGAATTGGCACTCTCTTTTGTTTCCTTTAGTTTGACACATGTACCAAGGGAAGAAAATACAGAAGCTGATGCATTGGCTAACTTAGGATCATCCTTGAAGATCCCGGAGGATATAAGTATCCCCATTATCCATATCTTGGCTCCTGCTATCGAGGATCATGTGGCCATGGAGATAGGGGAGGATTCTGCAATTATCCCTAGTGAGGATACTCAATCTTATTCAGGATCAGGATCATGGATCTCACCAATAGTGAGATACTTACAACACGGAGAGATTCCTATGGGAGAAAATCCTAGGGCTTTCAAAATTAAGGTATCTCAATTCACAATCTTAAATAATATGTTGTATAAGCGATCTCTTGCAGGACCATATTTAAGATGCATTGAGGATCCTGAAGTTCAAGAAGTTTTAAAAGACTTCCATGAAGGAGATTGTGGAAACCACACAGGGGGCAGGGCATTGTTCTCAAGGATCTTAAGGACAGGATACTACTGGCCAACTATGAAAAGAGATGCTATGGAATATGCTAAGAAGTGTGATCCTTGTCAGAGACACAGCAATATCCTTCATCAGCCGGCTGAATTTCTACATCCTATATCCTCCTCTTGGCCGTTTATGAGATGGGGGTCGGATATAGTTGGTAAACTCCCTAAAGCACCTGGTGGGAAAGTGTTCATGCTTGCTATGACTGATTACTTCTCCAAGTGGATAGAGGCTGATGTCACGGCCCCCGACCCGGTTTGACCCGTTTCAGGAGCCGCGGGATAGAAATCCCGTGATATTTATTTATGTGATTTTAGCAGCGGAATTTTTTTTTCATCAGGATCGTTTTAAAGCTAAAAACTTTTCCCGATTATTTTATTTCACAATTCGGGATAAAACCCTGATAATTTACAACAACAAGATTTTTACTGAGAAATCTTTATTTTTACAAAACATATTTCTTTATTTTATAATGAGCCACTTTCTTAAGCTTGAAATGCTCCCCAGCACTTTTCCTGAATTACAATAGATCACCTAAAACATGTCTGAAAAAGGTTTTGTCAGCGGGAAATACTGAGTGAATCATTCAGTTTACTGAAATGACTCGTTTATTATGATTTACAGTATTAAGAGTTTTTACATATGTTTCTGATATCTACCAACTACCCACAGTATTTGTCACTCGACCGGATATGTGACTGTGGTCATATTACCATTGGCTGCCCCAATGAATGACGTATATCACTTAATTTTAGGTTCGCCCACCTAATGTGATTAAAACAGTAGTAATGTGCACAATACCCCACATACTGGCTGTAATTTGGTGATTACATAAACTTAATCACTGTAATTTATAATTCTGAAAATAATTTGGAGTATTGTAAAATAATTGATAAAAAGAGAATGACTCACATTGCAGATTTAACACGGACAGAATATGGTTTTAGCCTTGTTAACCTAATTTAAATAGCAATGCACACAAAACCGGGTTAGTAATCAATACAGCATTTACGATAACTCACGAGATCAAATTCTCACAACGAACGACAAAGTGCGATACTTAAACATCCATCGATTTAACGACGAACGACAAAGTATAACCCTAATATGGGCGGCACTTAAACATCCATTGGATATATTGATCGGTCGGAAAATGAATCGTAATAGCGATCGAGTTATTACCCTGTTTTGCGGCAGCGATTCGTGAATCGTGTGTGTGTTTATAGTATTTCGACTATATCTCAGCGAACATTTAGAATTTTAACGTCGTTTCAGTGTCAGAATTCAAGTCCCAAGGCCCTCTATTTATACCCAAAATTTGCATCTCCCGCGTATCGCGGAAGAATTCGTGGCACCTCCCGCGTATCGCCTGGGGTGTCAAAGTAGACTAGGCATGCTTCGTTACCTATCTAGCCCTGATGAGTCGACGTTGCATGCAATTTCATTTGTGACAACGAATAATAAGGATAATCGTCCATTAGGGTTTAACCCCCCCTCGGGTTTTAGGGGCCCTGATCCTGATTCTGGTTGTTATGAAAATTTTAGGGTTGGTGCAGAATTACTTGGGTGTCTCAATTAGGGTTTTCTTATTGACTAATTATTATTCTAATTATAGATTTTAATGAGAGTTATTACATCCTCCCCACCTTAAGAAAATCTCGTCCTCGAGATTCACTGAAATAGATGAGGGTATTTCTGCTTCATTTCTGATTCCAGCTCCCAAGTATATTCTGGTCCCCTTTTTGAATTCCATTTGACTTTGACTAGCACTAGTCGCTTGTGTTTAAGAAACTTGACCTTCAGGTCTTCTATTTGTAAAGGTTTTTCTATGAATTTCAGCTTTTCATTTACCTCCACATCTTGAAGAGGTACTACCAGGGATTCGTCTGATAGACATTTCTTGAGATTGGATACATGAAATACATCATGTACTCCAGCTAGTTCTTCTGGTAGTTGTAAGCGATAAGCTACTAGTCCTATTCGTTGGATCACTAGGAATGGTCCAACATATCTTGGACTCAGTTTTCCTTTCTTACCGAATCGTACTACTCCTTTCCAAGGAGATACTTTCAAAAGTACTTTGTCTCCTATCTGGAATTCTAGTGGCTTGCGGCGATTATCTGCATAGCTTTTCTGACGATCTCTGGCTGTTTTCAATCTTTCCTTGATTTGAGTGATCTTGTCTGTGGTTTCTTGTACGATTTCTGGACCTGATAATTGACTTTCTCCTATTTCTGCCCAACATACGGGAGTTCTGCACTTGCGTCCATACAGTGCTTCGAATGGAGCGGCTTCGATGCTTGAGTGATAACTATTGTATAGGAGAATTCGATTAATGGTAAATGGTTATCCCAATTACCACCAAAGTCAATTACACATGCTCGGAGCATGTCTTCTAGAGTTTGAATCGTTCTTTCAGTTTGTCCGTCTGTTTGTGGATGATATGCAGTACTTAGATTGAGTCGGGTTCCCATGGCTTCTTGGAAGCTTGTCCAGAAACGGGAAGTGAAACGACTATCTCTATCCGATACAATGGAGAGTGGGACTCCATGTAAGGATACTACTTCATCCACATACAACTTGGCTAACCTTTCCATGCTAAAGGTTTCTTTCATAGGTAGAAAATGAGCAGATTTGGTTAATCGATCCACAATTACCCAAATTGCATCGTTACCTTTTCTGGTTTTAGGTAACTTAGTAACAAAGTCCATTGTTATGAGTTCCCATTTCCATACAGGCATTTCTAACTGTTGTAGTAGTCCTGAACGTTTCTGATGTTCGGCTTTAACTTGTGAACAGGTTAGACACTTAGATACGTATTCGGCTATATCCTTTTTCATTCCTATCCACCAGAAATTCTTTCTTAAATCTTGGTACATTTTATTGTTTCCTGGATGTACAGTATACCTAGAGTGATGAGCTTCCTCTAAAATCTTCGATCGTAAATTTCCCTGTTTAGGTACCCAAATTCTGTTTTTGTGGAATTTCCAAATTCCATCATTTCCGTGTTCTAATTCTTTTAGGTAACCTTTCATTCCTTCGGCATCGTCCTTGATTTCCGTTTCCTGAATTTCCTTTAATTGTTCCATTAAATCTACTTGTAGATTTATTCTAAGAGCACGGACTCGCCTTTGCTTCTCGTGATACTTACGACTTAAGGCATCTGCGACTACGTTTGCCTTTCCTTCGTGATATTGAATATCACAGTCGTAATCACTTAGGATTTCCATCCATCTTCTTTGTCTCATATTTAACTCTTTTTGCCCAAATATATACCTTAAACTTTTATGATCTGTATAAACAGTAAACTTACTTCCATACAGATAATGTCTCCATATCTTAAGGGCAAAAACTATAGCTCCTAATTCTAAGTCATGAGTTGTATAATTTTCCTCATGCTTTTTCAGTTGTCTGGAAGCATACGCAATTACCTTCTTGCGTTACATTAACACACATCCGAATCCTAATTTTGAAGCATCACAATATACTTCAAAATCTTCTGTTCCTTCTGGTAAGGCTAAGATTGGTGCATTGGTTAATTTCTGCTTTAAAATTCTGAAAGCTTCTTCTTGTTTAGGTCCCCATTCAAACTTAATGGCTTTACAGGTTAGCTTAGTTAATGGTATGGCTATCTTGGAAAAATCCTTAATAAACCGTCTATAATACCCGGCTAAACCTATAAAACTTCTAATTTGCATTGCGGTTTGTGGAACCTTCCAATTGGTAATTGCTTTTATCTTAGCAGGATCTACGTGAATACCTTCATGATTCACCATGTGTCCTAAGAATTGCACTTCTTGTAGCCAAAATTCACACTTCGAAAATTTGGCATACAACTTTTCTTTTCTTAACAAAGTTAAGAGTGCATGCAAGTGCTGACAATGTTCGTCCTGACTTTTTGAATAAATAAGTATATCGTCTATGAAAACAATTACAAATTTATCCAAATATGGTTTACAGATTCTGTTCATCATGTCCATAAATGCTGCAGGTGCATTAGTTAACCCAAAGGGCATGACTGTAAACTCGTAATGACCATACCTAGTTCTAAAAGCAGTTTTAGGTATGTCTTCTTCTTGAACCTTTAATTGATGATATCCGGAGCGCAAGTCTATCTTAGAAAAGTACCTAGCGCCTTGTAATTGATCGAAAAGATCATCAATCCTAGGTAATAGGTATCGATTCTTAATTGTAACCTTATTTAGCTCTCTATAATCGATACACATTCTCATTGATCCATCTTTCTTTTTCACAAACAACACTGGTGCACCCCAAGGGGATGAACTAGGTTGTATAAATCCTTTGCTTAGTAATTCATCTAATTGCTTCTTCAATTCTAGCATTTCGGTAGGAGCTAATCGATAGGGTGCTTTGGCTATCGGTGTAGTTCCTGGAATTAGATGAATCCTAAATTCTACCTCCCTATCTGGTGGTAATCCAGGTAATTCTTCTGGAAAGACGTCTGGGTATTCTAAGACTATAGGGATGTCCTGGAGTTTCTTACTTTTAGTGTTAATGATTACAGAAATCATATACACCATTTCTTGTTTTCTTGAATAACTAGCCAACTTCATTACTGAGATGAATTTCAGTGGCTTTCGAGGTTTATCTCCTGTAATCATGATTACTTCTCCAGTAGGTGCTTGAATTTCTATAGAGTTTTTATCACAAATGATTTGAGCATGGTTGTCTATCAACCAATCCATTCCTAACACAACATCAAATTCAGCTAATTTCATAGGTAATAGGTTTGCAGCAAATTTATGACCTGCAAGTTCTATTTCTACTTTTTGCAAAACCTGATTGATTTTTACTGAATTCCCATCTGCGGTTTCGACTGTAAAAATCTGCCTAATGGTAGTTAAGGGTAACTTAAGAGCTTGGAAGAATGAAGTATTTATAAAACTTTGGTTTGCACCAGAGTCAAATAATACTTTTGCATAAACGTCGTGAACTAAAAACATACCGGCTATCACATCCGGGATGAGCTCTGCTTCTTGAGTGGTTAGCTGGAATGCTCTGGCATTCTTCTTAGTAGCTCCTTCGGTCGCCTTGGTTTTGTTGTCTACTGGTTTGACTAACTTAGGACATTCTGTTTTGAAATGTCCGGCTTCTCCACAATTGTAACAAATTATGGATTTCTTTCTGCAGTTTTCTTCACGATGTCCTATCGTTTTGCAAAAATTGCAAATTTTATTACATTTTCCAAAATGTTTCTTTTTGCAAATTTTGCAGAATGGCAAAGTTGAAGATTGCCCTGCACCTCTTTTCTTGAAACTACTATTACCCACCCTAAATCCTTGGGTAATTTTCTGAGCTAATTCCTTCTTCCTGTCTTCATCTCTTGTGCGTATCAATTCATCAGTCAGAGTGTTAGCTAATTCTACGACCTCGTCAATAGTGCGAGGTCTCGCAGCCTTAACGATATTGCGAATTTCGCTAATTAATCCCCAAATATAGCGAGAAATGAGTACCGGTTCTGGCGAAGCCAGTGTTGGTACCACTCTAGCATATTCAAAGAATGTCGAAGTATAACCACGACAATCCACACCTATCATCCGATGAGTTAGGAACTTATTTGCCATTTGTTCCTTTTCATACTCAGGACAAAATTTTCTTTCTACAAGATTCTTAAATTCTTCCCATGTCATAGCATAAGCCCTATTTCTTCCTTTAGCTTGTAACACAGTGTTCCACCATTCGAGTGCTCCTTCTTTAAATAGATTTGATGCGTACATGGCCTGATCATCTTTGGCACACTTACTGATTGCAATTACTGCTTCAGTTTTCTCTAACCAACGCAGTGATGCAGTTTCCCCTTCATTGCCTGCAAATTCAGTGGGTTTACAAGCAAGGAATTCTTTGAAAGTGCAACCAGGTGTTGCAGCTTTCAGTTTCTTAGGGAGCGGCGTGTGCTGGGATTCATTATCATGATTAACATGATTATTGCCCCCATTTATACTATTACTGAAGTTATCTTCAGAAGTACGTTTACTAGGAACGATATGTTGTGGTTCGATTGGACTTTTTACAGCAGCAACGAATGCTGGAATAGCATTGGCTATCCCTTGAGCAACAATATTTTCAATATCTTGTCTAGTCATATATTGATCCCCTGGATGTTGCTCCGACTGATTAACCTCATTTACCGGTTCATTACCAATATTTGCCATCTGAATATATATAATTTTTTTTATTAGTATATGATAAATAGCAATTATCCACAAACAATCAGACAATTTACAATACACGTATAGTCAAAACTATCGATTTCTCGATTTCATTTTATATCTGTTATAGTATGCATCAATACACACCAATATCTTACAAAGTTTTATTCGTAGTTATGTTACATACTGATTTTACTATTTACTTTTACTATTACACAACTATAGTTTTACCATCCTCCTATCTCTCGTCACATGTCGTCCTAAAAACGAAGTTCCCTTTCATCATACTTCCAGGCAATTTGTCCCCCTATTTCCCTGATTCTATTTCCTGCATCCATCAATTCTTCACCATAATGGCGAAGTTCAGCCATATTTTTGTTACTCATTGGTGGATTAGGTAGGGGTTCTGGATCGAATTGTGGAAGAAAGGAATAAGGATCATTGACAATATTTTGAAATTGCCAATCATTCGTCCACCATTCGTCCATTTCTACAGGTTGAGAGTGGACTATTGGTTCCGGGATTGCTGGTTTAAAATTCATAAGGAGTGGATTTTCACTAGGATAGGTAAAAACATTAGTATTGACAGGCTGAATAGTCTCACAGCTTGCCAATAGGAAATCTATTTCCTCCTGAAAAGTTATTCCCTGGTTTTGGTTTGAGCTCTCCCCAATTTCTATCTGGGTTGGTCTATAACCTTGTCCTACTTCCATTTCTATATCTTTAGAATATTCCTCAAACTGTTTTTCCATTTGCCTAGAGTCTTTCTTGACTTCAGTTTCCATCTCTAGTTGTTTAGTACTTTCTTTGATTACAATTTCTTTTCCTTTTTCTAAAGGGTTGTTTATTTTAGGAAGTTTTGTGGCTGGCTTTTTCCTACGGATACGACTACCCCATACATAATTCTTTCTTTTCTTTCGTTTTGGCTTTGTCAAAGGTGGAGCATTGAATTCTACAGGTTGTTCCACATCAGCAAAGTATCCAGTGAAATCTTTGGAAACTTCTACATTCACCGGGTAAAGATCGAGGTTCTGAAAGGCTTCAGATATCTCATTCATGCTGTATAGCATATATGCAAAATGCACAAAAATACTAAGTTAAAACTTTGGAACAAAGTTTAACAAATAAACATTGAAGTTTTATTGCACACCATTTGTACAAAATAACAGGAAAGAACACACTCGGATTTATTTATTTATTTACTGGGAAGTGCTATTACTAGACTTAGGGTATTTTAAAGATTTGCATGTTCTACTACAGTGGCTAGCATATACAAATTTGCCCATTTCTCATCTAGCTTGTCTTCCCAAGGTGATTTATTGATTAATTCCTGGGTTTCCCTTTTAATCCTCTTTTCTCGGATTTGCTCTTTACTTTTCTTAATAATCATACTCCTTTTTCTAGGAGAAAGCGGTTTCTCATATTGTGCTTTTCGCACAAATATTCCTTCTTCAGGAATTGTAGGGAGTCTTGAAGATTTGGTTTGGGATGAACTTCCCTCTTCATAGACTGACATATCTAATTTAAGATAGATATCTTGCAGCTTTTGCTTACCCATACTGTAACTAACACATAGTCAGTTTAATATAACACATAATCACATAAAAGTAATCAGGAAAATCAAGTATCTCTAAATACTTAATTAGCTTAACTCAGTGGCTCTGATACCACCTCATTTCTGTCACGGCCCCCGACCCGGTTTGACCCGTTTTAGGAGCCGCGGGACAGAAATCCCGTGATATTTATTTATGTGATTTTAGCAGCGGAATTTTTTTTCATCAGGATCGTTTTAAAGCTAAAAACTTTTCCCGATTATTTTATTTCACAATTCGGGATAAAACCCCGATAATTTACAACAACAAGATTTTTACTGAGAAATCTTTATTTTTACAAAACATATTTCTTTATTTTATAATGAGCCACTTTCTTAAGCTTGAAATGCTCCCCAGCACTTTTCCTGAATTACAATAGATCACCTGAAACATGTTTGAAAAAAGTTTTGTCAGCGGGAAATACTGAGTGAATCATTAAGTTTACTAAAATGACTCGTTTATTATAATTTACAGTATTAAGAGTTTTTACATATGTTTCTGATACCTACCAACTACCCACAGTATTTGTCACTCGACCGGATCTGTGACTGTGGTCATATCACCATTGGCTGCCCCAATGAATGACGTATATCACTTAATTTTAGGTTCGCCCACCTAATGTGATTAAAACAGTAGTAATGTGCACAATACCCCACATACTGGCTGTAATTTGGTGATTACATAAACTTAATCACTGTAATTTATAATTCTGAAAATAATTTGGAGTATTGTAAAATAATTGATAAAAAGAGAATGACTCACATTGCAGATTTAACACGGACAGAATATGGTTTTAGCCTTGTTAACCTAATTTAAATAGCAATGCACACAAAATCGGGTTAGTAATCAATACAGCATTTACGATAACTCACGAGATCAAATTCTCACAACGAACGACAAAGTGCGATACTTAAACATCCATCGATTTAACGACGAACGACAAAGTATAACCCTAATGTGGGCGGCACTTAAACATCCATTGGATATACTGATCGGTCGGAAAATGAATCGTAATAGCGATCGAGTTATTACCCTGTTTTGCGGCAGCGATTCGTGAATCGTGTGTGTGTTTATAGTATTTCGACTATATCTCAGCGAACATTTAGAATTTTAACGTCGTTTCAGTGTCAGAATTCAAGTCCCAAGGCCCTCTATTTATACCCAAAATTTGCATCTCCCGCGTGGCGCGGAAGAATTCGTGGCACCTCCCGCGTATCGCCTGGGGTGTCAAAGTAGACTAGGCATGCTTTGTTACCTATCTAGCCCTGATGAGTCGACGTTGCATGCAATTTCATTTGTGACAACGAATAATAAGGATAATCGTCCATTAGGGTTTAACCCCCCTCGGGTTTTAGGGGCCCTGATCCTGATTCTGGTTGTTATGAAAATTTTAGGGTTAGTGCAGAATTACTTGGGTGTCTCAATTAGGGTTTTCTTATTGACTAATTATTATTCTAATTATAGATTTTAATGAGAGTTATTACAGCTAAAGCTTTTGCCCAAGTCAGAGAAAAGGAAGTTATATCCTTCATTAAAAGAAATATTATAACTAGATTTGGTATTCCTTCTGAAATTATATGTGATAATGGTTCCCAATTTATTGGGGGCAGAACCACTAACTTTTGTGACAGCTGGGGGATTAAGATGATAACATCAACACCAGTCCACCCACAAGCTAATGGTCAAGCAGAATCATCCAACAAGATCATCATCAACAATTTGAAGAAGAAACTTGGATCCAAGAAAGGGAAGTGGGCAGAAGAATTACCTTATGTGCTTTGGGCTGATAGGACAACCCCTAAGAATGCTACTGGTCAAACACCATTCTCTTTGGTATTTGGGGCAGAATCAGTGATCCCAACAGAAATGGTAGTTCCAACTGCTAGAACAAGTACCCGTGATCCTGAGGAAAATGATGTGAACCTGGCTCAAGACCTGGATACTATTGAGGAAATCAGGGATCTGGCTTGGATAAGGATGGCCAGTTATCAACAAAGAATGGCTGGTGCTTACAACAAAAATGTCTGGATCAGGAAGTTTCAAGTTGGAGATATGGTATTGAGGAAAGCATTCCAGAATACCACCAATCCTGCTGATGGAAAGTTGGCACCAAAGTGGGAAGGCCCTTATTTGATTGAAGCTGAAGTAGGAAAGGGGGCATATAGATTGCTGACCATGGAAGGTGATTTGTTACCAAGAGCTTGGAATGTTGTCCATTTGAAGAAATATTTCATGTGAGCAGGATCCTCCTGGCACGTATGATCCTTACATTAGGGGTATCCTTGAAGGATCCCTAAAGCATCAATGATCCTTACTCTGGTAATGTCCTAATCTTGAACTATTTCATTTACTTATTTTCTCATACAAGGATAAGGATCATGTATCCTTTATCCTTCTCTTACAAGACTTTCAGTTTTGAAAGTTCAGGTACCCTTAGCATAATGTTGATTATCTACCGAAGCAATCCAGATCCTTGGGTTTAACCCCAGTTATTTGGGCTTGACCCCAGTTTCGCCTGTAGCGCATGATGATCCTGGTATAGTTCAAGGCATTGGGACTAGTACTCGCTTTAGGGGCTGATAATTCCATTGTACTGGCTATACCTAGGATCCTACGTATAATGGTAGACGTACCATACATCCGTTCCTAAGGTTTCTAACGTTTTCACGTTAGCTAAGGTTTTGGCCTTATCATGTCACTAAGTTTGGATAGTCGCCAGTTAGGGCCATACTCCAGTTTACACACGATCCTTGGGCTTGTCCCCAGTTATCCTTGGGCTTGTCCCCAGTTGCTAACTCTTATCTTATATTGGCTTAGTCCCAAGTTGTGCTCTATTTCAGGTCCTTGAAGTTAAACAACTAAGGATCCTTCATCCTTATTTCTCTCTAAGGTTTATCTTATAGTTATCCTGATTATGGTTAGGATCCTAACTTGGATCCTCAGGTATGATCCTTAACTATTTTTATCTTATTCATCGTTTATTTGAATAACCCTTATACTATGACAACTGAACTTATGATCCTTAAAACATATACTACTTTTTAGGATTTTACAACCATAGGATATTTGATCATGGATCATATCCTATATGTTTTCAGTCTGACTTATTCAAAATTGCTTATTTAATAAATGTACATCAAGACAATTGAAAATTAAAGGAACTTAAAGGACAACAACACAGGATAAGCGACAAAAGGTTAAGATTTTATTTATTAACAAAAAGTCTAACCCTTCAAAGGTTGTCAAAATTACCTACCCCAAGCATCTACCAGCAAAACGTGGCCCATCCGCTGGGGTAGGTAAAAGGTGTCCATGATAATAGGTTTGAAGTTGTGCAGGAACATAAAGGCGGCAGGATCACAATGGTTTCATCCCCCAAACAGAGGATCCCTCCACCATTTGCAATCCTGCCTATTGTCTGAAGGATCCTTGATCCTTAAACCTAAAACTATTGTTCAAGAGTACAGACCATCATTGTTCAACAAAACAACCATTAAACAAAAAAAAATTGGGCTCCGGCTATGTCTAGAAGTTTCCTTCATCGCCCAATCCTGCAGCTTAAACCTTCGCTGCATCATCACCACCAGCTCCACTTGCCTCACCACCCTGATCCTTGCCACTGCCTCCAGCCTCAAGTGTCAGGATCTCCTCAGCCTCTTCATCGTCCTCCAGTTCAGCCAGCCTTGCCTTCCAGCCCTCCACATCCTAGGTGCTCTTATCAAAAGCAGGATCCTGAGCTTCCATGGCCATTTGCAGCTGGATCTTTTACATTGCTATGGCGGCGGAGACCTTGGCATCCTGGGTGATCTCGTGCTTCTCATAGTCAAAGTTGATCAGCATCTTGGCAGCCTCATTCTTGGTGTTCTGGAGATCCTTCTGAAGATCAGCTATCTTGAGGTCCTTCAGCACGGCAACCTGTTGAAGATCAGCAATCTTGCTATCCTGATCCTCAACGTGACCAACATAGGTTTCGATCTCAGCAAATTTCTGCAAGGAAGACAAGGGATAATGTCAGAACCAAATGATCCTCAAACAAGCAGGATATACAAGCAGGGACAGTGATCCTCACCTCATTGAAGTAGTCCAGGAACTGTTGGCAGATCAAGGGGAGGCCTTGCAAATCCTCAGCTTCGGAGGCCTTTCTCTTCTTGCCTCCCTTTCCTCTGAGGGGTGCCTTGGGGATTGAAGCAGTTGGGCTAGCAGGAGTCTTCTTCCTTGAGGATTTGACATTGGTGAGATCGGTGATGCTGAACTTTGAAGCAGACTTGGTGGATTTTCCAGCACCTACACAACCAAAACAAGATAAGTGTTTTGGTTAAAAATCACACAAGGATAATGCAACCAAACTTTATGTAAATGGGGTATGATGCTTGGTTTGTAGAAAAAGTAAAGGATCACTTCAATGTGAAATATGCAAAGACACAATGATTTATAAGAGGAAAAAGCCCTTGATCAATGTATGATCTCCGGCATAAAAAACCTCGGGTGATGGCAACTACCGATCACCAACTTCAATATATCAAAATATGGTTACAACTTTGGATGATAATGAGCTGAGTACAAGGATCACTATCGTAATGTGTGTCTAAGCGTGTGAGAATTGTGTTGTGTGTTCTTCCGAATGAGGAAGAGTGTTATATATACAAGTGGAGGTGACCTATTTTAGGTAAAAAGACTAATAATCAACTCATTACCCCTTTAGAAATAAAAGTAAATCTAGCCTAAATTATCGCCCTTAAATCATGCCAAGTTTCCATATCCTTCACAACGTCCATCTCCGATTAAGCACATGCCATAGTTGTAAAGACGTGTCCTTTAATTGTGATGCTTAAGAGCGGATCCTGCTAGATGTCCTGCAAAACAACATTAAATTCAACGAAAGCAACTGTTAGCATGAGGATCCTATGATGGTCCGTGATCCTGATCCTGGAACTCTGCCGAGGATCACTATCTGCCAAAGAAACAAGGATCACTGGTTAGGATCACATGTGAGGATCATGTATTGTAAAAATCCAGCCCTAACAATTGCCCCCAAAATATAAGGAGTGATTTTGTAAATAAATGAGTTATATTTTGCTTTGATCTTATCTGCAACGAACAACTCGGATAACTAGCCGTTAATCTCGAACTAGCCGTTGCAATCCTTTCGTCACTGAGGTGACATCCCTTCAAGTCACCGTCCAAGATTCACAAGAAGTATCCTCCGCATCTGCCACTATGTCAAGTAAGTATCCTTATTAAAAAGTAAGTTATATGTAAGATTGTTTAGTTAGTAAGGGAACTTATCTTGTTTTGATTGTGTAGGCGCTGGGAAACCTGCTAAGTCTGCCTCCAAGTTCGGGATTGATGAACTTGCCAATGTCAAGTCTTCAAGAAAGAAGACTTATGTTGCCAGTCCCTCTGCTTCGGCCCCTAAAGCGCCTATTAGGGGTAAGGGGAAGAAGAGAAAGACTTCTGAGGATCTCCAAGGATTTCCCCTGATCCGCCGTCAGTTTCTCGACTATGTCAATGAGGTAAGGATCATTGCCCCTGTTGGTTATCCTTCTCGAGTATCCTGCTTGTGTATTCTGCCTGTATATCCTGCTTCTTTGAGGATCACCTGATCCTGAACTTACCTTTTTTTCTCTTTTGCAGAAACTTGCTGAGATTGAGACCTACCTTGGCCATGTCGAGGATCAGGAAAGCCAAATCGCCGACCTCCAACAAATGGGCGTGTTAAAGGATCTCAAGATAGCCGATCTTGAGAAGGAACTCCGGGCTACAAAGGATGAGGCTGCTCAAAGGATGATTGACATGGATGGCGAGAAGCAGGAGATCATCCAGGATGCTCAAAGGAGATCATCCAGGATGCCAAGGTCTCTGCCGCAACTGCTATGTACAAGATACAATTACAAATGGCTGCGGAGGCTCAGGATCCTGCCTTTGACAAAAGCTCATGGGACGTGGAGGGTTGGAAGGCAAGATTGGCAGAGCTGGAGGATGAGAACGAAGCTGAGGAGATCCCAATGCTGGAGGGCGGTGACGCTGACAAGGATCAGGGTGGAGAAGCTGGTGGTGATGGAGCAGCAAAGGTGTGAGCTGCTGGATTGGGCGATGATGGATATTTCGAGACTAGGCCGGAGCCCAAGTTTTTGAGTTTGGTAGTGGTTTGTTTGTGGTTGTTGATGTTTGAAACAATTATGGTTTGTAACTTGAACAATAGTTTTTAGGGTTAAGGATCATGGATCCTTTGGACAATAGGTAGGATTACAAAAGGTGGAGGGATCCTCTGTTTGGGGGATGAAGCCTTTGTGATCCTGCCGCCTTTAATTTCCTGCACCTGCTAAGACCGCATAGACAATGGACACCCTTTGCCAACCCATGTGGACGGGCCACGTTTTGCTGGTAGAAATGTGGGTTGGCAATTTTGACAACTTTTTGAAAGGGTTTAAGATCCTTTTGTTAATAATATAACTCTAATCTTTCTGGCTTATCTCGTGTTGTTATCCTTTATTTATCTTCTTATTTCCCAGTTTTTAGAAACATATTTGTTAGAGTAACCATGTTTAATAAATTTAGGATATGATCCTAGATCAAATATCCTATCATTGAAAATTTTCAAGGATCATAGTTTTAGTTGTCAAAGTGTAGGGGTTGTTTAGTATAATCAAAATAGTCAAGGATCATACCTGAGGGTCCAAGTTAGGATCCTAACCTTTAATCAAGATAACCATAAGTGAACTTTTAATGGATGATAAGGATCAAGGATCCTTATTTGTTTAACTTCGAGAACCTGAAAAATGGAACATATCTTGGGACTAAGCCAATGTAAAAGATAAATTAGTAGCTAGGGACATGCCCAAAGGATAACTGGGGATGATCCCAAAGGATCACTAGGGACAAGCCCAAAGGATAACTGGGGACAAGCCCGAAGGATAACTGGGGACAAGCCCAAAGGATCGTATGTAAACTGGAGTATGGCCCTTAGTGGCGACTATCCAAACTTAGTGACATGAAAATGTCAAAACCTTAGCTAACGTGAAAACGTTAGAAACCTTATGAACGGATGTATGGTACGTCTACCATTATACGTAGGATCCTGGGTATAGCCAGTACGATGAGGTTGTCAGCCCCGGAAGTGGGTACTGGTCCCAAAGACGTGAACTATATCAGGATCATCGTGCGCTGCTGGCGGAAACTGGGGATAATCCCAAGGATAACTGGGGTTGGACCCAAGGATCTGCGTTGCTTTTGAAGATCTTTGACGATATGCTGTAGATACCTGAGCTATCATAACTCAAAAGGTTCGTGAGAAGAGGATGAAGGATACAGGATCCTTATCCTTTGGTAAAAAGTAAGTAAACGTAATAGTTTTAAGATAAGGACATTACCAGAGTAAGGATCACTGACATCACCGGGATCCTCTGAGGATACTTCAATGTAAGGATCCCATGCTTGAAGGATCACGTTCACATAAAGTATTTCTTTAAGTGAACAGCATTCCAGGCTCTTGGTAACAAGTTTCCTTCCATGGTTAGCAATCTGTATGCCCCCTTTCCTGCTTCAGCCTCAATCAAGTAAGGGCCTTCCCACTTTGGTGCTAACTTCCCGTCAGCAGGATTAATAGTGTTTTGGAATGTTTTTCTCAACACCATATCTCCGACTTGTAACTTCCTTATCCTAACATTTTTGTTGTAAGCACCAGCCATTCTTTGTTGGTAGCTTGCCATCCTTATCCTAGCCAGATCCCTGATTTCCTCAATAGTATCCAGATCCTGAGCCAGGATTGTAGCATTCTCTTCAGGATCACGAGCACTTGTTCTAGCAGTTGGGATCACCATCTCTGTTGGGATCACTGCTTCTGCCCCAAATACTAGAGAAAAAGGTGTTTGACCAGTGGCATTCTTGGGAGTTGTTCTATCAGCCCATAGCACATAAGGTAACTCCTCTGCCCATTTTCCCTTCTTGGATCCTAGCTTCTTCTTCAGATTGTTGATGATGATCTTGTTGGATGATTCTGCTTGACCATTGGCTTGTGGATGAACTGGTGTTGATGTTATCATCTTAATTCCCCAACTGTCACAAAAGTTAGTAGTTCTGCTTCCAATGAATTGGGAACCATTATCACATACAATTTCAGAGGGAACGCCAAATCTAGTTATAATGTTTCTTTTGATAAAGGATATAACTTCTTTTTCTCTGACTTGAGCAAAAGCTTCAGCTTCTATCCACTTAGAGAAGTAGTCAGTCATGGCAAGCATAAATACTTTTCCACCAGGTGCTTTAGGGAGCTTGCCAACTATATCCATCCCCCATCTCATGAATGGCCAAGAGGATGGTATGGGGTGTAGCAATTCAGCTGGTTGATGAAGGATATTGCTGTGTCTTTGACAAGGATCACATTTCCTAGCATATTCTACAGCATCCCTTTTCATGGTTGGCCAGTAGTATCCTGTTCTAAGGATCCTTGAGAACAATGCCCTGCCCCCAGTGTGGTTTCCACAATCTCCTTCATGGAAGTCTCTCAACACTTCTTCAATTTCAGGATCCTCGATACATCTTAAATATAGTCCTGCAAGAGATCGTTTATATAGCACATTATTTAAGATTGTAAATTGAGATACCTTAATCCTGAAAGCTCTAGGATTTTCTCCCATCGGAATCTCCCCGTTTTGCAAGTATCTCATGATTGGTGAGATCCATGATCCTGCATAAGATTGATCTTCTTCACTAGGGATTACTGCAGTATCCTCTTCTATTTCCATGGCCACCTGATTTTCAATAGCAGGAGCTAGGATATGGATGATAGGGATACTTATATCTTCTGGAATCTTTAAGGATGATCCTAGGTTGGCCAATGCATCAGCTTCCGTGTTATCCTCCCTTGGTACCTGTGTTAAGCTGAAAGAAACAAAAGAAAGTGCCAATTCTTTGACTATCTCTAAATATTTGGTTAGTTTTTCACCTTTAACAGCATAGGATCCATTAAAGTGATTGGTGATCAATAATGAGTCTACATATACTTTAAGATATTTCACCCCCATATCCTTAGCAATTTGCAAGCCAGCAATTAAGGCTTCATATTCAGCCTCATTGTTAGTTGCTTGGAACTCACAGGCTATGGAGTGGGGTATTATGTCCCCCTGTGGTGATTTTAGTAGTATCCCAAGCCTGTGCCCTTGACATTTGAGGATCCATCGGTGTGTAGTATCCAAGGATCCTTGGTCTCATCCAGCTGCTGGACTTCCAATTCTGCTTCTTTTTGTAGATCACTACTGAAATCAGCCACAAAGTCAGCTAATGCTTGGGATTTAATGGCTGTTCTTGTCTCATATCTTATATCATGGGCACTAAGCTTTACTGCCCACTTAGCCATTCTTCCTGACATCTCTGGTTTCCTGAGGACATTCTTAATTGGAAAGTTAGTTCTAACAACAATAGTATGGGTTTCAAAATAATGCCTTAACTTCGTTGATGCCATGATTAATGCAAGAATAAGTTTTTCGAGGTGTGAGTACCTGGATTCGGCATCAAGTAAACTCTTACTTACATAGTAGGTAGGATATTGTGTACCTTCATGATCCTTAACAAGGACAGCACTTACAGCGGTTGAGGATACCGCCAAATATAAGGATAACACATCTCCTTTTTCAGGCTTTGTTAATGCTGGTGCTGAGGACATATATTCTTTAAGGGCTTGTAAAGCATTCTCATGTTTCTCAGTCCATTCAAACTTCTTGTTCTTCCTTAGGATATCGTAAAATTCTTTACATTTTTCTGAGGATTTTGATATGAACCTGTTCAGAGCTGCTATCCTGCCTGTTAGCCTTTGCACATCCTTAGCGTTGGCAGGGGACTTGATGTTCACTAGTGCTTTAATTTGCTCCAGACTTGCTTCAATACCTCTCTGAGTTACCATATATCCTAGGAATTTACCTGCCTTAACGCCAAAGTGGCATTTTGAAGGATTAAGCTTCATGTTATAATTATCAAGGATATCAAATGCTTCTTCCAAATCCCTTAGGTGATCCTCAGCTTTCTTTGATTTGACTACCATATCATCTATGTATACTTCCATAGTTTGTCCAATTTGATCTTTGAACATCATATTTACCAGCCTTTGATATGTTGCACCTGCATTCCTTAATCCAAAAGGCATGGCAATATAACAACAAACCTGTTGGGGTCATAAAGGCTGTATCCTCTTGGTCAGATGGTTCCATCTGAATTTGTTGGAATCCAGATGATGCATCCATAAAGGTCAACAGTTCATGCCCCGCTGTTGCATCCACCATGGAGTCAATGTGGGGTAATGGGAAAGGATCCTTGGGACATGCCTCATTCAGATCAGTGAAATCGACACATACCCTCCACTTTCCGTTTTTCTTTTGGACAACGACCACATTGGCTAACCAATTTGGATACTTTACCTCTCTGATCATACCTGCTCGAAGTAGTCTCTCTACTTCTTCTTGGATAATGGCATTCCTTTCTGGTGCAAACTTCCTCCTTTTTTGATGGATTGGTTTGATAGACCTGTCAATCCCAAGTTTGTGAGTGATAATATCCTTAGATATACCTGTCATATCTTCATGTTTCCAAGCAAAGGTAGATTTTCTTCTTTTGAGGAAGGATATTAAGTCTTCTTTCATCTTGCCAAGGATCCCTGATCCGATATAGATTTTTGATTCAGGATCACTAGGATCCAAGAGGATTTCGTCCACATCTTGTTCCCTTGCCTCCAAGACATTCCTCGGAGGATACTGTAATTGCTATTGCTCCCTTGGCTTCGAGGTTGGCTTCATGGATGAGGTATAACAATCCTTAGCCTCCTGCTGATCACTGTCGATCTTGATTATTCCCCATGGGCTAGGGAGCTTCACACATTGATGGTAGGTGGATGGGACTGCTTTCATATCATGTATCCAAGGCCTGCCAAGGATGACATTGCAACAAGATAGACAGTCAATAACACAAAATTTCTGATAATTATGTAATCCTTCCACGTAGATTGGGAGTTTGATGTCCCCCAGAGTTTTCTTCGTTTCTCCACTGAATCCTACAAGCACGGAGGATCTTGGTGTGATGTCTGATTCTGGAATACCCATTTTCTTCAGAACATCAAGCTGGATAATGTTCACTGAGCTTCCTCCATCGATAAGGATCCTGTGGACAAAATGGTTAGAGATAAAGAGAGTAATAACCAAACTATCATGATGAGGATCCTGAATGTTAATGCGATCATCCTCATCAAACGTTATCATCTTCCCCTCTGAGACACTTGATGTTCTAATAGGTCTTTCTCCATTATCCATTTTTGACTCCTTTGCATGCCTTTTGGCCGCCGAGAAGGATGTACCACAGATGTCTGATCCTCCGGAAATAAAGTTGATCACTTGTGCATTTGCCGGAGGTGCTGGAGCCTTTTCAGGGATCCTTTCAGGATCCTGAGTCCTTTGCTTTTTTCTTCCCAACAATTCTTTTAGGTGCCCCTTGCTTAACAGATATCCAATCTCTTTTCTTAAAGCTATGCATTCTTCAGTTAGATGCCCGAAATCTCATGGTATGCACACCATTTTGACTTGTCTTTAGTCCCGGATGGTTTATCATTCTTCCTGGGCCACCTAGCTTTTTCACCTAGATTCTGCATTGCAAGGATTAGTTCATGATTATCAACGGAAAAACAATATTCTGAGATTGGAGGATAATCTTCATCATCCTCTTCTTGGTCAACAGCATGCACATTCTGGTTCTCATTTCTATGGTAGGATTTGAATTTGTTGTTCTTGAAGGAGGATCCTTGCTTCTCCTGTTTTGAGGATCCTACTTGTCTCTCCTGAATCCTCTTGTCATCCTCTAGCCGGATGAACCTGAGTGCCCGAGTTCTTACTTCATCTAGATTCCTGCATGGTGTCATA